>NC_090451.1:307405515-307705515 GCF_031143425.1 Pleurodeles waltl | reverse complement strand
TTTATGGAAGGACTTAAGAGTTATTCCACCTAGCTCCACCAGCTCCTATCTAGAATCTTAATATTGTGCTCACAAGGCTTATGGGTCCACCATTTGAACCTATGCATTCTTGCGGTCTCCAATTTCTCTCCTGGAAGGTTGCATTTCTGGTAGCAATTACTTCCTTAAGGAGGGTTAGTGAAATTCAGGTTTTCACTTTAGAAGAACCATTCTTCCAAATTCACAAACATAAAATAGTACTTAGGACAAATCCAAATTTTCTACCCAAAGTGGTTTCACCATTTCACATCAATCATTCAGTGGAATTGCCAGTCCTCTTTCCACAGCCAGATTCAGTTGCTGAAAGAGCTCTCCACAGTCTTGACCTCAAAAGAGCTCTCATGTATTATATAGACAGAACAAAAGATTTTAGAAAATCCAATCAACTTTTTGTAGCTTTTCAGTAGCCTCATAAGGAAAATCCTATTTCAAAACAAGGATTGGCCAGATTAATAGTAAAGTGTATTCAAACTTGCTATCTTAAAGCTAAAAGGCATCTATTAGTAACTCCTAAAGCACATTCTACTAGAAAGAAAGGCGCTTCAATGCATTCCGAATATATACCAGTGGCAGACATATGCAAAGCAGCCACATGGTCCACACACATTTACAAAACACTACTGTGTGGATGTGCTATCTCGCCAACAAGCAAATATTGGTCAAGCCGTGCTTAACACTATTTCAGACTTCTCCAACTCCTACAGGCTAGCCACGGCCTATTTCAGGAGGGAACTGCTTTTTCAGTCTATGCAAAGCATGTGTATCTACAGCTACACATGCCATTGAATAGAAATTGCCACTTACCCAGTGTACATCTGTTCTTGGCATGTAGTGCTGCATATTCACATGCACCCGCCCTCCTCCCCTGAAGCCGCTGTGGTACTTTCTTTATGTAAATATGTATATACAGACATATGCAAAGCAGCCACATGGTCCACACACATTTACAAAACACTACTGTGTGGATGTGCTATCTCGCCAACAAGCAAATATTGGTCAAGCCGTGCTTAACACTATTTCAGACTTTTCCAACTCCTACAGGCTAGCCACGGCCTATTTCAGGAGGGAACTGCTTTTTCAGTCTATGCAAAGCATGTGTATCTGCAGCTACACATGCCATTGAATAGAAAATGCCACTTACCCAGTGTACATCTGTTCTTGGCATGTAGTGCTGCATATTCACATGCACCCGCCCTCCTCCCCTGAAGCCGCTGTGGTACTTTCTTTATGTAAATATGTATATACATTGCATGGGCATCTTTTTTACCTATGATATATATACGTACAGATACAATTCTTCAGGCCTCACTTCACCCAACTGCGGTAAAAACAATCTAACAAAGGACTCGATGCCCATGCACACTATCACCGAGAGGAGTAGTCACTCGATCTCGTGACTCGAAAAAAGCTTCTTTGAAGAAAAAGAACTTGTAACACACTGAGCCCAACAATAAATGGCATACTTATGAAAAGCATGTGAATCTGCAGCACTACATGCCACGTACACATGTACACTGGGTAAGTGACATTTTCCATATATATATATATATATATATATATATATATATATATATATATATATATATATATATATATATATAATTGTGTTATGCCTGTGTGTATATATTATGTTGTCTGTGTGTATATTAAATGTGTGTTATGCGTGTATATATAGCCTCTATGAATCTTTCCAACACCATGGTACTTCGAACTATTAGACCATTTTTAACTGCCTGAAGGGCCAGTTTAGCTGTTTCAATAATATATTTCGTCTTAAAATGCCTGCACATACTGTAGGTCCCTTACCAAAACATTTGCACACTGAATAAATGCATTCTGAACTCTGTATAAAATTGCAATTAATAAAAATTGTGACTAGTGAGGTTTACATACTGTAGAAACGTGTGATAAACTGTGGGTTATGGAACTCAAGAACATGGATTGTTATCTGTATCTAGGCTACAGACGCCAGCAAGAAATGGAGACTTTGTTATTCATGATTTGAAGAGATGCTTTCAATGTTTTATCCTTCATTATCCCTTTAGGATGATTATCCAGGACAGTAGGTAAACACCTCTGTGTTAGTAATGGAGAAAAATACTTTTTAAAATGAACCATAAAACTCTTTTTTGGAAAATTTAGTAGGTCAGAAGTTCTTTTTGTCCTTTGTTTAAAGTTTTGTTTAAATCTGGTTAGGAAGATCTACATTTTTGGAGTGGATTATTTTTGAGAAGAGGGAACTTCTTCCACCTTTGGAAAAATCCTTAGATTCTAGCAGATATTTTGCAGTATTATTAAGCAGATATTGTGACCTAGTTTCAGCAGAAATATGGAGATCGGACACAATTTAAAGCATATTGAACACACTATTTTGCTTAAGACACACCTATATAGCGTGCAGACACTTTAAACCATTATTTATGGAACAGTGACTTTACATTGTGTTGATTCCACATGGAAATCAGGATCAACTCCACTGAAATGTTTTCAGACTATAAATTGAAGTGAAATGATGAGCTGAGTGATGAAACTAGAGGGTTTCCCAAAGACATCTATTAAAATAAAAAAATAAAAACTATGACAAATAGAATCACATATTTGTAGATAGTGTATCAAGAACATAAACGAATACAAGCATGTGTCAGCTGAATTTCCTAGCACTTCGGATTTCTGGAAGGTTTATTGGAAAGTACTAGTCTGATTATAGTCGCAGATCTTCAACCTACAAAGAAACATTTTTTAATAATGATAGACATATGTGATATACATATGCGACATCATGCTTTGAGTTGAAAAAGCAGTGATGGTGTGCAAGAAACTGATCTTTAGAAAGTGAAAGGGTGTTGGGCGTGTCAGAAGCTGGCTCTCCATATGGTGCACTAAAAAGTATACAGTGCATAGAGTCCAGTGCATCCCCAGTTGGTTTGCAGAGGCAAAAGTAGATAGCACTAAAGCTTTATTGTTGTGGTAGTGTGGGCAAGCAGTTAGGCTTATCATAGGATAGTGCTAAGCATTTGTTGTACTCAGAGGCAATAAATGACACATACTCATAGAATAAATCTGAAACCAGTTTAGAAAAATGACACTTTACGTTTATGTATTTAACCTAAGAACTTCGTTATAAGGTAAGTAAGTTTTTGACCATAAATTCTTTTCACTTGTAAAAATCGGCACAGTGCTATTTCAGAGTTCTTCCATGTTAACCTGTGGAAGGAAAACACATTCAGCAAGCACTTTGACGATTCACAGGACCAATCTTGTAGACTTAAGGTGAGCACTGGCAAGGGTCAGGACCACACCACCAGGTCACTCCAGGCAGCACTGGGTCAGCCAGTTGCAGAGGTTCGGTTCAGCGTTGGGTGCCCAATGTATGTCAGTGGGGATTGTGGTCTGAGACTGCAGACATTGTCGTGGAGACCAGGATGGGTGAAATCACAGTGGATGTAAGCTCAGGAGAGCTGGATGATGCAGTTGACACCAGGGGTCCACTTCAACTCAGGCCATCGTAGACAGGTGTAGTGGTTGCTTTAGGTGTCTGGTTTCTCTCACGACAGAGGCTGCTGGAGAGGGGGCCTGCATGCAGAGACTGCAGGCGACTTCAGGGAGTTCAGGAGGGGTGAAAACTCGATTGATGCGGCTCTGGACAGCCCAGGAACCTTGTTGGCACTGGTGGCCCACTTCACCTCGAGTCGTGGACGGCGGGTGCAGTGGTGACTTTAGGTGTTGGGTCCTTGAGGTTCTGGTGGCTGCAGAGTCCTTTCTTTAGAGTTGGTTGGGGAGCAGGTCCACTGCTCACGGGAGTCGAGTCTTTGTCAAAGGCAGGCAGTCCTCCCTGGTTTCTGTGGGCTTAGCTGCATGAGGAGTCATCTTTTGGTGCAGAGTCCTTGAGGCTGCAGACAGGCCAATGGGCTTGGTACCAGGTGAGCAGATTCTCTTCTACTAGCGCAACTTTCTTTATCCTTTGCCTGTCTTGTCGCCATGAAGTGGGGTCAGGACAGGGGGGTTGGTCATCTTCGCCATTTGGAGAGACCTGGGTTGCATTACAAATGCGGATAGACCTCTGAAGCTTCCCACCCTGGAATACCCATCCTGCCTGTAGGTGTCGTCAACCCCACCCAATGCAGGCTTTTGTCTCTGGCCACAAGAGCGCTGGCTCTCACCTTATGTGCTCAGAAACTTGGCTAAGAAGGCTAAACTGGTCAGGACCAATCAGTTAACACACTAGTAGATAGTAGGTTTTCAGGGGTCACCACTAAGTTGCCCTCTCGGTGCATGTATTGGTAAATCCAACACTGGCATCAGTGTGGGTTCACCACTACAAGATGTTTGTTACCAAACATCCCTATTGTAGGAAGTTTGTTCTCTGTATAGTGCACTAAAATAAAGTACACTATACAGAGAGTCCAGTGGATCTCCAAAGGCTTGCAGAAGCAAAAACAGGTAGGTCTAATGCTCTGTTTGTGGTAGTGTGGGCGAGCAGTTAGACAAGGAGTCGTGTTCAGTATTTGTTGCACTCACAGAGGCAATAAAAGAAACACACTCAACGAATAAACTTGAGACCAATTTAGAAAAATAACAGTTGCTTATATATATATTGTAAGGTAAGCTGTTTTCAAATTAAAACTACTTTTCTGTTTCAAAAATAAAGACAGCCCAATTTTCAGAGTCTTCATTGTTAACCTTTGGAAGGAAAACAAGATTGCGGTTTTGCAGGTAAGTACATGACTTACAATCCCAGTCTTCAGAGTTTTTTTCTAGCACCAGGCAAGGTTCAGGTTGGTACCAAGAGTGCTTCCACAGCGGCAGCCAGTGGCAAAGGTCGGTGTCGGGTGCCCAATGTTAATGAATGGAAACTGGGGGTGAATGAAGACGCGCTGCTCTCATGTGAGTACAAACGGTTGAGGGTGAGCACAGGGGATGGGGGAACACTGAAGTGCTGCTTACAGTTGAGTAAAGCATGCTCAGGGGTTGATCTCCTGGAGTTGAGTTAAGTACGGGGGGCACAAGGCAGCACCAAATGTGAACCCTCAGCCACACAGGGTTGGATGGATGCAGAGTGCCAACACAGCGTCAGGTGCCCATTGTTATTCAATGGAGGAGATCAATTTCAGAAACAGGCTGCAGGCTCTGGCTAGAAGGCCTTGTGAGGACAGCCCACAGCTGCCCAGTTAAGTAGAGATGTCAGGGTTTGTGGGTAACCAACGGTCCAGCTCCCCAAGGCGTCTGGGTGCATGGCTGTCTTTTGGCGTCGGGAACAGCTCACCGGGCAGGTCGCGGTTAGTGGGAGTCCTTAGATTGAGGCTGTAGCTGTGGAGTCCAGCAGGGGCCAGCCCATGGTGGACTTTTGTTCAGAAGTGTTGGGGAACCTTTACGGGACTGGTGGGCCACTTGGACTTGGGCTGTGGATGTCTGGTGCAGAGGTGGTTATAGAGGTGGTTTTGCAGTTCCTCAGGCAGACTTCTTTGTAGTTGATTTCCTTTGGACAAGTCCACTGTCCATGGGAGTTCTTGCTCTTTATCGAAGGCAGGCAGTTACTCCAAGGCTTTGGTGGTCGCTGCGCTGCAGGACAAGCCATCTTCTGGGTACAGTTTCTTTCAGGGCTGCAGACAGACCGGTAGGGCTGGGGCCAAGTCAGTTGGTGTTTTCAGTCTTCTCTGCTGGGGTGACTTTTGTATTGTCCGGCTCTTCTTACGTCAACAGGAATGTGATTCTAGGGTTCAGAGGTGTCACCTAAATACTGAATTTATGGATGGGGCAGGGAGTGCCAGGTGGTAGCCAAGGGGCTACTTACTTTTATGGTGACAACACCCGTCTCATTAACACTTCTTTTGGGAAGTGGCATAGCCCTAACCCTATTGGCCTAAGGAGGAAGAATTTAAAAAGTAGTGTCTACTTCAGCTCGCCGACCTTATGTGTGGGATTGGCTTGATCGGGCACTAATTTACCTAATTTTACCGCCAGTCCTACCGCCAATAATGGGGTCAGCAACTGGTGGTCGGCCTCCTCCACCATTTGGCGAGGCCTGGGTCGCATTTCAATGGAGGCAAAGCCTTTAAATCTCCCCGCCCTGGAATGTCCATCCCACTTGGGAGAGAAAGTCACACCGCTGCCCAGAGCAGGCCTTTGTTCTGAGCCCTCGAAAGCATTGGCTCTTACCTCAAAGAGCCAGAGCTCTGTGTAAGGTGGCTGTACTGGTTTGGACCAGTCAGTGCCCACGCTAGGAGTTGGTAGATTTTCAGGGGGCACCTTAGGTGTCCTATGAGTGCATGTATTTGTAAATCCATCGCTGGATTCAGTGAGGGTTTATTGATATGAGACGTTTGTTACCAGACATCCCTATTGTCAGTAAAGCTATCATGTAGCTGGGGAACTCATAATGACCAGTGTCAAGAACATGTACTTGAAATGGCCTCACTGTTCACTTACTATGTCTGAGAATCTACAGACATAGGGGCATATCTGCTCATGCAGGTATGCCCTCAGATGAAACAATACACTATAATTGGTCCATTTTAGTCTCTTGGGCACAGTGATAGCATAGGTTAGGCTTGCGGCCTGTGCCCTTTTACCAAGTTATCATGCTCTGTTGTTTTTTATTCATTTTATTTTTCTAAAACCTTTAGTGGTATTGTTGTAATTTCAATATCAGCTGCTATTGTGTGAAAGCTTCATTATCAGTGCTATGGATGACGTACTTTGCATCTTGTTCTTTTACTTGGAATCAGAAAAACGGAATGCGAGGCACACAAAATAAAATTTTGTATTGCCGGCCCCAAGACTGCGCAAACAGTACAGCGCTTAGGTACATACCTGTGTCAGGCTTCTGAACATGAACATAAATATGTCCCCTATAAAATCATCTTGTAGGACAGATTGCATTAGAGGGAGTTCCAGCCAGAATTCCCATTTATGCTGCATGGCAGTTTTCGGCCGACCTCAGCCTTTTTCTCTACAAGGATCCTGATTTGGAAACCGGCGGCCTGACCTTGTAACCGGGTTAGGGTGTGCTTCTCATGGACAGTGTATGGACAGATTTGACTTACATTGCCATGCTCTCCTTTAGGGGCTGGACATTGGTATTTTAGGTAGGATTTGTATACTCATGACAATATGTTGGGGTTGTTTATATTCAAATCTTAAATTTCTGCAACCCTTATTTTGTTATTCCTCATTGTCCTAATCTTTTCAACTCATGCATTTTATTATAGATTGCAGTCTTTTCAATAAATGTATTGAAAACTTTCCTGCATCTCTTTTCTTACCTATGTGTGTGTAAGAGACGTGTATGTGGATACAAAACGGTATGGTTTGTTTCCACCATAATTTCTCTGAAGGGCTTTTGAGAGTCCATACAAGGATGCCACAAATAACCTTTACCGGTTGGGTTTCAGTGGGGTGCTGCTAATTTGTGTGGGAGTTAATCAGTCACCTAGAACGCTGAGGTGTCGCCACCCCAAATCCAGCAGTCTTATTACTGTACAAGAGTCCTTATGATAGCACCCTGCCTTTTGGACTGGAAGGCCTCCTAGAGGGGTGATTTACATATTTTGCATGCAGTTTAAAGGGGACAGGAGACACAGGCTGTGGGCTATGTCATGTTTTCATTTTAGTTCTGCACTAAGTCACGCAACCTGCAAACGCAGCACTGTGTGCACTTAATGAGGGTGTCCCTGAGGGTGGCACAATTCGTGCTGCAGCCCTCAGGGGCTTTGCTTTAGTACCCCATATCCTAGGTACCAAGGGTACAATTTACTTTGGACTTTTAGTGATAGTAAAAGGTTTGCCAGTTGGGAAAAACAACTGTGCAGCTTTGGGTAAAAAGATCTGGCACTGGGGACCTGTTCAGCAGGGATCCAATGCGCTTGCAGTCTAAATTGCATCAGAAACCAGGAAAAAGTGGGTGGGGGGGGTGACCATGTCAAATAAGGCACTTTCCTACGTGCTAGAGGGGTGACTTGCATACATTGCATGCAGTGTTAAGGGACAGGGCACACAAGCTGTGTGCCATACTGTGTTTTCACTTTGGTCTGCACCAAGACATGCAGCCTGCAATGACAGCCTGTCATGTGCTTGGTGAGGGGTCCATTAGGGTGGCACAAGTTGTGCTGCAGCCCTTAAGGACCCTCTTTAGTACCCCAGACCTAGATGCCAGGGTTAATGTTTACTAGAGATTTAACAGAGGGTTCTCAAAGTTTTGCTGATTGGGGAAACAACTGTGCAGTTTTGGGGAAAGAGGTCTGGCACTAGGGACCTGGTTAGCAGGAACCCAGTGCACTTTCATTCAAAATTACATCAGATACCAGGCACAATGTGGGGTCTAGCCATGCCAAAGAGGGTGCTTTCCTACAGGGCAGCCCAAATAGATTTTTGGATAACAGTTAGTAAATCGGATACCCTGGAAAGACTTATATATTCTGTGTGAAACAGGACATCCTTATTTGAAGTAATATGTGAATAGTTTTTTGAATGTGTTGGTTCACTACAATGTGATCACACTTTACATTTGTGTATTTACCACTGATGGCTAGAGTCTCATGGGATATGAATTTAAATGCTTAGAAATATTTGGTTCATTAAACTGATTTCATGCCGTTTAACAATTAACTAATATAAGTAAATACTTACATAGATGATTTAATGAAGTATCCCTTGCTCAGTATAATATTTGAATTATCTTAGTACTTTTGTCATTAATAGCACATATTGGAAAATGGACCTCTCTGAAGGGTCACCTCAAACTTTTTGCCTTGCTTCTCCTCTTTTTCTGATCTAATTTTTGGTGGCCTGTGGACTCTGAGCTCTTTACCACTGCTAACCAGTGTTTAAGGGGAACGTGCTCTTTTGTCTAAACATGGTAACATTACCTCATCCATAGTTGGCATATTTAATTTACTTATAAGACCCTCGTAAAGTGCACTATATGTGTTCAGGGTCTATAAATTAAATGCTACAAGTGGGCTTGCTGTACTGATTGTGTCAACCACTTATGTAGCCCTGAAACATGTCTCTGGTCTGCTGCTGCAGAGCCTCTAAGTGAAGTTTTACTGCCAAGTCGACTTGGCATTTAAAACCACTTGCCAAGCCGTAAGCTCCTCTTTTTTACTTATAAGTTACTTTTAAGTTAGGCCTCAGGTAGTCCTTAGGGTAAGGTAAAAAGCAGGACATACACTTTTTTGTATTTTCCATGTCCTGGTAGTGAACTAACTGCCAAATTTGTTTTTCACTACTGTGAGGCTACCTCTCTCGGTCATGGGATAATATTGGGGATTCCTTAATACATTTGTTAAGTGTAAATCCTGATTGAGAAGGAGTTGGACTGTTGTGTTTGGTACCTATGGACTTGAAATTATAAATCTTCCTTATTGATAAAGTCGGATTTATGATTACAACTTTAAAAAATATCATTTTCAATCAATCAATCATAGAAATGTGTAGAGCGCGCCACTTACCAGTGAGGGTCTCAAGCCGCGCAGGGGTGAGGGGTGGGGGGGGTTTCACTGGTCGAACAGCCAAGTCTTGAGGTTCTTTCTGAAGACCAGTAGGTCTTTGGTTTTGCCAAGGTTGGTGGGGAGGGAGTTCCAGGTTTTGGGGGCGAGGTAGGAGAAAGACCTGCCTCCTGTGGTGTGCTGGATGCGGGGGACTGTGGCTAGGGCGAGGTCGGCTGATCGGAGGTTGCGTGTGGAGTGTGGACGTTTACCCTTTCATTGAGGTAGGTTGGGCTGGTGTTGTGGAGGGATTTGTGTGCGTGGATGAGGATCTTGAATGTGATTCTCTTGTCTATGGGGAGCCAGTGAAGGGATTTGATGTGTGGTGAGATTAGTTTGTGGCGAGGGATGCCAATGACGAGGCGCGCGGCTGTGTTCTGGATTCTTTGGAGTTTGTGTTTGAGTTTGAGTGTGATGCCGGCGTAGAGGGCGTTGCTGTAGTCCAGTCTGCTGCTGATGAGTGCGTGGGTGACTGTCTTTCTGGTTTCTGGAGGAATCCATTTGAAGGATTTTTTTTTTTTTTAGAGTGCGGAGTGTGTGGAAGCAGGAGGAGGTTAGAGCATTGATTTGCTGTGTCATGGAGAGGGAGGGGTCGAGGATGATGCCGAGGTTGCGTGCGTTGCGGGGGTGGGTTGTGGGGGTGGGTGCGGGACCTAGGGCGGTGGGCCACCAGGGGTCATCCCATGTGGTTTTGTTGGGGCCGAAAATGATGATTTCGGTTTTGTTTGAGTTGAGCTTGAGGTGGTTAGTGGCCATCCAGTTGGCGGTGTCTAGGAGAGCAGCGTGTAGGTTGGTTTTGGTAGGTTTGCGGGTGAGGGAGAGGATGAGTTGTGTGTCATCTGCATAGGAGAGGATAGTGATTCCGTGTGATCGGAGGCTGTTGGCTAGGTGGATCATGTAGATGTTGAAGAGTGTGGGGCTGAGGGAGGACCCTTGGGGGACTCCGCAGGTGATCTTGGTAGTGTTGGAGTGGAAGGGTGGAAGGCGGACTCTCTGGGTTCGGTCGGTGAGGAATGAGGTGAGCCAGTCTAAGGCTTTGTGGCAGATTCCTATGTTGTGGAGGCGTGTGCGGAGTGTGTGGTGGCAGACGGTGTCAAAAGCTGCGGAGAGGTCTAGGAGGATGAGTGCGATGGTCTCGCCTTTGTCGACTTTGGTCCTGATGTCGTCAGTGCATGCGATGAGGGCGGTTTCTGTGCTGTGGTTCTTGCAGAACCCAGATTGTGAAGGGTCAAGGGTGTTGGTTGCTTCTAGGAAGCGGGATAGGCAGATGTTGACTAATTTCACTGCAACCTTGGCGGGGAAAGGGAGGAGGGAGATGGGGCAGTAGTTGGAGAGGATCTCCGGGTCGGCTTATTTTTTTTTTTTTAGGAGAGCAGTGATTTCCGTGTGGTTCCAGGGGTCTGGGTAGGTGGCGGAGTCGAAAGAGGAGTTGATTATGTTGTAGAGTATGGGGCGATTGTAGGGCTAGCTTTGTTGTAGATACGGTGTGGACAGGGGTCGGAGGGGGAACTGGAGTGGATGGAGTTCGTGTTTTTTCGGGTTCTTCGTGTGTGGTAGGGGTCTATGTAGATAGTGTGGTGGGGGGTCTTGGGTGGGTTTGAGTTGGGTGAGTGAGGGGTATGTGTGGTGGGTGTGTGTGATATGAAGATGTTGTGGATGTCCAGGATTTTGTGGAGGAAGTGGTTGGAAAGGGCGTCACATAGGGGCTGCGTGTGTGTGGGGTCTATGTTGCTGGGTTTTGGGTTTGGCAAGTTCATTGATGATGAAGAGTTCTTTGCTGTTATGGGAGTTGTTGTCAAGGCGTGTCTTGTAGTGATCTCTTTTGGCGGTGCGTATGAGTTGCTGATGGGTGCGAATGGTGGTTTTGAGGGTGGAGAAGTTGGTTGAGGAGGGTTCTAGTCTCCATATTTTCTCAGCTTGGCGGCATTTGCGTTTGGAGTCTTGGAGTTCAGGGGTGAACCATGGGGCGTTCTTGATGTTGCGGGTGTTGATGTGTTTTCTGAGGGGTGCTAGTGTGTCTGCGCAGGTAGTGATCCATTTGGAGAGGTTGTGTGCTCCTGCGTTGGGGTTGTTGGTGTGGGGGGGGGGGTTGTGGGACAGTTGGGAGTTTAGTCGTTCTGTGGGGATCTTGTCCCACATGCGGTAGGGTGTGGTGTGGTGTGTTGATGGTAGTGCGTGGGGGGTTTGGTGAAGGAGAAGTGGACGCAGCGGTGGTCATTCCAGAGGAGTTCGGTGGTGTGGGTGTAGGCTATGTATTGGCTTGAGGTGAAGATTGCGTCCAGCGTGTGTCCTCCTGAGTGGGTGGGTGCGGTGACCAGTTGTTTGAGTCCGAGGTTGTCTATGAGGGAGGTAGTCTTGTGGTTGTGTGGGTTTTCTAAGTGAAAGTTGAAATCACCGAGGATGATGTAGTCTGTGGAGGTGAGGGCGTGCGAGCTGATGCTGTCGCCGATGGTGTTGCAGAAGGCGGGGCGTGGTCCGGGTGGTGTGTAGATTAGTGTACCTCTGAGGGTGGAGTTGTTGTTGATGTGGAAGAGGAAGTGCATGTGTTCAGTGTTGCTGATAGTGTCTTGGGAGCTGGTGGTGACTTTGATGGTGTCTCTGTGTAGGATGGCGATGCCCCCGCCTTGCCTGTTGAAGCGGTCTTTGCGTTGGAGTTTGTATACCTTGGGGGTGGATATGGCTATGTCGGTTTCTGAGGCGGGGTTGGTCCAGGTTTCGGTGAGGAAGGCAATGTCAGTTGAGTGTGAAGTGATGAGGTCCCAGAGTTCTATGGCATGTTTGTAAAGGGAGCGGATGTTGAGGAGCAGGCAGTTCAGGTGGTTGTGGTGGGTGGTGTTGGTGTGGTGCGTGAGGGTGTTGTTGCGGGGTGTGTTCTGGTTGTGGGCTGGTGTGCTGCGGGGTTGGTTGGTGGGGGCAGGGTGGGTGAGTCTTGTGTTGGGGGTGTTGTTTTTGGTGAAGGTGGGGTCGCTATGGTTGGTGTGTGGTGTGAGGGATGACGAGCAGGAGAAATGGCAGGTGTAGCAGGTGAAGGAGTCATTAGTGTGTGTGGGGCTAGATGTGGTGCATGTGGGACGGGGGCCTGGGTTGAGAGAGTGGAGGGTGAGGGGGGAGTAGGTGTGTCTGAGCGGGCCAGGGGTTCTTGCGCTGGGCTCGGTCCAGGCGCGGACGGGCGCAGACAGGCTTGCCTTTCGCGCGCCAGTGGCGCGCCTGCTGCGCACGGATGCCATAAGGGGAGGGTGGGAGTGGCAGCTGGGAGGCGGGAGGGCCTGTCCAATGAGAGGGCTGGGGGGTGGGGCCACAGGGGACGCAGGGGCAGGGAAAAACAAAGAGGAGAATGGTGAGAAAAGGAGGGGGGAGGTGGGAGGGGACGCAGGGTACGCAGCAGCGGCAAAGACAAAGAGGAGAACGGTGAGAAAAGGAGGGGGGAGGCGGGAGGGGCTGCAGGGGACGCAGCGGTGGGGAAAGACAAAGAGGAGAACAGTGAGAAAAGGAGGGGGGAGACAGGAGGGGACGCAGGGGACGCAGCGGCGGGGAAAGACAAAGAGGAGAACGGTGAGACTGTATAGCAGGTCAGGCAGTTCACCGTACAAAATCCTGGAACTCCTCAGTCAGAAGGAAAAGTAATTGTAAGAAGACAACCTCACTTTTGACCTCTGAACACAGAGCAAATGTGACAAGATAAGAACAAGATTTAAAGGCATCTTTATTACTCCTTCACTTTCTGACTTAACAGAACACCTGTCATTTTCAACTCACCAGAAGTGCTGAGTAGGTTCTTAAAATATGTCGCCCTGCCAAAATATGACTCAACATGGCGAGTAGATTTTTTTATGTCTGTGAGGTGCGCCTGATGGGCCACTCGCATCCGGATGGGCCATTGCCAGGCTTATGACCCATCCTGGGCAGAATGGGAGGAAGGAGCTTGCTCCCCTTAGTGTGTCTGGAGCCAGGGCAGGAAAGGGAAGACCTGTGTGCACTTCAGAGCCCCTCTTTGAAGTCACCCCCGTTCAGAGGCACCACAGGGTATAAGAACTGGACTTTTGACCCTACCAAATCTTTACACTTCTGGACCAGTGGATACTGTGCCAGGAAGGATTGCTGTTCTGCTGCAAAGACGGCCACTCTGCTGCGCTGGTACTCTGCTAAACTCCTGCTTTGCTGAGCTGATCTGTTGCCTGCTGACCTCTTTCCTGGGAGTGAGAAGGACTGGACCAGCGTCTCTCCATTCGAGAACCAAAGTGACTCTAATGGCTTGCTGGCTTGCCTCATGTTTTCTGAAGTCTCAGGGACACTAACGACTTCAAACCCATCTGCTACTGCACCTGGACTCTGCCATCTGTGAGTCTACCCTGCCAAGTGATGCTACCCCAGTCCTGGACTCTTGAAAGTTGTCCTAAGGTGCTGTACCTTCTTTGGTCTTCATTGAAACTGCCACAAGGCAACGTAAAAAAGCGCAAAGCCTCACCACAGAGCTGCTAGCCTCGCCAGGTTAACTTTTAGTGTGTATATCTGATGTACCCTGACTAGGATTGGGATTCCTGCTTGGACAGGGTGCATACCTCTGCCAACCAAAAACCCAACGTCTAACATTGGTGATCAGCGCGGATGATAGCACTTGTGTTAGTGCAGTGCTCTAACAGTAACTTGGTGTACACTATCATTGACAACAAAGACCATCTCAATTTGTTTCCAGTTCTCAATGTTTGCATTTTTAACTTTTTTCCACATCATGTCTCTGCCTGCTAGTTCTACATCTGGGGCCACTGCTGGGGAATCCCAAGCGCTATACTTTTCAAAGCAGGAGGGGAGAATAGGAGGTGGACCCATCTCACGCAACTAGCTCTGAATAGCAATGCCAACCACTTTGCTACACTGGATGAGGGACCCCCCTCACTGTCATCGCAAGACTGCACAAAAACTAATCAACCCAGGGCATGTGTGCACTGTCTGAGGAGCGCAGGGTGCCCTAAATCACAAACCAAGTTGGTTCCCAGTCCATGTTGGCGTCGTAGGGGCCCCTCAATATGAATCACTGGCGAAGCAATACCCAGTCTGGATAATTCAAACAGGGCGACTGCAACATTAGTAATGCGCAGAGCTTGGTGCATAACACTCACTCTCTCAGCGCTGCCTATTGTGAGCCCTTCAGTTGGTCCCACAGCCACCAAGAATAATCCTCACTCCTGCTTTATGGACTGGGGGAGGACCTTTGGTGCAGCGACATGTTATGGGCCTGCTTGTTTGATTCCCTTCCCCACTGTATTTCACAAACAGGGTGTCCACCACCACTATTGCTCAGAGTGTGAGTTGGCCTACCCTGCTTGTACACTGAAAAAAGAGCACCAAATCTCCTGGTTGCTTCACAAGTGATTCCGCAAGGGCACTATCCCCACTTTTCACTCGGCGGAGCCACAGGTTTCATCGGAAACTACTACGATGGTGAAACCAAAGTCCGCCAAGCCCTTATCTCCGGATTTGACCACGCCGATGCCATCCACTGCCTCCACCTTCACAGATGGCACAATGGAGGCCTTAAATCACCTGGAATCCACCCTGAATGCACATTCTGTATAGTTTCATCTTAGAATGAGATGGCCACCGCAAACTGGCAGACCTGGTGGATGACACACAATCATCTCTGACTACCCTACTTCCTACAGTGCAAGAACTACAGGCACAGATGAAGTTGCGGAGTATGCAGTGGCTTCCCTACACCATAGGGCGGAGGACACCAAAGGTATATCCAGGTGCAACTGCATCTGCCTGCTGGCATTTTCAGAGAGAGTGGAAGGTCCCCAGCACAGAATTCTTTGTAGAAAACTGGCTGATTGACATGATGCTAGATGGGAAGGCCCCCAAGTTGTTCTCGGTGGCTAGTGCATATAGGATACCTGGCAGTCAACTGGTCCTCAGCACCCCACCACGACCCATCATCGCCTGGCTCCTCAACTTCCAAGACCGCTAGCTGGTGCTTCAACACTTGCATGCGAAAGGGCCCTCGGAAGTAGGGAAATACCTCAGTCACTGCCTATCCTGATTTCACAGCAGAGGTGCAACGGCCCGCAACTCCTACTTTAAAGTGACACAATAATTAAGGAAGCTGAACTACAAGTATGCCCTTTTGTACCCATCGAAATTACGCGTGGTGGCAGGCAAGACAATCCATGTTTTAACCTCCCTGAGGACGTTTAGACTTGGCTCCATGCCAAGGGACTATCATTCACAACTACTGGGAACTCCAACAGTGGAGAATGGCTGACACCCTGCTTATACCATTTGCCAGGCAGGATCACTGAAGCCCGACCTTCAGGTGATCAAGTGGCTAATGAACAAACTAGAGCGACGTTGAAGGCCTTGAAACTTAGCTCAAGCTCTTTTGCCCCCCTACAAGAGCACCACCAAAAATACTGTAACTCAGAGGAGGGAGGTTCAGTCAGCGGCAGCATCCTACCAAGGCCCCATCGTCACTCTGTGTTCTGAAGATGACCTGTGACAATCGCACGTCTGCACAGCGAGGTTAAATGATGGCAGCCTACATCTGGGCTTCAACTGCTGAGGTAAGCCACTATACCTTGAGATGACTGGTAGGAGAAATTCCTGTAGTGGGGCCACTGCACAGACTCACTTGACCAACACTTTTCATGCTCCACAGAGACTTCAAAAGGAACTTGTTTTACCTCTTAAATTAATCTCATCACTGTTGGTTTGGCATCAGGTACATATTGCTGAGGACCATATTGTCACCTGACCTGGGGGGGATTTTGTGCTTGTTCTGTAGTTGAATTTGTTCTCTTTATGATGTTAGGATACATCTGCACACAACTATACAGCATTGGGACACACACGCAGGGAGGCACATTATTGTATGTCATTGCGGATTGCAGCCTCACAACCAGCACCTGCAGTGCCTGACCGTTGGCCTGCAATGCATGTTCAGTTACACTACCACACATCATGGCCTCCTCACTATATAATTGGATACCACAGTATACAATATCATCACTTGGAATATGCACGGCATGACCGCGCCTACTAAGCAATACTGTGTACATGCATACCTTAAACGCTGGTGCACACGTATTGCCCTATTGCAAGAGTCTCACCACACTGCCACAAAACTACACAAATTACACACAAAATGGTGTGATCAAGTATATGGCATAACCTCAACAGCATATGCCGGTGGGGTACTTATATGGATCGCCCCAGGGGTTCCCTATGTGGTACATGAGCACATTGCTGATGCGGGGTGGGGGGTGGATATGTGATCATAGAAGGACACTTAGCTGGGTCTCCACCAACATTGGTGGGTCTATATGCTCCTAACTCGAACCAACATACATTTTTTGGTACCCTCACTCCAGCATTAATCGCAGATCTTCAGGCGCCGAGCCTGTTGGGAGATTTAGACTTGGACTGATCTTCGCGTCTGTTGCGCAACACAACTTCTCAGGATGACACACCACTTTAGGTTCCAGTTCACACATAGACGCCTCCATAATGTATGGCGTTTGGTCCACCCAAACGAGAGGGAATATTCGTTTTACTCCCCAGTCCACAATATTCACACACAACTGAAGTTGATACTCTGTACGGATAATCTGGGAACACAAATTTTCAGGTTAGAATACTAGGCCTGCACACTGTCTGATCACTGCCCTTTCCAAGTAGAGATACAGTGGAGCAAGCTTCACCCAAATATTTCCTCGTGACATTTTCAGCCCGAGGCCTTGTTCGACCCCTGCTTACCCCCCTCCCTTCTTCTCCCCCCCCCCTTCTCCTTCCCCCCCATGTTTCGAGAGGACTTCTCACATTGTATTGCCCTATACCTTTAGCACAACAACCAGGGGCTACAGAAAGGGATTCCCATAAGTTGGTTGTATGGGGTCACTGTCTGTCGGCCACATGGGGCGTCCACCACACACTTCACATGGAATGGATGGCCCTGTAATGTGATCTACGTCCATTAAAGAGGGAAGTCTCCATTAACGCAGAGGAGATTGAATGACTCAGCTGCATGCGCGCGCAATACAGGGAAGCTGCTAGGCGACTGAGCAGACACAATTATAAATGCTGACTGAGCACACTTCACACAGAGGATGACCGCTCAGGCAGATTGCTGGCCAGGTTATCTAGGGAAGACCAGCAACACACACATCTAGGCGACATCTGTGGCAGGAACGCCCTCATGATTAACATGCAAGCCGGAATCAGTGAAGAATTCTGTGATTACTACCCCACATTATACTCAACTTGAGCCAATCTTGCACCCAGCAGTATACCTGCATTTCTGTGGGAATTATCGCTGACTCGGTTATCCCCTGAATTTAGCAGGCCAAGCTTGATGATCCGATACTGCCGAAGAAAATTTAATTTAGCTATTACAAATCGCTAGGAATAAAACTTTGGGTTCTGACAATTAGCCCTTTGAATACTACTCTACATACTCATCACTACTCTCCCTACATTTACTAGAGGTATTTATCGAAGCCTACAGGACTAACCACTGGCCGGTTTTAGTGTGTCAGACCAGAATTGTGGACCTCTCTGAACCTTGTCGTGACCTATTAAATGTGCATTCCTACCATCCCCCATTCAGTCTTAGCCTGGATTGTAAGATTCTGGGAAAAATTCTTGCTAATAGACTGCTCCCCTTCATTAGTACTTTAAGACACCCTGACCAATCAGGTTTTATACCTGGACATAACACCTTTATCAGCATCAGGCGCCTATTGTGACTGATCCAAGATATGCCCCTAAGTAGAGTGGTGGTGTTCTTTGATATCAAAAAGGCCTTTGACACTTAAAGCTGGACATATGTGGTCCACCTTGGAATACATGGGCTTTGGTCCTGGGTTTACGGGCTGGATGCTCATGTTATACTCCAATCTTAGCTCCTGAGTCAAGTCAACCCAGTTGATATCTGAAAGCTTCCCCATCCAGCGGGGCACGTTCCAGGCATGCCCACTGTCACCCCTGTTATTTGCTGTCGCCATCGAGCTCCTGGTGTGACATCTTGTGTTCCTGCACGAGGTAGGATCATCCCTACCAGCACCGATGCGGTTACTGGACAATTTTGTTTCAGTCTCCGGACTCCGGGACAACTGGACCAAATCCTGTTTGTTCCCATTTGCCCAGACACCTGTACTACATAGGGCCAGAGGGCATATGCATCATCTGCAATGGTGTAGTAAGTTTTTTTTATTTTATTTTATTTTTATAGTAACCCCCACTCTTTTGGGCTGGTGCTAGTATGTTTTGGACTGTAGTGCACTGGGATCATGTTAACCAGAACCCCAGTGCCAGTGCTCTCTCCCCTAAATTTAGATGTTTGTTACTTTCACACCCACAATTGGCATACTGGTGCGCCACCGTAAGTCCCTAATATATGGTACCTTGGTGGGTCAGGAGTCCGTTTCGTGGTTCATCAGGGCAGAATTATTTTTCTTTTAAAGTTGGTTTCTGCTTGAAGAGGTCCGCTGAAGAGCTTGATCTTTATCGAAATCAGACAGTCCTCCCAAAGCTTTGGGGGTTGCTGAGCTGCAGGACAGGTCGTTTTTTGATGCAGGACCATAGAGGGCTGCAGACAGTCCGGTAGGGGTTGGGGTCAAGTCAGTTGGTGTCTGCAGTCTCCTCTGCCGTTGCGACTCTGTAGTATCTGGCTTTTCTTAGATCGCCTGGAATCTGAGTGCTAGGGTTCAGGGGTGCCACCTAAATACTAAATTTAGGGGTATTACAGGAAGTCCCGGGTGGTAGCCAATGGGCTACTCACCTTTAAGGTGACTACACCCTTTTTATGGCCACTTCTGTTGGGAAGTGGGCCTAACCCTAGAGGCCTAATTCCTTCCAGACAAGATGGAGGATTTTATAAAGCGGTGTCCACTTCAGCTTGTCCACCTTAGGGGTGGGACTGGCATGAAGTGGGCACTCCTCCTAATTTAACTAATTTTCTCGCCAGCCCTACTACCAAAAGTGGGGACAGGAACTGGGGGGCGCGCTTCTCTGCCCTTTGGAGAGGCCTGAGTCGCATTACAAAGGAGGAAAGGCCTTTGAAGCTCCCCTCCCTGGAATGTCCAACCTGCCTGGACGAAGTGTTAACACCTCTCCCCCAGAGCAGGCCTTTGTTCTGAGTCTTCAAGAGTGTTGGCTTTCAACTCAGGGGGGGCAGAACTCTCAGGTTGGCTGAATTGGTTTTGACCAGTCAGTGTACACGCTAGTAGTTGTAGGTTTTCAGGGGACACCTCCAGGGTGCCTCTGAGTGCATGTATTAATAAATCCATCACTGGTGTCAATGAGGGTTTATTAATACGAGATGTTTGATAACAAACATTAGTATCTTCAGTGAAGCAATCAGAGCTGGGAAACACGTAATGACCAGTATCTGTTTGACAAAGTTGTCAGCACCTAGCTGACAGTAAGCTGACTGACACCAGGAATCTAGCTGAGGAGGCCGACCTCTGGGCTAGCACCGGAGTGTCCTGAAAAATAACTGGGGTGACCCCAAGAATGATGATTCAGGTTCCCCCCAGCAGAGAGGGGTGTTAAAGATGACCCAGACATGTCCCAGAGTAAGGGGGAGGAAAGGGTTCACATACCCCATCTGAAAAACATGGTGGTAGTTTGATGGACGGTGGCCAATGGTGCCCCATTTCCAAGCCTGCTGATTTGAGTGCTCCCAGCTTGGACACAAGCAGGGGGACTTTGTCTAAAGAAAGCACCCACTGGTCGGGCCTCTACAGGGGGGGTCAGTGTGGCCTTAGGGGTAAGTAGCTCCCAGGGGCAGTTCATAGACCACACCATTATCTCCCTTAAGTAGGAGATGGACTCAGAGGGTGAGCTGGTGATCCCTGGGGGTGGAAGTCGTCACTTTCACCAGTTGGAAGTGAATGGGGGTCCCAGTCACTGCTCTGAGGGAGCCAGGGCTACATATACCATGATAGTGAAAAGGCTAGTTTCCAGAGCAGTACACCGGCCAGGTGTGTAGGTTGACTCCAGCCCATGGGCAGGACTTTTTCCACCCTATGGCCCTGGTATTGCTGGAGTGGGGTGGGGAGGTGACCCAGAGGAGGGGAATAGTTAATCTCTAGATGCCCATAGAATGAATTCCCCTGTTGGCAGGAGTACTGGGAGATGAAGGGTGCCCTACCCGTTCAGTTTCCTGGGGTTCCACTCACAAAGAGATGGTACAGGAGCCCAGTTGGGGAGGCAGGGTGAAAAAGGGCTCACCCCTGTCCCCTGTTCGGCCTTAAGGTACAGACCCTGGGACCAGTTTCAGGTTACCACCCCTGAACTGGTGGGAGGTAGAGTGGAAGTGGGGTGCAAATCTCCCAGGGCTACTGCCCCCCACTCTGAGGAACCTCAGAGGTCAAAGAACCCTCAAGAGCCCAGGGGGTACTCATTGCCAGCCCAAAGGCTGTAAGAGAAGCATATCCATTGTCTCCAATCGGTGCCCCTACCTGGCAGTGGGTGGCCTGCGGCCTCGTTGGTGGTTGTCCTCATGGACAGAATTATCTTTAGGTTGGGAACAAAAGTCTAATCCAAGGGATCAACTAGGCCACATCACTTTGTTGGCCATGGTGGTACTATCTGCCTACTGGAATGCATCTGTGAGCAAGATAATGTTAGGAACTGCACAGCTGGGGAGGTCTGCAGGTAAGGGGAAGGGTCCCTCATGGGTCAGTTCAGTGGCCCCAAAGAGTGTAGTCAGAGTGATTCAACTGGGTTCAGAGACAGAACTGGTAAGTACCCCTGCAGTTGTTGACCACTGTCCAGGTTCTTGGAACCAGACCGGATGACGCAAAACAATGCAGCGCAGACCCCGCAACAGGAGTTACCCACGCCAAATTTGTGTTCTTTTTTTCCAACAAACTAGGGATTCTAGAGGTACCCAGACTTTGTGGGTTCCCCTGAAAGAGACCTAGAAACTAGCCAAAATACAGCGAAAATATTGTTGTTTTAAAAAAAAAAAAAAAAATGGGGAAAAAAGTGCTGAAGAAGGCTTGTGGTTTTTTTCCCCTGAAAATGGCATGGGTGCCAGACAGCTAAACATTTTTGAAAAGTAGACAAAATTCAGAACTTAGCAAGTGGTAATTTGTGTCGATCCTACAAGGGTTTCCTACAGAAAATAACAGCTGAAATAAATAAAGATTGAAATTGAGGTGAAAAAACAGCCATTTTTCTCCACGTTACTGTAACTTTTTCCTGCGATGTCAGAATTTTTAAAGCAATATACCGTTACGTCTGCTGGACTCTTCTGGTTGCGGGCTATATACGGCTTTTAGGTTGATCAAGAACCCTAGGTACCCAGAGCCAATAAGAGCTACACCTTGCAATGGGTTTTCATTCTGTATCGGGTATACAGCAGTTCATTTGCTGAAATATGAATAGTGAAAAATAGGTATGAAGAAAATCTTTGTATTTCCAAAATGGGCGCAAGATAAGGTGTTGAGAAGCAATGGTTATTTGCACATCTCTGAATTCCGGGGTGCCCATACTTGCATGTGAATTACAGAGCATTTCTCAATTTTTTTTTTTTTATTTTTTTTTACACACTGTCTTATATTTGGAAGGAAAAAAATGTAGAGAAAGACAAGGGGCAATAACACTTGTTTTGCTATTCTGTATTCCCCCAATGAAAATGGTACTTATCATGCGTGGGTAGGCCTAATGCTCGAGACAGGAAACGCAACATGGACACATCACGTTTTTACATTGAACTCAGACGTGGTTTTTTGCAAAGTGCCTAGCTGTGGATTTTGGCTTCTAGCTCAGTCGGCACCTAGGGAAACCTACCAAATCTGCGCATTTTTTAAAACTAGACACCTAGGGGAATCCAAGATGGGGTGACTTGTGTGGCCCTCACCAGGTTCTGTTACTCAGAATCCTTTGCAAACATCACAATGTGGCCAAAAAAACACTTATTCCTCACATTTCGGTGACAGAAAGTTCTGGAATCTGAGAGGAGCCACAAATTTCCTTCCACCCAGCGTTCCCCCAAGTCTCCCGATAAAAATGGTGCCTCACTTGTGTGGGTAGGCCTAGTGCCTGCGAAAGGAAATGCCCCAAAACACTATGTGGACACATCAAAATTAGCAAATACTAAATTACCTGTTTTTGCGGGGGAGGGGGACCTGCGTTTTAGAACATGGGCTCAGCAGCCATATAGGGAAACCTACAAAACCCAAACATTTCCGAAAACTAGACACCTGAGGGAATCAAGGGAGGTGTGACTTGCGTGGATCCCCCAGTGTTTTCTTACCCAGAATCCTCAGCAAACCTCAAATTTAGCTAAAAAATTTAATTTTTCCCACATTTCTGTGTGGGCTCACCACACGGGGACAAAGTTCCCTTCAGTCTCCCGGTGAAAATGATACCTCACTTGTGTAGGTGGACCAAGTGCCTGTGACAGGGAAGAGCCAAAAACATGTCAAAATTGAGCGGGGAACCAAAGCGGGTCCAAAAGGGCAGTTTGAAAAAATCATTTTTAGGCTGACAAGTGGGGCAAACTTACCGGTATAGATGAGACAATGCCGGGTGGTAGGAATTTTGTGGATTGCTGCAGATTCCGGCAGGTTCCATCACAAAAATGTGGAACAAATGTGTGATTTCCAGCAAAGTTGGAGGTTTGCAGGGCATTGTGGATAAAAAAATGGTGCGGGTGCATGTGAAGCACACCACCCTGGACTCACTCAGATGTTTAGTTTTCAGATGTGTCTAGGTCTGGTGGATTTTTTACATGGCAGCGTCACATAGTCCAAAAAGTGCAGCCCTCACCATTCCAAGTGGGACTATTTTAAGAGATAGCCAAGCTCTCATGGCCCAAATGTAAAACCAAAACTCCAAATAATCAAATGTCCTCTTGCTTGCTGTGGAATAAGATGTTTTAGTGTGAGGGGGGAGAGCTGAAAGACTGTTACCTCTTCAGTTGGGGTGGCTGCATAATCATGTCCATACTGGTTGGTAGCCACCACTACACTATTTCTTTTTAATTCCTTGGCATCTAGTAGACTTTCTAATAAAAATAGGCCGATCTGCCCCCAAGCTGAGCAGAAATGACCTAAACACAATTTGCCCCCCAGGGGAGCAACCCTTGCCTAAGGGGTTGCTCCCCATACGTAAAAACATAAATTAAAAAATATATATATCCCTCCCCCCCCCCCCCCTTCCCCCCCGGGTGGCAGATCGGCCTAATTATAATAGGCCGATCAGCCCAAAAAGGCCTAAAAATATTTTGCACCACTTGGGGAGCGGCCCTCGCCCAAGGGGCTGCTACCCTTAAGCGTAAGTATAAAAACAAATAATAATAATAGAATAAAATAAATCCCTGGTGTCTAGTGGTATCTGCCTCCCTTGGGGGGCACATTGGCCTAATAAAAATAAGCCGATCTGCCCCCAAGGCAGGGCATAAATGGCCTAAAAGTAGTTTTGCCCCTCCACCCCCTCACCCCGGGGAGCGACCCTTGCCTAAGGGGTCGATCCCCACATATTAAAGGGGGTTTCAGCCTCCCCTGGGGACAGATCGGCCTAATTATATTAGGCCGATCTACCTCCAGGGGGTGCAGAAATGGCCTAAAAATAATGTAGCCTCCTGGGGAGCGGCCCTTGACCCCAAGGGGCCTCTCCCTTTATGAGTAAGTACATATAGAAAAAAAATACCTGGTGTCTAGTGGGCATTTCTGCTGCCCGATCACATTGTGATCGGGCAGCAGAAATGCTTGCAGAGATATGAAAGGAAAGGCCTTTCCTTTCCTTTCCTTTCATGCCTCTGCCTGCCCTCTCCTCCCAATCGTTTCTCTTCCGCATCGTGCTGGAAGCATGCTTCCAGCGGGTTGGGAGGTGACCTCTGATGAGGTCAGCATGCAATCGAGTGCTGATGTCATCAGACGTCACTGGGGGGAGGTGGTGTTGGGGGTGGAAGGGGAAGCATTTCCCCCTCCAGCCCTGCCATGGGGTGGTAGGGGCGCGGCCAGTACTAGGACATAATGGTTACGTCCGTGGCTCTTCAGCGCTGCAGCCACGGACGTAACCATTACATCCTTGGAGCCCAAGGGGTTAAGTTACTGTGTTAAGGGGCCCAAGTGGGTCCCTGTAGCCAGCCTGCACTCCATCGCGGTTGGCCTGAACTTGTGACTTAGTCACGGTCTGGCGCAACGAGATCACAATTGGCACTTCGCACATTTCTGTCCTATTTTCACCTAAATGTTTTTAAAATTGCATGTCTCAGGATCTACTTATTAGATTTTCAGCATTTCAGTCTTGTTTTATTTATTAAATTAAGTTCATTTTAACCTGATATGAATCTTTTTTGGGGTGGTGTTTTGACTGTTTTACTGTTTGAAGTTTTGCACAAATACTTTACACATTTCCGTTTAGGTTAAGCCTGACTGCTCTGTGCCAGGCTACCAGAGGGTGAGCACAATGTAACATTTAGTGTGTATCCGGCTCACCCTGACTAGGATTGTGGTTCTTGCTTGGACAGAGTGCATACCACTGTCAACCAGAAAACCCATCATGAAGCTGTGGTTCCTGTATGAATAGCGATACAGGTTTTGTCAAGATGTATGACACTACATTTCATCAACGTGATGTATTGGCATTAAACAATAAATACAGTTCTTGATTTGCATATATTCCAGAAAATGTTTACTTGTCAACTTTCAAACACACACAATAAATTTGGTACTCACTATGCTGCTAGAAAGACTTTACTACTTTTTTTCTGAGCATCAACTGATAATAAAGCAAACATAACACCTTTAAGAAATATGGAGTTCTGTGATATCATGACAAATTGTTATTTTTGTTTGCACATCTCTAGGGGCGTATTGTTCGTGGAGCTTACAAATTCCATGCCATTATAACCACTTTTGAAATGATTCTTGGTGGATGTCAAGAACTCAGTGCCGTAGAGTGGCGCTGTGTTATCATTGATGAGGCACACAGATTGAAGAATAAAAATTGCAAACTGCTGGAAGGACTGAAGCTCATGAATCTGGTGGGTGAAACTATCACAAAATTTAATGTTTGCAAAGCTTATGAGGAATTTTGAACATCTTGGTATACTATATTTTTGTTGTATGATTTCAGTGGATTTAAGTTCTCTCAGATTAATTGGTCATTTTCCTCAGTGATGGTTAGATATTGAAAATAGTATTTAATGGAGGTAGTAACAATTTGTTTTAAAATAACAAACATAAGTGGACAGGTCTATTTCCAGCTTTAGGGACTAAAGTGCTCATGAAGTGTATAAAGCTATGCCATCCTGTGTTTTAGCTGCCTTTGTGGCTGAGCCATTGTTTTTCCCCTGTGCACTTGACATACGAGAGCTGTCTGGTGGTATTTCCTTTGATTTTGTCTGGCAGTAAGAGGTCTGTTAATGAATCTTCACTTGGTTAGGTGATTACTTGTGGTTTGTGGCAGCAGAGATTATTTGCTTAATTCAACCCGCTTTCTATCTGTAAAGTGTTCCCAGTATAAAGATTTCCTCCAATAACTAAGCACCCTGATTTTCCCAAAAGTGATTTTTTGTTTTTGTGTTTACGTGTGGCTGCTATGAGAATGACTTATGATTGACTAATTGCGAAATAACATATTACATGCAGTGCATGATAGTCCCTGAGTAGCGTAAGGTTATCCCAGCTCTCTTGCTCTGGGACCCCTGGGCCTAGTCATCTTAGAACCTGACTTCAGACGTCCCACATACTCCTGCATTTGGCAAATACCTTGCAGCTGAACCTGGAGAGGATACCTTGATACTCTGCAAACATGCACACACTCGCTCTTTTATAGCAGCCAAGCTTGCCTAACTCCATTCTGCTCATACACTCCCAGCCACTCAACACATGCAGCAGACGGGCACACACAGTTCCCTCCTTCACATACACCCAACAACTTGACATCCACTAAACCAGGAACACACGGCTTCCAAATTCACATAGACCCCCAGCAGAGCTCTCCAGGGTTGCAATTCTCTCCGTGAGTAACTTATCCTGTCCAGGGTTTTTCATTGCATTCTGTGATATGTAGTCTCCTTTATCACATTATATAATATGGACTGCAAAGCAGAAGCATTAACTCATTGAGCTATTAACTTGTGCACCTTGGAGACAAGAGAACTATGCCACAGTAATTCAGTATATGCAGCTTCCTCTTCCACATAGACTTTCATTAACCAGGAACACAAAGCTTCCTCTTGCAGATACTTTCCCTTTATCGAGATACATTCACATTCCCCTCCTCTGCCAGTCAACACTCACAAGCTGCAGCTCCCTTCTGCAGCAGCCCAGCACACACACAGTTCCCTCTTTTCTCAAACACACAGGCACAATATTTCCAATGGTAGAGGTTCCAAGCTGGTACCAATTAGAGTACCACTTCCTTAATCATGGTAGATAATGTAGTTGGTGAGCTTGCTACAGGATGTTCGGATTGAGTATGCTGATGACAGACAATGTAGACAGGCCAAGCACTAATGTTTTCCAGTCTGATAGACATCTCTGTTGGGGTTGAGAAGACAGGCTGGATGGCAAAGTGGGACAGTCAAGTATCCAGAGGGAAGGGGCTAATCCTATTGTTTCTTTACACAGATACAGTGATGTGCTCTGCTACGCACTGCAGTGTTTCCTACCTTGTAGAGTACTGCAAGCTTTGTAGCCCCACTCTTAAACTATGCCTCTCACTGCTTGCAGACTGCATAATGCAGGCATGTATATTTGACTGACTCACTGGGTTGTAACTAACTGAATGCTATGCATGCTATACTCTTCACCCACCTCCACACCATCCTCCCCCACTTGTCTAGTTCAAAGAAATTAAAAACGGATGAAGAGTAGATGCTTCTTTCAAGCAAAGCCAATGTTTTTGCTGTAGCCTCACTTTTAGGTGGGCTGTTACAGGTTTGTTTACTGGCATCATGTCTCTGCTATTTACTCCATGCGATACTGACATGATCTGTTCTGAAAATGTCAAAAAAGATTTGTTATGTTATGTTATAAGCATTTGTATGACATGCTATTACATGTGAGTGCTTAGCAGGTGTGCACACCTGACTCAAATGTGTGGTACTGGAAGAGCCATGTCTTCAGCTTTTTGCAGAATTCAAGAACAAAAGAGGAAGTTCTGATGTGTGGTAGGAGGTTGTTCCTTGCTTAAGAAGTGACGTATGCGAAGGCTTGACCTCCGGCTTTTTCGATGAATGCGTGGGGTATGTGTGAGTAGGAGTCTGAATGGAGGTATCTAGCTGGTTAGTGGAAGGAGATGCGATTGTTCAGGTAGCCAGGTAGCATAGTACTTTGAAAGTGCGGGTGAGGAGCTTGAACTGGGCACACATGTATAAAGAGACACTGGGGCTGTCTGAGGTGTGGTGTGATGTGAGCCCTGTGAGAATGGTTGAGGATGAGTATGGCTGCATCATTCTCTATGATCTATAGACTTCTGCTGAGTTCCTTTGTGTTTCCAGGGTACAGGACTTTACTGTAATTCAGTTTCCTGGTGATGAGGCCATGGTTGACTGTTTTCGTGGTGTTGCTTGGGAGCCATATGAAGATTTTCAGCAGCTTTACGGTGTTGAAACCAGTGACTGTGTTGGCATTGGCTTTTGCAGACATGTCCAGTTTTGTCTGTGAGGGTACAGTATGATTTGCGAGTCTTCAGCTTATGACAGGATGTTGTTTTGGTTGCTGATGACATTGGCTTGTGGCATCATATATATATGTTGAATAGAGTGGGTCTCCGGGATGAGCCTTGAGGCACTCCGCAGATGTTAATGGTCTTCTCAGGTGTTTGGTGTAAAGGTGATGGTTTGAGTTTGTTCCATTAGGAAAGAGCCAATCTATCAGGGAAGTCCTTGAATTTAATGGAGATGCTTGATTAGTGAGAGGTCGATGAGGATGGCGCCGGGGGCTGTTCTGGATCAAGAGATGTTGTCTGTGACAGCAATGCATGTTGTTTCCTTGCTATGATTAGGTCTGAATGCGACTAAGTGGTGTCTTAGACCTTGTGGTTGATGAGGAGGTGGCTGAGGTGTCTGTTGATGTGTTTCTCAAAAACCTTCGGTGGGTATGGTAGGAGGGAGCTTGGCCTATAGCTGGTGACCTTGGTACAGTCCAGTTTCTTGAGAAGGCGTAGACTGGTTCATGTTTCCAGGAAGGTGTCTGAGTTAATGGATATGTTAAGGTTTGGGGTGAGTCCCTTTCTGTTGAGTATGAGTCCCTTTTTGAAGGCTTGGTGGGGGCATTAGTCTGACAGGCTCCAGAGTGGATGTGCATCATGGACAGTGAACCACATGGCCAGGACCTGTTCTTTGTTTGAGACAGGGAAACTGATGTAGTTGATGCATATGGATGGGATCTTGTTGCAAAAAATAGTCTAATAGGTAATTGCAGAGGACTTTAGAGGGAGTGATAATGTTGGAGATGACTGCAGGCAATAGTCTTTGTTGTTGCTGAAGAGTTATTTATTGTAGGTACTGGTGTTGATGCTGTATCTGAGGGTTGCATGCTTGGTTTTGCAGATTTGTTTTTGGTAATCCCTAAGGGTGGATTTGAATATCTTTGTCCGCAGAGACTTGACTTGTTCTCCACTTAGGTTTCAGTTGCTAGCAGTTATGCTTTGCCAGCCTGAGGTCTTCTGTGTAGCAGCTTGCTTGGGTTTGTTGGTCATTTTGCTGTGCTTTGGGGGTGTCCAGTGAGTCTGCGTAAGTGGTGATCCATCTGTTGAATTTCTTGATGGCTTCGTCAGGTGGTTTGGAGGTTTGGCCTGTTGTGCAGAGAAGGCCGAAGCATAGTCCATTTCTGAGATGTTTTTACAGAAGCGTTGGGCTGGCTACTAGGTGGAGGGACCTCGTATGGTAGGTCTTCCGAGGCTCAGGATGAAATGCTGAAAATGATGTGGGCGCGGTGAGTCCAGGTCAAGGGTAAAGGTTTATCAACCTTGATGATTCTGAAGGTGGAGAAAATTCAGTCTAGAAGGCGCCCTGCGTTTTATGGGTGGATTTGTTGATGTTTCGATTGAGGCTGAGGTTGCTGAGATTTTTTTTAGAAGGCTGATAACTTTTGGATCAGTGTGGTCTTCCAGGCGAGAGTTTAGTTCTTCTATGAGGATAAAGTTGCTAGAGTTGATGACAAGCGGTACGCGGAAATCTGCAATGTGGCTAGCGCATTTGGTGTGGGGTCACAGTGGTCTGTAGACAAGTTACGCAAAAGGTGAGGCTGGCTGTGATTTGAGAGGGAACATAAGGTGCTTCATGTAGTCATTTGTGCTTCCTCTGGTGTTGGTTCCATCCTATGGTGTCTTTAAAAATAAAACTGCCTCCAGACTTGTGTTAGTGTCTTGTTTAGCTGTGCCGATATCTGGAGCAGAGGTTGGGTTTAGCCAGATTTCTGTGACGAGGAGTAGGTCCGGGCATGAAAGGAGCATTAGGTCCCATATCTCTGTGGCGTGTTCACTGAGCGAGCAGGTGTTGAGGTGCATGCATAACATTGTAAAGATGTGTTCGATCGGTGTCTCCTTGATTTGTGTGTGTAGGTGAGGAGTTAGGTGGTTGGGCGCTGAGTGTTGGACAAATGAGCATACAGGAGAGTCTTCTGGGTGTGCAGGTGAAGACTGCTCCTGTATTGTGTGGTACAACGTGGTGCGGCAGCAGGGCACAAGTTGCGGCCTAGATTGAGGGTGAGGAGGGACATTGCAGGGTAATATGGGTGGGTGCAGGACCAAAGATCTTGTCGCTGGGCTCAGTCCAGCCACGTACAGGGACTGATGAGTTTCCTGTTGATGCACCTCCACTGTGGCTGCCCTTAAGTAGGTCCTAGGGGACGAATGCAGGGGGAAGAGAGGTGGCTAGACAGGAGCAAGTAAAATGGGCAAGGGCAGCAGGAGCATGGGAAGGCAGAAGGAGAAAAAGTGTGGGTAAAAACAGCAAGGATCAGAGTGTGAACAGTGGCGAAAAAAACGGGTGCCAAGGCAGACATTTAAGTAGCAGTCAGAAAATGGCAAAGACTGGCAAAACCAGCAGTGACAAAGGCAAAACAGGCAAAACAAGCAGTGGGTGGTTACAGGGCCTGCAAGGACTGTGCTCAGGTGCATCCAAAGGCCATACGAAACTGGGAGGCAAGGCTGTATGTCACCAGAAAACAAAAAGCTCCAAACCGTGACCGGTTAAAGACAAAAGGATGATTCCATTCCCACAGCAAATCCCTAATTCAGTCAAATTCTTTAGGTAAGTTGTAAAAAAGGCCAAGTGGGAATCTGCTCCTTCTCACCACCAGAGAGGTCACATGGCCATCATCATGCCATCTGGTCTCGCTCCCAGTTTCCATTCGAGCCAATTCAGAGTCAGGTTCCATTGCACTCTGATGTTTCAGGTGTGTCAATGATATTGCTACATGTAGAGGCCTTCAAGTTGGCCATAGTGTGCATTTTCAGCGATTTGCCCATGCACTCTGGTGTGCCTTCAGGCCCCAAGGGTCTGCAGGGGTCTCCAGTTGGCCTTCAACTGATAGCCACCCTGGTTGCTGCCTATGCCCCAAGCTGGTGCTGACTTCTGTTACAACCCCACCGCTTGACCCATTTCCTTTGCATCAATGCTGGTGTGCCTATCGTACTGTACGGCTCTGGGCAGAAGAGACCAGGCCTGACTTCCACTGGAGTGCAGTCAACAGGCAGACCTTCAGATTCTGACACTGTCTCCTTACAATGTGTCAGTGCTTATATTGCACGTCTTTTCACCACTGACGCGGACAGTGACAATTTTGACGAAGGGGATGATTATGTCCCCCAATATGATGAGAACATTTTGTATGAAGATCTCCAAGATGCCAGTGGCCTGGCTACTTCTCCACATACTGGTCTGGTCTCCTCCTGAGGAAAGCACTTTTTGTTTTTTTGCTGTTCTTATGCATAGGGCAGCAGATGTCTTAAAATTATAACTGAACTATGGAGGTGAAGGCCCCTAAAGAACTATCAGTGTTTGATAAGGTTCTCATGGATGCTCCTTTGGGTACTTGGGCAAAGCCATGTTCAGTACCACCAGTTAATAGGCAGGTCACTCGACATCACCATTGAACCCCTGGCGACCCAGCCTTTCTTACAAAACATTCCGCACAAGAGAATTTGGTGTTGCATGCGTCCACCAATAAAGTTAATCCTAATGTCTCCCGTACCACTCTACCTTATTGTGAGTCAGAGTAGAAACAGTATATATTTTCCTCTATGAGCCTTGTCTTGGACTCAGTTATAAACGGCTGCCTTTTAAACCACTACTCCCATTCCCTGTGCCACACAGTAGCCCAAGTTTTGCTGGCAGTTCCGAATGATCTGTGCCCCAAACTCAAGCTACCAAGGATGCCTGTGATGAAACAAATGTTTGTGATCCAGTCCGGCTTAGACACAGCTAACTGCTTAGATCGGGAGGTGGGTACAACCGTGGCTCCTCTGTGCATTCCAGGATGAGGTTTTTGAACTTCTCCAGAGATGCCCACACATCCCAGATGGACATGTCTATTTGATGGCTCTTGCCTATTCGGTGACCCATCTGACTCGGCTCTGGAATGGTATAAAGAAAGCAGGGCCACAGCACTTCACTTGAGTCTTTCTGCCCCACCAGACAATTTCACCAACAATTTTACCCTCTCTCTGGCTTTGGGCGGGGTTTTCAAATTTGCCAATGCCAGCCCCCTGGACCAGTCCTTCAGGCTTTCCAGCCTTTTCATGGCTGAGGTCACAGTTAACAAAGACAATACCCAGAAAATCAGGGACAACGTATAGTGCAGTACTCTGCCCCTCCTGCATCTGTAGCCGACAAACAGTTTGTCTCTCCGTGCTGGCACCCAGCCCCCCTGTCAAAGGGAAGGTCTGATATTTCCTGCAAGGGTGCCAGGCCACATCTTCAGGCAGGTGGGTCCTTCAAATTGTACATCTGAATTATACCTCCCATTTCTATCCACCCTTCTGCACTGTCCACAGTCTGGGTAGCTAAATGTGGATCACCTGTCTGCCTTACAGCTGAATGTGCAGGCCCTTTCAATTATAGTGGCGATGGAGTTTAGACCTTGGAAGTACAAAGTGGGTGTTACACCTGCTAGTTCGTTGCACCGAAGGATGGAGGCCTTGGTCCTATTTTTTAACATCACTCTGGAAACAACTTTGTGCGAAAAGGACAGATTCAAGATGGTCACCATAAAGCAAGCCTGATCTGCAGACCCTGGAGATTGGATAGTGGTGTTGGACCTGCTGGAGCATTTTCTCTTCTCAGTGATCTCTTATGGTCTCACCAGTGTCTCTTGATTGTTCACAAAAGTGATGGCAGTGGTTGCAGCCCACCTTCTGCAGTGAGGGGTACCAATGTTCCCCTACCTCAGCGACTGGCGGAGGAGGGCAGCCTCACCAAGGGCAGTCCTCAACCATCTTCAGATAGCAGTAAACCTCTGAACATCGTTGGGGTTTATCATCAGTGTGCCATAATCACACCTCACTGCTTCACACATTCTTCTGTTCATGGGTTAGATGCAGTATAAGGTGCAATATCCTACCTTTTCCCCGGACCTGGGGGGTCCAGGACACTATAGCAATGATCCCAAAAGTTCAGCCCCTCTCCTGAAAACTTTGATGTTTTTGTGATTGTTGGCATCCCGCATACTGGTACCCGAAGACATATGGGCTTTGCAGTGAGGCCTCAAGTCCCAGTGGGCATAGCATCTGGAGAACATGTTGGATTGTATCCAGATTTCGGAGGAGACTGCAAAAGGTCTGCAGTGGTGGCTACTGGAGCATGATTGAGTCAGTGGCAAACCTCTCACCCTACCCAACCCAGATTTAGCAGTGGTAACGGATCCATCACTTCTGGTGGGAGAGGTGAAATCGGAGGCCTCTGGGCTCAACTTCAGAACAATTTGTTGGAGTTGAGGGTGACTCGCTTGGTGCTAAAGGCCTTCTTGCTTTCCACCAGAGGAGAGTTGGTGCAGGTGCTCACAGACAACACCACTGGCATTTGATACTGCAACAATCAAGATAGAGTGGGTTCTTGAGCCCTGTGTCACCTCCTGTAGTGGCTGGACTGCGAAGAAATTTCCTTGATGGCAAACCACCTGGCAGTATCTCTAAACGTCAGGGCAGACAAACACTGCTCCTGACCCTTAGTGGATCTCGATTGGCAGTTGCACCTGGAAGTGGTGCAGCACTACTAAAATCAATGGTCAGAACCCTACCTTGATCTTCTTGCCACTGTTGAGAACGTGCTGTGTCAGCACTTTAGCACGTTGGAGTTACAAGCGTAGCTCTCTCGTAGAAACTTCTTCCATCTAGAATGGAACTCTGGACTCAATCATGCTTCCTGCCGCTGTGTCTCTCCCCCAAGCTATGAAGGAGCTCACAAATGACTGGCCGAAGACATCCCAGTAGCACCAGAGTGGGACAGGAAAGTGTGGTTCCTGGAACTCCTGGGCATGAATATCTGTCCTCAAATCAAGCTGCTGCTTCAGGAGAATCTTCTGTCACATCAGCAGAGCTCAGTACTACAGGTTGGTCTGCAAAATCTACATCTCCATGCTCGGAGATTGAGCTTCGGCTGTTGATATCTTTCGACCGGTCTCCTGAGGTAATTGATGTCATAATAGTGGCGAAGTGTCCCTCCACAAAATCAGTGTATGTCGGTCATTGGGAACAATTTGTGGCTTGGGGCAGCACCTGACAAACTGACTCACTACGAGGCAAGTGACCTGATATTCTGTTGTTTTTTGTCCCTGGTCCAGCAAAGACATATCTTGGGCATTATTAAAGGCTATTTGGCTGCTGTTTCTACTTTTTTGTTTTCTTTTAGTTGTCGGATCAGCCTTCTTTGTCACCTGTTGTGGTAAGATTTTTTTATACATTTGCAATGTTTGTTTCTGCCGCCTGAACTTAGTTTTCACTTTATAGGTGTAGAACGCTTTTGATTCATTGTACAGTTGTCCATTAAGACTCCTGGCATTGAAAACAGTCATACTCCTCGCTATTACATTAGCAAGGTAAGTGTGGGAGCTGCAGGCTCTTTCTGTCAACACACATTATATAAATTCTTCCCTCGAGAAGTTGATTTTGAGGACCGAGCATCCTTTCTTCCGAAAGTGGTCATTTCATTTCATGTTGGGCAGGGTATCTCACTTATGGCATTATTTGCCCCACTTCATCCCTCGAAGGAGGAAGCGGGACTTTGTTTAGACGCAAATCTTTTATATTGATTGCATGAAAGCAGACTGCATGAACAATCAGCTCCGCTTTTCTGTGGCAAAGAAGGGCACCACAGTTCAAAAGCGGACAATCTCCTGATGGATTCTTTTTCTGCATAAAGATCTGCTATGCACTGGCAAAAAAGCAGCCTCCAGAGGGCTTATTCCAGCTAAGGCTGCTGCTATCTCCCTAACATGCGGAGTGCCTGTCTTGGACATTTGTCAGTTTGCTGAGTGTACATCTGTACATACGTTCACAAAGCATTACTGTGTCAACAGTCAGCTCTTTCGAGAAGGTTATTTTGCCTGCTAGTCCCTGCAGGACCACCACCTTGGAAGGTACTGCTATGGTACCTAGTCATAATGTAAGTATTCTGTATTCAGATGTCTCCAGCAGTAGAACAAGTAACTTACCTTTAGTAACACTCCTTCTAGTGGATACTCTAGCCACAGATTCCTCACCAAACCCCATACCTTATTTTTGGTGAACTGTACTTTTTCCATCTAAAAAGGTCACAGTTTAGAGATCTGAGGGCACGGACAGCTAAAAAAAACAACAGATGTCAGCATGCATAGGTGGCGATTGTATGCAGTTAAATTCGTCCCTTTTGGAGCAGAGCAATCTCAGTACAGAGCTGCATGCACACGATCGATGAATCCCAATGTTTTCGCAGTTGATAATCAGATTGCCGTAGTTTACAATCTTGAATATTCAGATACTTTTACTTTTTTTTTAAAGCTCCAGGTTAGCCAACACGTGTTACTTTGTACTCACAACTTCATCAGGGCTAAAATCAAACATAATACCACTGTTATTTCAACCGATTAACCCCTTAGCTGCCAGGCCTTTTCCCCCTCAGGTGCCAGGCCTTTTTTTGGCTATTTGGGGCCGGGCGCGCTTAGGCCCTCATAACCTTTTGTCCATATAAGCTACCCACTCTAAATTTGCGTCCTTTTTTTACAACATCCTAGGGACTCTAGAGGTACCCAGACTTTGTGGGTTCCCCTTAAGAAGATCAAGAAATTAGCCAAAATAAATAGAAAATGTTGTTTTGTTTTTTAAAAAAAATTGGAAAAAAGGGCTGCAGAAGAAGGCTTGTGGTGTTTTCCCTGAAATTTTCATCAACAAGGGGTTTGCAGTGCTAAAATCACTAGCTTCCAAGCTTTCATGACCAGGCAGACTTGAATCAGAAAACCCAATTTTTCAACACAATTTTGGCATTTTACTGCAACATACCCCATTTTTATGATTTTTTGTGCTTTCAGCCTCCTTCCAGTCAGTGACAAGAATGGGTGTGAAACCAATGCTGGATCCCAGAAACCTAAACATTTCTACAAAGTAGACAAAATTCTGAATTCAGTAATGGGTAATTTGTGTAGATCCTACAAGGGTTTCCTACAGAAAATAACAACTGAAATAAAAAAATATTGAAATTGAGGTGAAAAAAACAGCCATTTTTCTCTACATTTTACTCTGTAACTTTCTCCTGCAATGTCAGATTTTTGAAAGCAATATACTGTTACGTCTGCTGGACCCTTCTGGTTACGGGGATATAGAGGGCTTGTAGGTTCATCAAGAACCCTAGGTACCCAGAGCCAATAAATTTCACCTTGCAGTGGGTTTTCATTTTATACCGGGTATACAGCAATTCATTTGCTGAAATATAAAAAAATGAAAAATAGCTATCAAGAAAACCTTTGTATTTCCAAAATGGGCACAAGATAAGGTGTTGAGGAGCAGTGGTTGTTTGAACATCTCTGAATTCTGGGGTGGCTATACTAGCATGTGAATTACAGGGCATTCCTCAAATAGATGTCTTTTTTACACACTGTCTTCTATTTGGAAGGAAATAATTTAGAGAAAGACAAGGGGCAGGCAATAACACTTGTTTTGCTATTCTGTGTTCCCCCAAGTCTCCTGATAAAAATTGTACCTCACTTGTGTGGGTAGGCCTAGCGCCTGCGACAGGAAATGCTCCAAAACACTACGTGGACACATCACATTTTCTCAAAGAAAACAGAGGTGTTTTTTGCAAAGTGCCTACCTGTGGATTTTGGCCTCTAGCTTACCCACAGCCTAGGGAAACCTACCAAACCTGTGCATTTTTTAATGAAAGTTCTGGAATCTGAGAGGAGCCACAAATTTCCTTCCACCCAGCGTTCCCCCAAGTCTCCAGATAAAAATGGTACCTCACTTGTGTGGGTAGGCCTAGTGCCCGCGACAGGAAATGCCCCAAAATACAAAGTGGACACATCACATTTTCTTTTTTCTGTTACCCAGAATCCTTATCAAACCTCAAAATGTGGCTAAAAAAACACTTTTTCCTCACATTTCGGGGACAGAAAGTTCTGGAATCTGAGAGGAGCCACAAATTTCCTTCCAACCAGCGTTCTCCCATGTCTCCCGATAGAAATGGTACCTCACTTGTGTGGGTAGGCCTAGTGCCCCGCGACAGGAAATGCCCCAAAACCCAAAGTGTACACATCAAATTTTCTCAAAGAAAACAGAGGTGTTATTTGCAAAGTGCCTACCAGTGGATTTTGGCCTCTAGCTCAGCCGCCACCTAGGGAAACCTACCAAACCTGAGCATTTTTGAAAACTAGAGACCTAGGGGAATCCAAGACGGGGTGACTTGTGGGGCTCTCACCAGGTTCTGTTACCCAGAATCCTTTGCAAACCTCAAAATGTGGCTAAAAAAACACTTTCCTCAAATTTCGGTGACAGAAAGTTCTGGAATCTGAGAGGAGCCACAAATGTTTTTTCCACCCAGTGTTCCCTCAGGTCTCCCGATAAAAATGGTACCTCACTTGTGTGGGTAGGCCTTGTGCTCGCAACAGGAAATGCCCCAGAACACTATCTGGACACATCAAAATTATCAAATAGAAAACTACCTGTTTTTGCGGGGGCACCTGCGTTTTTGGTCCTGGTATCAGCAGCCATCTAGGGAAACCTACCAAACCCAGACATTTCTGAAAACTAGACACCCAAGGGAGTCAAGGGAGGTGTGACTTGCATGGATCGCCCAATGTTTTCTTACCCAGGATCCTCAGCAAACCTCAAATTTAGCTAAAAAATCATATTGTTCCCACATTTCTGTGTGGGATCACTGCACCGGGACAAATTTCCTACCACCCAACGTTCCCCTTAGTCTCCCGTTACAAATGATAACTCACTTGTGTAGGTGGGCCAAGTGTTTGTGACAGGGAAGAGCCAAAAACACGTCGAAATTGAGGGGGAACCAAAGTGGGTCCAAAAGGGCAGTTTAAAAAAAAACATTTTTATGCTGACAAGTGCAGCAGAAATTTTATCGGTATAGATGAGACAATGCTGGGTAGTAGGAATTTGGTGGATTCCTGCAGATTCCGGAAGGTTCATCAAAAAAATGTGGGAAAAATGTGGTCTTTCCAGCAAAGTTGCAGGTTTGCAGGGCATTGTTGGTAAGGAAATGGTGCAGGTGCATGTGAAGCACACCACCCTGGAATTAACTAGATGTTAAGTTTTCAGATGTGTCTAGGTCTTGTGGATTTTTCTACATGACAGCGTCCCAAAGTTAAAAAAAAAAAAAAAAAAAAAAAGTGTAGCCCTCACCATTCCAAGTGGGACTATTTTGTGAGTTACCAAGCACTCATGGCCCAAATGTAAAACAAAAACCAAAAATAATCAAATTTTCTCTTGCTTGCCATGGAATAAGATGTTTTAGTGTGCGTGGGAGAGCTGAATGACTGTTAGCCCCTTCAGTAAGGGTGGGGGGCATAACCAGGCCCACACTGGTTGGTAGCCACCACCCCACTATTTTCTTTTATTGTTTTTATTCCCTGGCATCTAGTAGACTTTCTGTCCCCCCGGGATGTGGATCAGGGGTAATTACCCAATCTGCCCACTGGTGGGCAGAACAACTTTGGCCCCATTTATTTGGGGTTGGGGTAAGGCCATAACCCCAACTTCTTATTTTGAAAAAAAAATCTTCCCTGGTCTCTGGTGGGCTTTCTGCCCCACTTGGGGGCAGATGGGCCTTCCAAAAATAGGCCAATCTGCCCCCAAGGGGGGTATTATGGCCAACAGTAATGTGCCCCCATGGGGAGCGACCCTTGCCCAAGGGGCTACCCCCCCCCCCCCCAAAACAAAACACACACACATACACACACACCAATCTATGGTGTCTAGAGGTTTCTGTCCCCTTTGGGGGCAGATCGGCCTGACAAAAATAGGCTTAACAAAAATAAGCCGATCTGCCCCCCTGGGGGGCATAAATGGCCTAAATACTATTTGCCCCCCAGGGGAGTGACCCTTGTCGAAGGGGTCGCGCCCCATACATAAAAACATAAAGTAAATAAAAAAATATATATATCCCTGGTGTCTAGAGGTTTCTGCCCCCCCCCCCGGGTCAGATCCGCCTAATTATATTAGGCCGATCTGCTTCCGGGGGCAGAAAAGGCCTAAAAATATTTTGCCCCCCCCTTGGGAGTGGCAAAGGGGCCGCTACCCTTATTTGTTAGTATAAAAAAAAAAAATCCTTGGTGTCTTGTGGTTTCTGCATCCCCCCCCACCTCCCGGGGGGCAGAGCGGGCCTAATTATAATAAGCCGATCTTGGCCTAATAATTCAAAACCACACCCCAACCCAGGGAGCGACACTTGTCAAAGGGGTCGCTCCCCAAACATAGAAAAAAAAAAAAATGATCAATAAAATGATCCCTAGTGGATTTAATTTAATAATTTTAGGCCGATCTGCCCCCGGGAGGGGAGGCGGGCAGAAATGGCCTAGAAATAATTTGCCCCCGAGGAGCGGCCCTTGCCCAAGGAGCCACTCCCCTTACTTCATAAATACAAAACAAAAAAAATCGCAATCGGGCAGCAGAAATGCTCAGAGACATGAAAGGAGAGGAAAGGCCTTTCCTCTCCTTTCATGCCTCTCTGCCCCCCCACGTGATCGGAGGTGAAATGCTTTTGCATTTCTCCTTTCTCCTTTCATCGGCGCTGGAAGCTGAGCTTCCAGCACTGGGGGAAAGGCCTCTGACATCATCAGATGCCACTGCGGGGGTGGAAGGGGAAGGGAAAGCGTTTCCCCTTCCATCTCTGCCCAAAAGAGGGGGGTGCTCGGCCATCTGGGGGAGCGCTAGCGCTCCCCCCGGGGTCCCATAGCTGGACGAGGTCGTTCTGGGCACCCAAGGGGTTTATCTAATACCATTAACATAACACCCCCTACGTGACATGCACATGTGATGATCGTGTTATAAATTACATCAACAAGAATTCACAAAAAAGAGTAGTGGGAATACAGTGATATATAGGAGTCCAAAACTAAATTATATTATCATGTAAATACTTTAAACACTGTTAAACCCATCTTGATTCACTCCATATATGCATGCTGAATGCAGTGCAAGATCACACTGCGCCACACCGTGTGATGTGTGCAGGATTCCTGCAAGGATTGAAGTGAGACTGATCCGACTGTTGGATTCTGCAGGAAAGCAGGTTACAAGAGGGGTCTGGTTGGATGCTGAGTGTGCAGTCTGCCTTTTCAAGACTAGTTCTTTCCTGGGGACAGTACCTTTCTAGTTCTGTCTGTAGGGCCTGATTATCTAGTTGACGGCTGTTAAGTCAGCCTAAATGCTAACTAGAGTGTCTACGGGTGGAGTGTTCTGTCATCCTCTACGTCTGCAGCATGTTGTGGACATCTACAGTATGGTCAGGAAGTTCTACATGCATGTCTCTTGAGTAACATGGTTCCATAGTCTTGGTTTTCTGTAACACTCAAGTCACCTCTAACCTGTAGATCTAAATGCTAGCTGTTGGAACAATGTGGAACCCTGCAGTCTCCCTTCTATAGGCACATAGCTTTAGGCATATGAGAGAAGACATACAAGAGACGTAACTGGTTTATAGAAAGAGCTTGTTTTATCAGGTTTCTTACCACTTTCTGAAGTGGCAGCTTTTTAGTACTAGATGGAGCACAAGACTTCTGTTACTCTCTGCTCTTACATCAAGTTAAAATACACTCCGTTTTGTAATTTGCACAAATGTTAACCTTTATAAAAATGACACACACGTTTTGCTGTTTTGACACACGGGTGTGCATTCAACACACCGTTGGCACAGTACCTTTATTTCTTTACAACCAAATGAATTGGCTCGAGACTGGTCTTATTCCGGTGCCCCATATTAGTTAATGCTCTGCAACCTGCAACATTGATCAGAAACAAGATTTTACACAGGATCTGCATGTAATTGCAGAGGTCCAAGAGTCATTTGATACTGCAGAACTTCCATGGCGTGACAGAATCCCAGTACCTAGGTGCAGGTGGACAACACAGTGGTCGAACAGGAGTCCCGCAATCCAAACAAGTAATATCTAACTCTCCCTATCAATTGCTAACCTCAGGCCTTTGAGGAACAGCACTGGGAGATATCGAATAATACCAAGGATTCAAGGTAACCCCAATCATGCAGCTCGGACAGCACCCTGAGTAGCAGTGACCCAGACAAAGGCTGGAAAAGACGCCCAGTATTCTTGAGGACTAGAGGGAGATAGAAGTGGGTGAGAGTGTCTGTGACAAGCCGTAAAGAGGATGTCTTCAGGTTCAGATGTTCACGGGCCTGCTGTACATGTTACCACTGATTCGCTTGTCAAGAGTCCTGCAAAATGTGTGGCGAGATCAAGCACAGCTAATTCTGATTTCAAAGGTTGGGCAAGGAGGATTTAGTACTCCATTCTGTTGGAATTCATCATTCATCCACTATTCCTTGAAGCTGGATGCTTGGGCTGTCACCCCAATCCCCATTGTACATTTTCTAGTCTTAAGAACATGGCACAGAATTTGATCTTCTTGACCATCCCCCAGCACCAAAAACTTAGTCAATGTGTCAACTGAAGACAGAAAACCAGTTGGACTGCAATAAACCACAAGCAGCCAAGCAATATTTGAGTGACATTTGTTTCAAATAGCGATCAATCCCATGAGAAATCACAGGGATAGTTAGTGGAACCCTAAATCCTCTTGAATACGGAAGAGAACCTGCAAGAGCACTTGGAAACAATGGATGTACTTTAAAGATTTATTTCTGATAGAGACTTCTAACCTCAGTTTCCTCTAGGTGGGTGGAACTTGAGGAGTTTCACTACACAGAATTTTGCAGAGTTTAATGAAAACTCTGAGATTCCATGGAGTTTCACAAATGGGCAGAAATCGGCATGTCATGCTGCTTGTGCTCATTTTTAGCACCAGAAGCTTGTTCTGCTCTGAAAAATCTGGACAACACGCAGCACCACGCTGTGAGCCTGAGGGTGCTGTTGCTCGAGTTGATTTTCTTGCAGCTCGAGTAGACTTTCTACTTTAGCGGCAGCTTGCTCACCGTGCACAGTCGTGATGGCCCGCATTGGGAAAATCTCATTGGGTGACCTCCTCTAGTGTGTAAATCACGCTAGGGGATGCCAGTTCTCACTTCCCAACTTACTGTTGGCGAGCTGTGTGATAGAGAAAATACTCCGCCACATGTTGGTTGGTGGAATTTGGATGGGACTCCGCATTACATATGTAATGCGGACTGGCCAAAATTCTGCCAACTCCGCCTGCTGAGCAGAATTTATTTCCCACTTCTAGATTCCTCACACCAGGCACCAGACTGGATCTGGAAAATCTCAAGCAGTACTTCTGCGTGCAAGTAGGTGGTGTTGTTTGGCTGTGGGTCAGTGGCGTATATAGAGCTGTCATCCTGGTGCACTGACATCACTTCCTTTCATTCCTTACCAACACTACAGATCCCGGAGAGGTGCCTCGGACATATTTAGACTAACTTTTTTTGACTTTTTGTTGACAGTTTTCTGCTTTGTTTCCTGTGTGCTAGGACATCATGTCCCCTGCAAAACCTTCAGGGTTCAAGCGTTGCAGGATTGCCAAAGGCAGATGTCTGTGTCTGTTTTGTTGCTGGTACCTGGGATTGGGACACAGCACCACAGCCTCCATCGAGAGCAAGTTGATGTGCCCAAAGACGATTTGCAAGTGAGTGATTAAATTCCTGGTTCCATTATAGTGGAAGGTCTTGGGCGGTTCTTTGGTTTTACCGCCACGCCAACATGCTTCCAGGCCCTGCTCCTGTACTCCAACTGCAGATCCGGCATCAGGACCTGTTCTGCACTATCTTGAGTTTCTTTACACTATCTTGAGTTTCTTTACACTGGAGCGACACCCGCCCTACTGAAAGAATTTCATGATGTCATGCACTTCAGTTTTGGCCCCACAAATTATCATTACTGACGCCAACCAGGCACCACTGAATGTTGAGGTAGTCCACGCCTTACCAGCCCTTTACATTTTACCTCTTGACAGTCCCTACTTTCCTGAAGGGGGAGAAGAGGAGGTGGTTTATGGTCTCCAAGAGGAACCTGATGGCAACAGTTGGTATGAGTAGCTGGGTGACAGCAGTGGCCTGGATACCTCCCCATACTCTGTTATAATTCCTCCTTCGGCCAAGTTTCAGAGGAAGGTGCATCTTTTGCCAATGTGATACACACAGGGTGTCAGCTTTTCGATCTCCAGCTGCTAGTTGTCTAGGTCCAGGCAAATGTCTTGACAGAGGTGCTTCACCAGGGGTGAGCTCTTCTGAGCCCGTGTACCCCTTTAATGAAGCCCTCACCAACTTGGTCCGTGCAGCCTGGGCATAACCTTTGCACAGGGGCTCCTGTCCACCGAATGATTACACAACAGCACTGTCCTGGCCCGGGCGACCCATCCTTCCTTTTTCCAGCACCCCTCCACTGAAAGTCTGGTAGTACAGGCCTCAACAGCAAAAGTCAACCCCAGTGTGTTCCCTACCACACCACCAGATAGGGAATCTAAGAGGCTGGTCACCTTTGGGAGGGACATTTTTTCTTCCATTAACGTTGCCCTGCAGTCAGTGAGCACCACATGCCTCTTTGACAGATATTCCCATGCTTTGTGGGATTCTGTTGTGCATCTGCTTATCATGGTGCTCAAAGACCGCACCATCCTTAATCAAGTTTTGATGGATGACAGGGATGCAGCAAAGTTCGCCATACTGTGCATAGTGGACACTTTGAACTCCCTGGGTAGAGTTCTTGGGGTATGTCCAGACTTCACTGGGTGAAATGTCCTTCTCCTATTTGGGAACAAACCTCGTGTGGAGCTGAAGATCTTTCGCAAGGCCAGCGTCACAACCAGATTCCTGGGTTTTTCCCTCTTGGCCTGGCTGCAATAACAGTTCTTTTGCGTCTTCCCCGGATATGGAATGGGAAACCTTGGATACCCGCAGTACCAGCTGTACCCATTTCAGCAGCCTTGACTAGTCCCTTTCGAGGACAGGGCTGTGGAGCCCAGAAAGGTCACCGGAGCCAGTCCAAGCATGCTGCCCAGTCCCCTACCCTTCTGGGTGGCACAGCCTCCAATCTCCTTTAGCGTACCCTCCAAGCTCCTTTACCGCACAATCCATCCAGCACAGTCATCCCGTTGGCAGCAATATCAGGCACCTACTGCTTCACTAGCCGTTGAGTACTTCCAACATGTGGGTGCTTCAGATTGTGTGTAAGGGGTATGCTCTACCATGTTTGGAAGCAACTCACACCATCCCTAGAATGCTGGATGGCAGACCATCCCTCTTTGCTTCGCTAGGACCCGAAGGCCCATTTGGCCAAAGGAGCCATTGAATGTGTGTCCACACCAGATGTAGGCCATGATTGTTACACCATCTATTTTCTGGTGAAAAAGGACTGGAGGCCTTCTCCCTATGCTGTATTGTGCCATCTCTATGCCTTCCCTAAAAAAGAGAAACTCACATTTCTCAGGTTCTGGCTTCCCTGGAGACTGGGTAGTAGTGCTGGACTTGCAGGATACTCTACCACATGCTCGACCTGCCAGCCCACAGACATCACTTGCGGTTCACCGTGGGCCACAAGCATTTCAAGTTCAGTGGGCTCTACTTTAGCCTCACCAGTGTTCCTTGGGTGATTACAAAAGTGATGGTGGTTAAGGGTTTCAGTCTTCCCCTAACTTGCTGACTGGTTGTTAAAGATGGTCTCGCCCAGAGCAGTTATTGACTGTCTCCAGAATATGGCAGACCTATTGCACTGACTCCCTTACATCAAAGCCATTGTGGACATTGCAGTTGTGTGCCTATCCTTTGGAGTGGCAAGTCCTGGATATTCCGATTGGTCTCTATCCTGACTTTCGGTGACACTGACTCTGAGGCTGCTGGCTCTCATGACCTCCTGCATGCTACTGGTACAACTGCTCAGTGGTTCATGTGGACTGTGCAGTGGGACCTGAAGTCCAAGTGGGTACAGCATCAGGGAAATCTTTCCAACCTGGTCCAGATGTTGGAGGGAACTGCAAAGACCTGCAGTAGTGGCTGATGACCAGCAGCTGTCAGCTGCAGGCCCATCTCCCTTTCTCATCCAGAGCTCACAGTGGTGACAGATTCATCCCTCCAAGGCTGGGGCAGCCGTCAAAGAGAGGTGGAGATCAACGAGCTCTGGTGGAATCTCACTACCAAATCAGACTGTTGGAGTTAAGAGCTATTTGCTTGGCATTGAAAGCTTTCCTTCCATCCATCAGTGGAAGGCTCGTTCAGGTGTTCACGGTCAACACCACTATGTGGTACTGCAACAAACAGGGAGTTATGAACCCTGTGCTAGGAGGCGCTGCGCCTCTGGACATGGATGGAATGTCAGGTAATTATCCTAGTTATACAGCACCTGCTGGTATTTTTTAATGCTAGGGCTGACTAACTCAGCCATCAATGTCTTGTGGACCCACAAATGGCATCTACATCCAGAGTTGGTGCAAGGTCTCTTCTGAGACTGGGGAGAGCCTTTGTACATTCTAGTTGCTGCCACACAAAGTGCAAAATCATCACTTCTGTTTTCTTGAGCTTCCAAGGAGAGATACGTTCTGAACTCTGGACTCTTTTATGCCTTTCCACTGCTGCCCAGAGTTCTCAAGAAGATTAGTACTGACTGGGCCAGTCATCCTAATGGCCTCAGATTGGGAAAGGATGGTTTGGTATCCAGCATGCCTGAGCATCTGTCCTCCTGGCCTCTCAGGCCTCTCAGGGTGCCATGCCCATAAACCACTGCCTGTGGCATAGGTAAGTCACCCCTCTAGCAGTCCTTACAGCCCTAAGGCAGGGTGCACTATACCAAAGGTGAGGGCACAGCTGCATGAGCAATATGCCCCTACAGTGGCTAAGTCCATTCTTAGACATTGTAAGTGCAGTGTTGCCATATTGAGGTTATGGTCTGGGAGTCTGTCATTATGAACTCTCCAGCTCCATAATGGCTTCACTGAATACTGAACAGCTTGGTATCAAACTTCTCAGCATCATAAACCCACACCGATGCGAGTATGGGATTTATTAAAAAATGCACACAGAGGGCATCTTAGAGATGCCTCCTGTATGTTTGCCAAAATGCTAATGTAGGACTGATCCTTCTGTGCCAGCCTGCCACTTTCAGACAAGATTCTGACCACATGGGATTAGTGCCTTGGTGCACTCTTTGGTGAGAAACAAAGTCTGTCCTGTGTGGAGGTGCTTCACACCTCCCCCCCTACAGGAACTGTAACACCTGGCGGTGAGCCTCAAAGGCTAAATCCTCTGATTACAGTGCCCCAGGGCACCCCAGCTAGTGGAGCTCTCCGCCCCCGGAAAAAGCACCAGTTTTGGCAGCAAGTCCGGGAAGAAAATTAGGGAAAACAGGGATAGTGACCCCCCCTCCCCCTCCCACCCCTAAGGTGTCCAGAGCTGAGGTGACCCCCTCCCTGCAGAGTCCTCCATCTTGGTTTGGAGGAGAGGGACCAATAGGATTAGGTTTGTGCCCCCCTTCCCACAGGGAGTGGGCACAAGGAGGGTGACCCCTAAAACACCTCTAAACCTAGGATTTAAGGACCTCCCTGAACCCAGCTCACCAGATTCCTGGCGACCTACAACAGCGACACATCCAGCGGGACCTGCGACCTCTGCCAAGCTCCAGAGGACTGCCCTGCCACCCAGAAGGACTAAGAACTCCTGGGGACAGCAGCTTTGTCTAAGAAAAAACCTACAACCAAGGACTCCCACCTCACTCCGGATGCATGAGTCCTGACCACTATGCACCCGACTCCCACGCTCCAGGTGGTCCACCCAGCAAGAGAGGGTCCCTAGGCAATACCAGATAGTGCCCACCCTGGGTTGACCTCGCCACCTGTCCACAACGGCACCTACAGAGGGAATCCCAAGGACCCACCTTGACCTCGAAGCTCAGGACAAAGATACCCAACGCCTAAAGAAACACTGCACCCGCACCCCCAGGTCTTGGAAAAACTGACACCAGGTGCAGCCACGTTCAGCAGGCGGCCATTCTCCCTGTCCAACCGGTGGTGTGCACAAGACACCCCCCTAGACCTCACCTGCAGCCTCAACTGGCTGCCCATTGAAGACAGAAGCTGATTCAAATTAGGCTGCCTTATCCACAAGGCGTATGATAGAGGAGCAGCAAATTACTCAGCCTCAAACTAACCTTCTCTGATGGAGGTCTGAAGCTCAGATTCTCTTCATCTTGAAGCACCTCTTTTCAAAATAATCTGTGCATTGAACTAATCCTTCTTGGGCAGCACACCAAAGATCTAGAACTTGATCTTGCCATCTGTTGTACTTGGCCCTTTCTGCAGCGTCACCCCCCAAAATTTTTTCCCTCTCCCCTCTTGTTTTGAGGATTTCCTTTTTGTTGACCTTAGGACTCTGTGTGTTCCCTTTGCCACTGCTAACCAGTGCTAAAGTGCTTGTGCTCACTTCCTAGATCTTAGGCTTACACCTTATTGGCATATTTAAATTACTTATAGGTTCCTAGTAAAGTGGGATACTTTATAGCCATGGTCAGCAAATTATATGCTTCTAGTGGGTCTGCAGCATTTATTGTGTCACCCTCTTAAGTAGCCCCTTAAAACATGTCCAGGTTTGCCATTGCAGACTGTATGCAGTTTTGAACTGCCAGTTAAACTCGGCAAAATAAACCCCTTGTCCGACTTAAAACCCTTTTTAATATATATATGTTGTCCCTAGGGTAAGCCCAAACATCCCATAGGGCAGGACGCATTGTATTTAAAAAGTTGGACATATACTTTTAAGTTTTACATGTCCTGGTTGTAAAAAAACAAAAAAAAACAAACACAAATTAGTTTTTTCACTATTGTGGGACCTACCTCTTACAGGATAACCTTGAGTTACCTTATTAAATTTAATAAGCGATATTTTGGGGGTACAGGTGGAAATATCATGTTTGATGTCTAAGGAATTGTAATTTAAATCATCTTTAATGATAAAGTCAGATTTTAAGTTTTATGTTAAATTGATTTGCATAGCACACTAATGACCAGAGAGGGTATCAGACACTCGGGCAGTTATGTAGGTTTGTGGTCTCCAAGGTGTTTATCCGTAGAACAAGGTCTTCAGCTTCTTGCGGCACTAAGGAATTGAGGCGGTGGTTCTGATCTATTGAGGGAGGTTATTCTATGTCTTGGTGCAATGCAAGAGAATGAGCGACCTACAGTTTTGCTTTTGCAGATGCAGAGAATGTGTGCGAGTGAGGGCGGACATAGGTGTCTTGGTCGGTTGGCGACAGATTATGCAGCTTCTTATCAAGTATTTTGGTTCTGTGTTATGTAGGGTTTTGTATGTGTGTGTGTGTGTGTGTGAGAAATTTTAATTGGCTGCACTTGTGAATGGGGATCCAGTGAAGCTTCTTGAGATGTGTGATGTGGGTGTGATGGAAGGTTGAGTAGGAATCTTGAGGTGGTGTTCTGAATGGTCTTGAGTCTACTTAGGAGTTGCTTGGAGATTCTGGCATAGTGTGTTGCTGTAGTTCATCTTATTGGTGATGAGTGCTTGCGTGACAATCGTCTAGTGTTCTGAGGCAGCCAGTTGAAGATCTTTCATAGCAGGCGTAGGGTGTGGAGGTAGGAGGTGCACACTGCATTGACTTGAGCTGTCATGTTGAGCTGGTCATTAGGATGATCTATAGATTTCTTGCCTGGTCTATGGGCATGGATGTTGGTCGTAGCTCTGACAGCCACCAGATGTAATCCCATGGAGAGGTTTTATTGCCGAAGAGCAGTACTTCTGCCTTCTTGGAGTTGAGCTGCAGGCAGTTGGTTTGCATCTAGTCTGCTACCATGGTCATGCATTAGATGAAATTGGTTCTGTCGGTGTTTGTCTTGTCTGTCAGGGAGAGGATGAGTTGTGTGTCTTCAGTATAGGAGATGATGGTGATGTCTTGTGATCCGATGATGGTGGTGAGCAGTGTCATGTATATGTTGAAATGGGTGGGGCTGAGGGACGATTCCAATACGACTCAGCATATCAATTTCTTTGTCTCTGATGTGAAGGGTTCTTCCCTTGAGAAAGGAACAGATCCAGTTGAGAGCAGATCTTTGTATGCCAATATTGCAGAGCATTCTGATAAGGATGTTAAAGACGACCGTGTTGAAGGCCTTGGAGACGTCGAGCAGGATGAGGGCTTCTGTTTCTCTTCAGTCAATGATGATTCGAATGTCATTGATGGCAGCGATGAGTGCTGTCCATCCATCTTGAACCTGCGCATAGTCTGTGGAGTCTGACCCTCCAAGTGTTCCCTCCCATTCCTGGTCCCTTAGAGGTGTAAAAGGTGCCCAGATAGCCCAAATCCAAAGCCTGTGACTTAGAAAAATTTCCAGCCAGAAAATTGCTCTGAGAACTGAAAGTAGACAATGACCTACCTGCTTGCAGATCTGCCCAAGGTGCATCACCAGTTGGCCTGACTTTGCAATGGCTCCCTCTGCATTCTTCTCTGCAGCAGAGAATCTTGCTCAGCGGTGTCTCAGAGCCCTCACTGGCTACAGCCTGCAGCTTCATCCTCCTGGAGATTTCAGTCTTGAAAGAGTTTAAGTCTGAATTTAGTAATCTTCACTAGAATTTCGTCCAGTGGCCCCTCGACTACACCACCTCCTCCTTTGACACTGTTGACTGCCTTGCCCTGCTGAACTTTAAATTCTCAGACATTTTTGTTAAAAGAAATTCTTTCAAGTCTGAAGATAAACATAGAATGATTTCAGTCCACTTAATGTATCCGAACCGCACTCGATTGCGGTCGGCCATAACTGTTGATTTTGCCTCTGACACACACGACTGGAAATTAAAAAAATTCTTAACTCATATTCTACTGATTTGATTTTGTCATTATGGGAGTCATTAAAATGTACTGTATTTTTCTAAATTGGATTGGGATTTTTCTTGCACTATCACTTTATTACTGGCTGTGTGCTGCATAAATACTTTACACATTGCCTCCAAGTTCAGCTTGACTGCATTTTTGCCAAGCTACCAGAGGGTTAGTGACATTGTGCTTCACGCTGACCAGAAATGTGGCTGATGCTCGAGAAGGTCTCATACCCCACTCAGGCAACAATTCAATTTCTCACATCAGCCCTAAGAACTAACCAAACTCACACCTTCAAGGAATAACTTTAATGCTTTCTCCTTCCAATCTTCAGTAACCTCTGTTCTGACACCCCCTGTTGCTGCTCACCTATGCCGAAAAAGCAGGGGGTACTCTTGGAAGACATAAGTAAATAAAAGGTGTATAACCCTTTGTGTTTGTACATCAGGTCTATTTAAATGATGTCAATCAAATCTATTGAAACCATATGAAAACCTCAATAAATATGTAATTTCCAGTACTTCATATTGCATATGAAAACCATGCATGTGTAATGTTAGTATTTAAAATGCATTGCTGTGTATCTTGGTATTAGAGGTGTGCATGGAATGTTACCTTTTTCTTTCAAATTCCTCTAGCCAAAAAAACATGGCATTTATGCAGCCTTTGGGCTTATTATTTCTTGATATACAGCTGATCAAAAATCAGTGATAAAAGATTAGCATTTCTTGTAAAATTGATCATTAAAATCAAGTACCCTATATGGTTATTGGGCATATTTTTCAGTATTTTCACTGAGGTCTGCACAACAACACCTTGTTTTCTTTTTTAATTTGTTTCACTGTATTTTACAATGGTTTTACTTTTTTTTTGTATTGATCTGTAATGTAAACCAGAATTTCAATAAACATTGATTGATTGTCATTAGGAACATATGGTGTTGTTGACGGGCACACCACTACAGAATACTGTGGAAGAACTTTTCAGTCTTCTTCATTTCCTTGAGCCTCTGCGGTTTCCTTCAGAATCTACCTTCATGCAAGAATTTGGGGACCTTAAAACAGAAGAGCAGGTGTGTAAATTGTTTTGTTTGCACCGTCATGTTTTACCGTTTTGCAATGTAATATTTTATGACAATACAAGTAAATGTGAGATTTTCAAACTTCGTAAATGAAATGGGCAGTTTCTCAGTAGGCTGTGCTTTTATATATTTTTTTTTAAACAAATGTTAATAAAAGTAAATCGTTAATCATCCTCATTTACTATTAGTTCTCCAGTCAGCTGAACACCTGTTTTCAAAGTTTAGCTAATCACACCCCAAATGAATCGATCTAATGCTTTAAGTTGTGATGGTTAATCCAGATTGCCTCAACCTTGCCAGAATGATATCTTAAAACCATTTTACAGGTTTGTTAAAATGCCAATAGACACCCTCTTTGACCCCAGTCTCTACTTTCTGCCCTTTTGTTTTCTGGGGATGGGTTTCTCTGCACCTTCTACCCAACACTGTGACAATTAAGTACTCCTGTGTCAGATCTCTTCCTCACAAACCTGCAGTAATTTTTCCCAATTGGCAAAACCCCTAGCACCCACTGTAAGTCCCTAGTAAATGATACCCCTGGTACCAAGGACCTTGGGTACTAAGTAGGGTTACTTAGGGCTGCAACATCAATTGTGCCATCCTGAGGGACCCCTCACCGAGCACATGTCAGGTTGCCATTGCAGGCTGCATGTCTTGGTGCAGACAAAAGTGAAAACACAACATAGCACACAGCTTGTGTGCAATGTCCCCTAAACACTGCATTCAATATATGTAAGTCATCCCTCTAACAGGCCTTACAGCTCTAAGGCAGGGTGCATTATATTACACAAGGGCATATCTTCATGAGCAGATATACCCCTACTAAGTCTTTGTCTATTCTCAGACATAGTAATTGTCCAGGGAAGAAATTTTAAATGCATGTGCTGGACACTGGTCACTACGAGTTCCTCAGCTGCATGATGTCTTATTACAACGATTTTGTGTATCAAACATCTCAGATTAATAAACCCTCACTGATTCCAGTGAGGGATTTATTATTAACTGCACCCAGAGATCACCTTAGAGGTGCCCCCTGTAAACCTACCAGCTACTGTTAGGTTGACCAACTGGTCCTGACCAGTTCAGCAACCATAGATGCATTGCTGGCCCCCCAACGTGAGAGCCAGTGCTCTCGAGGCCCAGAGACAAAAGCCTGCATTGGGCGGGGGTGCTATCGCCTCATCCAAGCAGGATGGACTCCAGGGCGGGAAGCGTTAAAGGCCTACCTGCCTTAGTAATGTGATCCAGGTCTCTCCAGGCAGCAGCACATGCAGGGAAATTAGGCAGATTGGGAGGAGTGCCCACTTCAAGCCAGTCCCACACCTAAGTGCGATGAGATGAAGTGGACACTATTTTTTAAATTCCTCCATCTTGTTTGGAACAAATTAGACCACTAGGGTTACGGTTTGCCCACTTCCCAATGAAAGTGGTCCTATAAAGTGTGTAGTCACCATAAGGGTGGGCAGTCCATTGGCTACCACTTGGCACTCCCTGTAACGCCCCTAAATTGAGTATTTAGGTGGCACCCCTGATACCTAGAACTCACATCCTGTCAACCTACGAGGACAAAAAGAGTTGCACCTGCAGAAGACGAAAAGAAGCAGCGGTTGACCACCCCAGACTACCTGCTGACCTCCAAGAATTCTGCCTAAGAAGCTAAATCGTCCTGCCTTCAATAAAGGCTCAAGTCTCCCGTTCTGCCACAAGAAATACCAATGAAAAGACTGCAGCTGCTGGAACTCCAAAGGCCCAACACCAGACCACTTCTCCTGATGTCCACGACCAGAGGTGAAGCCAACCAACTGTGCCCACGTTGGTCACCAGCTGCCCAGAGACCTAGTCCAGTGTGGTTTCACCCATCTTGGACTCCCACGCGACACCTGCTGCTCTGCATGCAGGCCCCCTCTCCCACAGCCTTGTGGTGAGAGAAAACCTGACACCTCCAGCAACCAGTGCACCGGTCACTCCTGAACCCATCTGAGGTGTGTCACTGGTGCCAACGACTTCCCCTGGCTCCTAAGACCTCGAGTCCACCCTGGGCACACCCCTGCTGGACTACTTGATGACGCCTGCAGCCCCAGCACGCCGTACCCCCTGACCGCAAGGGCCTCTATGCGAGGAAAACCCGACTCCTAAAGACACTCCTACATCTGTTGCCGCTGGGAACATGAGAAGAGGCCAAAGCTGCGCATACGTCCCCAAGCACCCTAAGTCTACTACCTACCTGCCTGTTGTCCCTGACTGGCTTCCTGGCTAGAGCCTGCAGCCTGTTTGTCACAAGGTCCGATGCCTTACTGCACCTGCCTTCTCCAGTGCCGCCCGATGTGGCCTGTTCGTGTGGTTCTGGTCAGTACCCAGTACTTACCTTTGCTCCCTGAGCTCGACCTTGTAAGTCGTTGTTAATCCTGTGTTTGCTGAACTCCATAAGATAACATTGAGAGAACTCTGAAAAGTGTTGTTTTTTGAAACTCCAAACTATTCATGCTTAACAATTTACTTACCTGATTACGATGTTCTTGGGTTTGAAACACATACAAAAAGAATTATTTTTCTGAATTGGTCTAAGATTTATTCTTTGTGTTCTTGTCTCATTTATTGCCGCTGGCAGTACAACAAATGCCTAGCACTACTGTCTGATAAACCTAACTGATCGCCCACACTATCACAAAATAGAGCATTAGTTCTATCTACTTTTGCCTCTGCAAAATCAATTAGGGATCCACTGGACTCTCTGCAGTGTACATTTTAGTGCACTGTATAGAGAGCCGACTTCTACAGACCTCCACAGGACGCCACAACTAATGAAATAAAGAGGATAGATACAACAATACAGTCATGTAAGTAAACTTAATATTAATGTAAACAAACTTGTAAAGACATTTTAAAACCTTTGATTTTACGTTAATAAAATCTAGTAGTCCAGCTTCCCCCCCCCAAAGATATACTCAGTCTTGAAAGGACCAGGTTCAAATGTTGTCAATGAAGAGCTTACAGGGCAGTATAAATAAAATAGCAAGGTCAAAATATCGTACACCATTATTACAGTTCACAAATCCAGGCTTTATCAAGCAATTTTGCCTCATGCAGCTGTAATCATACTAGTTGGTAAAGCAGTGATTCTTAGCCACAAAAAAAAAACATACGGTAGACCCCATGATCTAGATTCAAAAGCAGATATGGCTATTTTGGTTTTTAACAAGGGAAGTAGAGGTAGTAGATGTATATTTATCTGTTTGTGAATAAAATTCAGTTTTTAGTGTAAAACCTTACTCTGAAATCCTTGCAACTTCCTGCTTACTTCAGTTTTTCATTTTTACTAGCTACTGTTGGCCAGCAATCTTCAGAAGGTTTCACCATCATTTATATCTTCAGTATAACATGTGTATTGTATTTTAGGAAAACCTACATAAGTAAAATAATTAAAAAAGAAATTGAGTTAGAGCTGATTCATAGTTGCACAAGGTCAGCATTTCTCATAACTGAGTTTGGCACACCACAGATCATGTACCAGCATATCCTAGCTTAATTCAACAGACTACCTGTAGGAAGCTCTCCTGGTGTGTTGGCAGCCCCTATTAGTGTTAACACCTTATACCAGGTCCAGGTATCACCTATTAGTGAAGTGTAGGTAGTGTGTAGTGGATGAGCAGCCAAAGCTTATCTAGGAAACACGTAAAGCCTATGCAATACCACTATAGTCACACAGCACTGTGACACATGAAATAACGGTGTTACAAAAATAAAGGTACTTTATTATGGTAACCAAATACTAGAATACTACAAGGCAGAAAAGGCTGGAGATAAGTAAACACATTAAACATATACACAGTATCATTCAGTAAGGAGTACAAAAAGCAATAAGAATTGGTAAAAGTAATGAAAAATAGTGAGGGCCCTAGGGGAAGGCCAAACCATGTACCAAACAAGCATTTGCAATTCAATGGGTCTCGCGTTTGCTTTTGCTCGAGTTAGAGCTATTAGCGTTGCAAATTCCTAACTGGACTTTTCTTGCCACATAAATTGACAAATGTAAAGTAAAACAGTTGACATAAACAAAGCAATTCAAAGTGCTATGACCCCAGTGAGATTGCCCCATGGCTGCCATGAGCGTGAGTGTGAAGAAGAGAGACAAAAAGAAAAAGAAGCTTGTTCGCAGTCAAACATATCGGCAAACATGTAATTATCCAAGTAACAGGGTCGCTGGCCGAGGCAGTAACTAAATTGCCCCAAGGAGGGACAAATGTAAAGCATTTACCAATGATGATAAAGGATTTTTGAAAGGCAAGCCCATGAACGAGTGATAGTGATGGGTGGGCGTGGTTAAAAGCCCACATAGATGCCAACACTTAAGAAAAGCAGCACTTGCACGCTACTATGCTCGACCTAAAAAGTGGAATGTGAGAAACAGTCCCCACCCTAGGATGTGGGCTCGTTCGAGTGGAGCTTGGGGAACTAGGAATCCCAAAAAGTGATTACCAGAGTGACCCCCAGCGACCAGGAGAGCAGAAGTAAGTACCTGCTTTTCCCCAAAACCAAAAGGGGGACTTAAAGGATTGTGCAAGACCCAAACCAGACTGGAAGAACCCAAATGTGGAATCTGGCAGAAGAGGACCTGCAAAGGAAGGGGACCAAGTCCAGTTCGTGATGAAATGTCCATTCGTGGCAGGAGCCACTACCCACCCTTCTGTGGATGCAGGACAAGGTCTACGAGGGACGAAGACCAGCTGTGTGGCACAGGAAATGGAGGAGTCCCTGAAATGATGCAGATGGTGTCACACGTCGGCTGTCTGGTTACAGTGGGTCAGTGGTCGAGGAAAACCACCGACAAGCCTTGGCAAATGCAGGAGAAGAAAGAATTGTTTCAAGACTGAAGAGGATCATCAAGGTCCAGGGTACTCGACCCTTGGAGGGGAGTCTGAGGTGACCCTCAACAATCAGGAGGGTCTCCAGAAGAGAAGGCAGTCCCCACAGGCAACCCACTGACCGCAGGCACAGTAAGCCTCAGTGAGGCCCACTCAGCACCCAGTGCTTAATTTGTGCTTGTTGTTTCCGGTGCTGAGCACTGACGCTTATTTTTGCGGGCTGGGGCTTATTCTTCTGCCTCAAGCATTTGCTGCGAGCAAAAGACACTTAAGGGAAAGACAGAGGTAGGGAAAAACAACAAAGCGTCACAAAGGGAGAAAATAGAAAGCTGCTGGAGTGAGCTGAAGAGGCAGAGAGTGGCTTTGTATGGATTGAAGAGGCCTGAGATGGCTTCAGGATTACGCTGCCTCGGTATTCCATGTTCCTACATTTAATTGCAGCCGCGTGTTTAAGAGGAGGGCTTTGGGCACCAGCACTTTTTTATTTACAAATTAGGCACTGTCAGCACCCTTGGAGCAGCAGAGAGGGGAATGTGCTTGGCAGGAAGAAGTGCTGAGGGCCGGGGATACACGGAGCCTGAAGATGCCTTGGAGCAGGCAAGGCTTACTGCCTCCCAAGTTGAACAGCCTGATAGAGAGGACCAAGGGGACAACTCCAGACCACGACCTGTGATGCAGGATTCACACAGTTGCGGGGAGAGCAGATCCACGCAGCTGGCCGTCATTACAGCTGCTGCCTGTAGATGCAGGTGAGTGACTCCTTCACTCCAAGGGAGATTCCTTCGTAATTCTTGGTGCAGACTGGCGTCTCGTCGACCTCAGAGGATGCACAGCCCTGGAAATTGTGCAGTTGCTGGAAGGAGCCGGAGAAACAATGTTGGAAAGCAGAGTCATCACTGAAGTTGCAGATTGTTGGTTCCTGAAGAGTCCAGTTGCGGTTCCAGTGGATAGAAGATTAAATAAATGATGCACAAAAGTCCTGGTGGAATCTTGCATGTCAAATCTGAGGACCCACGGAAGAGAGTGACCCTAAATAGCCCTAAAAGGGATTTGGTCACCTGCAAGGTGACCACCTATCAGGAGGGGGCTGTGACATCACCTGCCTGACATGGCCACTCAGATGCTCCAGGGGCCTCTCTACATCTTGGATTCAAGATGGCAGAATCATGTGGCCACCTAGAGGAGTTCTGGGCACCACCCCTGGGGTGGTGATGGACAGGGGAGTTGCCACTCCCCTTTCCTTTGTCCAGTTTTTGCACCAGAGCAGGGACAGGGGGACCCTGGACTGATGCAAACCGGTTTATGCAAAGAGGGCACCAAATATGCCCTTTAAAGCGTACCAGTGGCTTGGGGAGGCTACCCCTCCCAAGCCATGTCACATCTATTTCCAAGGGGAGAGGGTGTTGCCTCCCTCTCCCACAGGAAATCATTTGTTTTGCCTTCTCCTGCCTGAGCTGGTCAAGCAGCAGGAGCGCAGAAACCGGTTTGTGGGGTGGCAGCAGCACAGGCTGCCCAGAAAACTCCAGAAGACTAGTCAGAGCAATGCTGGGGGTCCCCTAAGGAGCTCCCAAAGTGCAAGGAATCATGCAAACAATACTGGCAACAGTATTGGGGTATGATTTCCAACATGTTAGATATCAAATATGCCCTGGTTCGGAGTAACCATTATGTAGCTGGACACAGGTAAGTCCAGTACACAGGTAAAATGGCTTCCCCGCACTTATGAATTCCAGTGCAATCAAACTGGACTTCATAGGGACACCTCTGCTCTTGCAGGGGTGCACTCACACACAGGGACCTGTACCCTGCCCTCTGGTCTAGGAGGGCCTAACATAGGGGTGACTTACAGTTACCTGGTGTAGTGACCTGTAGTGAAAAGGTGCATGCACCTTTTCATGTAGGCTGTACTAGCAGGACTGCACACACATTTTTCCTGGGCTCCCATGAGTGGCATAATACATGCTGCAGCCCATGGGGGACGACTGGTGTACCAGTTCCCTGGGTACCTAAGTACGATTATATCTGGAACTTACATGGGTACACCAGTATGCCAATTATGGGGTGTAATTAGTACTTACCAACCAAATTTAGGGGCGAGAACACGGCCGCTGTGGTATGGTTAGCAGGATCCCAGTGTGCTACAGTCAAAACACACTGACGCCAGGTAAAAAGTGAGAGCAATCGTTGTCAGAAAGATCCTACTTTCCCACAATCTACCTTAGAACTTGCTGCCAGTAATCTTCAATGATTGGACAGTCCCATATAACGTGCAGAAAGATGCTGTTGTCAGCACAGCGTGCCATAATCTAATGGGGTGGTAAAACACTGAGGTCAAGTACTTGAATTACGTGAGACAACGATGCAAAGAAATGGCCAGGGTGTGACGGGGTCCTCCATCAATTCCATGTTCTTAAGTTGGCCTTCATCTCTTCCCCAGTGCCCTGAGTGCCAAAAAGTGGCGTGGTAGATTAACTGGGACCCATACACCATGGAGATCGCTCCTCTACCTTTCTGCTCCATGGTCTCTTAACTTCAGATGGCTTGAATTCAGGTAATGCCATTAGCTTCTCTTCATATGGTTCTCAGGTGTGTCAGAGTTGTAAATATTTGAAAGATTGTGAGAGATTCACTAGCCAGTTGTTCAAATGTTTTAATATGGTTTTCGAGGCATGTGTGGCTGTATATACACATGCTTTGTATGCTCCTGCCATCTAGTGATGGGTCCAAAAGTGCCCAAGTTTTTTTTCTTTGGAGAAGTCTTTCGAATCATGAGGTAAGGTGACTCCTCCTCTTGGTGATATGTACGTGGACATCGACTCAATTTGTTAGATTTTCTTTCCACTGTCTGGGTTAGACGTGTATTACTGTGCTCCGGTTTAAGACCGTTTCAGACTCTTTTCACTTCGTAAACCACCCTTACGCTCATCTGTATTTTTTGTGTTTCCATCTCCACGTTTTGAAAATATAGAAAACGTTCGCCCGTCCGATTGAAATGCTCCAGTTTGCCTTAGCTTGCGCTGCTAATGCAACAAACTCCTTTCTGCTTCTGTCTTTGCCACGCTAATTACCTGTGGACCGACCGACCATCAGGTTTCCAATCTGTTTCTCTCCTGATCACAGGAAAGACGGCTATGAGACCAGCCGATCGTCTCGATTGAAGAAAACCTTATGGGCCCAAAGAGTGCATCGCAAAGAGATGCAGCTTGCGGAAGTCAAAGACACAGCAAACATCTACTGTCAACAGGATGTCGAGGAGGAGGAGGGAAGAATTCAATGAGGCCTCTGCAGCCGAAGAAGAGGCTTTTTAAGTTGAATGTTCTGGCCCCGTCTCCGATTTAACGATTGACCTCCAAATGTAGGACCTTCCACCAGGTCTTTAGTAACGTCCCTCTGCTGCCACCAAAAAAACGATTGGTCCAGACTGAACATATGGCTCCGGGGTCACCACTGGCAGCAGCCCATGACAGGCACCGCTCATCTGCTGCCGATGCCCCGCCCTCTGGCTTGGCACCAAAACCAAAGCCGAAGCCTTCGACTTCCACACCGAGCCGACCAACTTCATCTTCATCTCTGACCACTCTGGCGCCGATGACTTTGGCATCAACCACTGCGGCTCTGAAGTCAAATCAACTTTCGGCACCAAACATTTTGACACCAGCATAAAATTCTTCTCCTGAACCAATACTCCAGACGTTGCAGGAATGGCTCACTCCACGCTAAAAGCAGCTGCACATATAGCCTAACACTGTGGCCGCATCGTAGCCAAGACTGTGGTGTCAATGCCACCTTCATTCAACTTTCCTTTGGAGAAGCAGTAGACTTGCTGGTGCCTGTTAAAATGAGGAAGAAGGACAAGGCTACTAGCCCTTTGCATCCTCCTCCACCTAAGGGGCCGCTCCATAAAGACCCTATAGAAGAGGATTTACTCTTCAAAACTTTATCCAGTACACATAGGCCTACCCAGTACCTCCCTATGCTTAAAGTCATGCTCTGTCACCTGGATGACGTCTTAAAAGACCCCGCGCGAACATGAATCATCACTCCGAGGGTTGACAAAAAATACAAAGCCTTATCCTCAGATCCTAGGTACATCTGAGAGCACGTTCCCTCCTCAATTACCCCCCTCCCCCCTCACCCCCCCCCCCCCCCCAAACTCACTGGCCTTGCCCAATGCCCGCAAGAGGGCTAATTCAACAAAGCACAGCTGGTGCTCCACCTCCTGATAGAGTCCAAGCTAAATGATGCTTTAGGGAGACGAGTAGCGGCGCAGTGAACTGCCAATACACATGTTCTGTTACCCAGGTATAATCACACCCACTGGGACGAGATGGAGGAATTCCTGCAATCTCTCATAGGAGCATTAAAAAAGTACAGCAAATAGTACAAGAAGGCAGTGTGGTTTCCAAAAATTCCATTAGCTGTGCCCTAGATTCTGCAGATAGAGCTTCCAGGGCTATTTAGTATTCAAGTCAGAAGTTCAGCAAACACTTTTAAAAGTCCCTTTTGGCAAGGAACACCTGTTTGGTCCACAATTTGACCAAGTGTTAGAAAAGATGAAGGAGGACAGAGGTTGCCACATCCAGGGAGACACTCCAAACCCCCACTCCTTGTGGCTCTTTTCACCACTCATATAAGCCAGGCACAAAAGCAGTATCTTCTTATGCCTCTTAATCGTGACCACAAACTCAGATCTCCTCTTCACAAGTTTATTACAAGGGCATGTACAGTGTAACAACTCCAAAGACTGTGTGAAAGGTGGTTCCTCACGTGGTGGACCATCCACCACCAAGCAGTGACTCCCTTCTCTGTCCCCTCGATCATTTAACACCAGTTGTGGGTTGATTACAACAATATCTCCCTACCTGGCGATCCATAAAATTGGATCATTGCATGTTGGACGTTATCCAACATCATTATTGCCTGGAGCTCATCACCACACCTCTAAACTTTCCATCTTGTAGACACAAACTCTCTGTGGAACATAAAAACCTGCTCAAACAGGAAGTACAGGGTCTCTTGCAAAGAATTTACAGAACCAACCCTCGTCAACATTGGGTATCAGGAGTATACTCTTTACTTTCCCTTCCCCAGAAAGGGCAGCTCTCTATGGCCCATTTTAGATCTCAGGCTCTTAAATCATTTCATCCTGTCAGAGCATTTCCACATGGTCATTCTCCAAGGTGTGATCCCACTTCTCCAGCAAGCTGACTTTGTCAGCACTAGACTTAAAGGACGCCTGCTTTCACTTCCCAATCCACCCAGCACACTGCAAATATCTCAGGTTTGTCATAGCGGGCAAGCATTATCAGTTCAAAGTGCTCCCATTCGGGGTCACTACTGCAATCGAAATGTTCACCAAATGCTTAGCAGTGGTAGCAGTACATCTGTGCAGACAGAATATTCATGTCCCGTATTTGGACGACTTGATTATCAAAGCTGTAGAACAGTGCCACTGTTGGCATGATTACGCCCATGTTTTGCCTAGTGCTGATGCCAACTTTAAAAGTGTGCTGGGATCCTGCTAACCAGGCCCCAGCACCAGTGTTCTTCCCCAAGAACTGTACCTTTTTTCCCACAGTTGACACAACCCTGGCACACAGTTAAGTCCCTTGTAAAAGGTACCCATGGTGCCAAGGGCCCTTTGGCCAGGATAGGTCTCTTAGGGCTGCAGCATGTGTAATGCCACCCTAAGGGACTCCTCACCCAGCACATGTGCACTGCTTTGCAGCCTGTGTGTACTGGTGGGGATAAAAAGACAAAGTCGACATGGCACCCCTCTCAGGGTGCCATGCCCACAAACCACTGCCTGTGGCATAGGTACGTCACCCCTCTAGCAGGCCTTACAGCCCTGAGGCAGGGTGGTGCACTATACCACAGGTGATGGCATAGCTGCCTGAGCAATATGCCCCTACAGTGTCTAAGTCCATTCTTAGATATTGTAAGTGCATTGTAGCCATATTGAGATATTGAGTATATGGTCTGGGAGTTTGTCATTACAAACTCCATGGCTTCACTGAATGCTGGGAAGTTTGGTATCAAAGTTCTCAGTACAATAAACCCACACTGATGCCAGTGAGGGATTTATTGAAAAATGCACACAGAGGGCGTCTTAGAGATGCCTCCTGTATGTTGGTTAAACTGCTAGTGTAGGACTGACCGGTCTGTGCCAGCCTGCCTCTTTCAGACAAGTTTATGACCACATGGGTTGAATGCCTTCATGTACTCTGTGGTCAGAAGCAAAGTCCATCCTGGGTGGAATTGCTTTACGCCTCTCCCTACAGGAACTGTAACACCTGGTGCTTAACCCCAAAGGCCCAAGCCTCGAATTGCAGTGCCCCAGGGCACTCCAGCTAGTGGAGCTGCCTGTGTCGCCGCCCCCCCCCCCCCCCCCCCCCCCAGGACAAAGCCCACTTTTGGCAGCAAGTCTAGTGGGACAGTCAGGGAAAACAGGGAGGACCCCTTCACCTCCACCCCCACCCCGGGGAATCCTCCATCTTGGTTTGGAGGAAAGGGACCAATAGGATTGTTTGTGCCCTCCTCCCCAAAGGGAGGGGGTGGAAGGAGGATGTAGCCACCCACAGGGACAGTAGCCATTGGCTACTGCCCTCTGACCCGTCAAACACCCCTAAACTTAGGATTTAAGGGCCTCCCTGAACCCAGCTTACCAGATTCCTGGCGACTTAACAAGAAGAAAGACTGCTAACCTGAAACCCCAGCAGAAAAGAATGAAGATGACAACTGATTTGACTCCAGCCCTACCAGCCTGTCTCCTGCTTCAAAGAACCTGCAGAAGAACAGCGATGCATCCAGGGGGACCAGAAACCTCTGCCAAGCTCCAAAGGACTGCCCTGCACCTAAAAGGACCAAGAGCTCCCGTGGACAACAGCCCTGTCTCACAAGAAATCAACAACCCAGGACTCCCATGTCTCTCCGAATGTGTGATCCCTAACCACTCTGCACCCAAAACCCATGGCCCGTGTCCAGGTGGTCCAAACAGCTAGAGAGGAGTCCCAGGCGATTCCGATTAAGTACCCACTCTGGGTTTACCTTTCCACCCCTCCGCGACGATGCCTGCCGAGGGAATCCGAAGACCCCCCCCTGACCGCGAAAGCTCCGGACGTAGATATAAGACGCCCAAGGACCCACTGCACCCGCAGCCCCCAGACCTTGTAGAAACCGACACCCGAAACAGCCACATTCAGCAGGCAGCCCTCCTCCCTGTCCGACTGGTGGTGTGCCCAAGCCACCCACCCGGAACTTGCCTGCAGCCTCTGAGTCACCCCCAGGGTCTCCTCATAGACCAGAATTGGAAACCCAATGTCCTGTTTGCGCCCTGCACCCGGCTGCCCTTCTGCCGCTGAGGGTGTGTGTTTGGTGCCTACTTGTGGCCCCTCCAGTGCTCCTTTAATCCCCCCCCTCGTCTGCCCCCCGAGCCGCGGGTACTTACCTGCAGGTAGACTGAATTCTGAGTACCCATCGTCTCCATAGGAGCCAACGTTAAAATTGCTAATCTTTTGAACTCTGCACCCGGCCGGCCCTGTCTTGCTGGTTGTGGGTGTTTGGGGTTAACTTGAACCCCGACCGGTGGACTTCCTAAAACCCAGAGATTAAAACTGTAAGTGTTGTACTTACCTGTGAATCGAGCTAACTTTTCTTTCCCCCAGGAACTGTTTCTGAAAATTGCACTACATTTCCATTTTTAAAACAGATAATTGCCAATATTTCAAAAATAGTATTACTTACCGATTTCAAACAAAGTACTGTTGATACCTGTGTGAAATACAAATCTTTTAAGTTACCTACCTGCTACTTGAATCTTGTGGCTCTAAAAATAAAGAAAATATATTTTTGCTATATAAAAACTATTTGTCTGGAGTTCAGTGATTGAGTGTGTGCTGCTTCTATTGTCTGTGTGTGTACAACAAATGCTATGAACCACCCTCTGATATGCCTAACTGCTTGACCACACTACCACAAAAGGGAGCATTAGTATTATCTACTTTAGCCTCTGTTGAGCCTCTGGGGAACCCTTGGACTCTGCACACTACATCTCATTTTCATATAGTATATACAGAGCCAGCTTCCTACAAAAGCCAATATTCTTCCTCTGTGTCACCAACACACTCAGGTCACTATAGACCTGCTCCATCAACTAGGGTTTACCATCAATATACAAAAATCACATCTTCAACCTTTACTGGTTCAGCCTTATCTGGGGGCTGTTCTCAACACATAAGTGGGTTTAGCCTATCCCAATCCAGTAAGGATTCAAAATTTCCAGATACTGCTCCCACATTTCAAATGAATAACTCCTAATAGAACACTTAAGCGCTTCCTTTGAGCATCACCAGTCTGCTTTGAAGGGCACATTTGGTGCCCTCCTTGCATAATCGTGTTTGGGCAGTTTAGAAGTTGCTTTCTATGGACACAGGCCAGGGGCATCGGGTGCAGAGTAGTTTGGACTCACGCTTCTGGAGTGAGGGGGGTAGTTCCTTTAAGGATGGTTCTTTATCTTCTTTTTGGACAGATCCGCTGTCCACTGGAGTTTCTTGGTCCTCAGTGATGCAGGCAGCCCCCTGGAGGCTTTTCAGGGGTCGCTGGTCCTGTAGAATGCATTGCTTCTTCTTTTGCAGCTTTTTGAAGCAGGAGACGGACCGGTAGGGCTGGGGCCGAGTTATCCCAATTTTTAGAGTGATAATGTCTAGCACAAATAAGATGGTGGTGGAACTAAACCTCACCCCTTACCTGCATCTAGGGATGTCAGAGTTAAGGACTCTCTGTAAGCTACAAAAGGTAGACTGGGTCCAACCCTACCAAACTGAGGCTCCAGGAGCTTTTGGCAGAGTTTACCAGGGACCCACCCCTCTGAGGCCCTAATCCTACAGATGGGGAAGTTAGTGAATAGTAGGATGATTTACCCCCTCCTGTCCTATCCAGGGAGAACAGGGTTTCTCAAACCCTGACTCCACAAAACATAGTCAAAGAGACTGGTTCTTCCGCAGGGGAGACCAGTAACTCTGGAAGCATTAAGGGCAGCCTCAATTAAGATGACCTCCAGTTAGCCAGGATGGCCAAAAGATTTGCTTTGGAGAAGCAGCTCCTAGCCATAGAAAGGGAAAAACAAGAGATGGGTTTAGCTCCCATCAATGGTGGCAGAAACATAACTAGGGTCAGAGAGAATACTGACATCCTAAAAATCCACAAAGGGATTGTAACAAAATATGAATATGGTGATGACATCACCAAATGGTTCACAGCTTTTGAGAGGGCTTGTGCAACTAGAAAAGTAAACACATCTCACTGGGGTGCTCTCCTTTGGGAAATGTTCACTGGAAAGTGTAGGGATAGACTCCTCACACTCTCTTGTAAAGATGCAGAATCCTATGACCTCATGAAGGCTACCCTGATTGAGGGCTTTGGATTCTCAACGGAGGAGTACAGGATTAGGTTCAGGGGGGCTCAAAAATCCTCGAGCCAGACCTGGGTTGATTTTGTTGACTTCTCAGTCAAAACACTAGATGGTTGGATAACTGGCAGTGGTGTAAATGATTATGATGGGCTGTAAAACTTGTTTATGAAAGAACATCTATTAAGTAATTGTTTCAATGACAAACTGCATCAACATCTGGTAGACCTAGGTCCAATTTCTCCCCAAGAATTGGGAAAGAAGGCAGACCATTGGGTCAAGACTAGGGCGACCAAGACCTCCACAGGGGATGACCAAAAGAACGGGGTCACAAAGCCTCCCCAGGGAAAGTGTGGTGAGACATCCAAGGGAAAAAGTAAAGAGTCTTCAACAGGGACCCAAAAACCTCCTCAGGAGGGTGGTCCCAGAGCCTCTTCACAATCCTCAAATAGGTATAAGGGTAAAAACTTTGATCCCAAGAAGTACTGGTGTTGAATCTGTACTCAGCATGGACACCAAACTGGAGACAAGGCCTGTCCCAAAAAAAGTCCCACAACAAGTACTACTCCATTTAGCACTTGAATAGCGAGTCTCCAGGTGGGATCAACAGGGTGCCCAGGGGAAATCAGGGTTCACACTGAATCTACATTAGTCTCTGAGGGTGGGGTGGACCCAGCCACACTTGCTGCCTGGCCGCCTAACATGCAAAAATATAGACAGCAACTCTTCATCAATGGGATTAGAGTAGAATCACTGCGGGGTACAGGTGCCAGTGACAGACAAACTGGTTTTCCCAGGACAATACCTGGCTGGACAGACATATCCAGTCACTAATGCTGACAATCAAACTAAAGTCCATCCCATGGCAATGCTAACTTTAGAATGGGGAGAGGTCACTGGCCTGAAACAGGTGGTAGTGTCCTCTGCAATTCCAGTAGAATGTCTGCTAGGGAATGAACTGGAGTACTCAGCATGGGCTGAGGTAGAGCTCAAGACCCATGCAGCCATGCTGGGTATCACTGAACTGGTGTGTCAAGACTAGGGCACAGTGCAGAGCTCAGGGTGAAAAAGAGGTGTTGGAGTCTGGAATAATGGCCCAACCTTCCAAGAGAAAAGGAAAGAAGACTGGGGGAACCAGCCTCAACACAGCACAAGAAACAGAACCTCTCGTCCCAGCAAGATGTTCTATCCCCTGAGGGAACTGAGTCCATGGAGCAGGAGCCTTACCATGTTGAGCTCTTGGGCCCAGGGGGACCCTCAAGGGAACAGCTGTGTAAGGGGAAAGAAACTTGTCCCTCTCTTGAAGGCCTGAGACAGTAAGAAGCTGAGCAAGAAAAAGGTAATGTCAGTGGAACCCACAGGGTCTATTGGGCAGATGATCTCCTTTACACTGAGGAAAGAGATCCCAAACCTGGTGCCACTAGGAGAGTGGTACTGCCTCAGGAGTTTAGGGAGTTCATTCTGACCTTAGCCCATGACATTCCCCTGGCTGGGCGTCTAGGACAAACCAAGACTTGGGAGAGATTAGTCAACCATTTCTACTGGCCCAATATGTCCCAGAAGGTTAAGGAGTTGTGCACCTCCTGTGTCACCTGTCAAGCCAGTGGTAAGGCAGGTGGCCACCCAAAGGCACCCCTCATTCCACTTCCAGTGGTGGGTGACCCCTTTGAAAGAGTGGGAGTAGACAGTGTGCCCCCTGGAACCTCCCACAGCATCAGGGAACCAGTATATCCTAGTAGTATTGGATCATGCTACTAGGTACCCTGAAGCAATTCACTTTAGGTCCACTGCTTCCCCTGCAGTAGCCAAAGCACTCCTTGGTATTTTTACCAGAGTGGTATTTCCTAAGGAGATGGTTTCTGACTGAGGTGCCAACTTCATGTAGGTTACCTAAAGCACATGTGAAATGAGTGTGGGGTGATGTATAAATTCACCACACCATACCATCCACAAACCAATCGTCTTGTGGAGAGATTTAACAAGATATTGAAGGGCATGATTATGGGGCTCCCTGAAAAACTCAAAAGGAGATGGGATGTCCTCTTGCCATGCCTGCTTTTCGCCTACAGAGAGGTGCCACAGAAGGGAGTAAGGTTTTCCCCCTTTGAGCTTCTGTTTGGCCATCCTGTTAGGGGACCACTAGCACTTGTAAAAGAAGGCTGGGAGAGACCGCTTCATGAGCCTAAACAGGATGTGGTGGACTATGTACCAGGCCTACGTTCAAGGTTGGCAGAGTACATGGAAAAGGCAAGAAAAAACCTTGATGCCAGCCAACAACTCCAGAAGTTGTAGTATGACCAAAAGGCTGCTATGGTTGAGTTTCAGCCAGGGCAGGAAGTCTGGGTCCTGGAGCCTGTGGCTCCCAAGGCACTTCAGAACAGATGGAGTTGCCCTTACCCAGTGCTAGAAAGGAGGAGTCAGGTCACCTACCTGGTGGACCTAGGCACTAGCAGGACCCCCAAGAGGGTGATCCATGTGAACAGACTCAAACTCTTTCATGATAGGGCAGATGTAAACATATTAATGGTTACAGATGAGGACCAGGAAGCACAGAGTGAACCTCTCCCTGATCTCCTCTCCACTGACCCTAAGGATGGCTCAGTAGATGGAGTGATCTATTCAGATACCCTCTCTGGCTAACAGCAAGCTGATTGTAGGCAAGACCGCCAGCAGTTTGCTGAGCTCTTTTCTTTGACCCCTGGTCAGACACACCTGTGCACCCATGATGTGGACAGAGGAGACAGTATGCCTGTCAAGAATAAAGTATTCAGACAGTTTGACCAAGTCAAGGAAAGCATCAAAGTGGAAGTCCACAAGATGCTGGAGTTGGGAGTGATTGAGCACTCTGACAGTCCCTGGGCATGCCCAGTGGTATTGGACCCCAAACCTCACACAAAAGATGGCAAGAGAGAGGTTTTGTGTGGACTACAGAGGGCTCAACTCTGTCACCAAGACAGATGCTCACCCCATCCCAAGAGCAGATAAACTCATACATAAATTAGGTGCTGCCAAATACTTGAGTACCTTTGACTTGACAGCAGGGTATTGGCAAATAAAAATTGCACCTGGACCAAAAGAGAAAACAGCATTCTCTACATCTGATGGGCACTACCAGTTTAATGTGATGCCCTTTGGCCTAAAGAATGCCCCTGCCACCTTCCAAAGGTTGGCGAATCACATCCTTGCTGGCTTGGAGTCCTCTAGTGCAGCTTATCTTGATGATATTGCTGTCTTTAGCTCTAACTGGCTGGATCACCTGGTCCACCCGAAGAAGGTTTTGCAGGCCCTGCAGGCAGCAGGCCTCTCTATCAAGGCATCTAAATGTCAGATAGGGCAGGTTACTGTGGTTTACTTGGGTCACCTTGTAGGTGGAGGCCAAGTTCAGCCACTCCAACCTAAAATCCAGACTATTCTGGACTGGGTAGCTAAAAAAAAAACCAGACTCAAGTCAGGGCATTCCTTGGCTTGACTGAGTACTATAGGAGGTTTGTTAAGGGATATGGATCAATAGTGACAACGCTCACAGAGCTTACCTCCAAGAAAATGCCCTAGTAAGTTAACTGGACCTTGTACTGTCAAAAGGCCTTTGACACCCTGAAGCAAGCTATGTGTACAGCACTAGTTTCGAGAGCTCCAGATTATTCTAAGCAGTTCATTGTGCAGACAGATGCCTCTCAGCATGGAAGAGGAGCAGTCCTGCCCCCAAACAAATGATGATGGCCTTGACCAACCTGTTGCTTTTATTAGAAGGAGGTTACTCCCCAGGAGCAGTGTTGGAGTGCCATTGAGAGGGAGGCCTTTGCTGTGGTTTGGTCCCTGAAGAAGTTGAGACCATACCTTATTGGTACTCACTTCACAGTTCCAACTGACCACAGACCTCTCAGATGGCTGATGCAAATGAAATAAGAAAACCCTAAACTGTTGAGGTGGTTCATATCCCTACTGGGAATAGACTTTGTAGTGGAACATAGACCTGGAACTGCCCATGCCAATGATGATGGCCTTTCCAGATGTAACTTTGTTTCCACGCCTCCTGACAGCTTTGCAACAATTCCCTGGCTGTGCATCCTCAGAAGACTGCAGCTCTTCAGCCTGCAGAAGAAGAAGGCATCTTCCTTGGAGTGAAGCAGTCACTCCCCTGCAACCGCAGGCACCTGCAGCAAGCGACAACCGGCTGTGCGCATCTCCTCATCTTGAGGTGTGTGGGTCCTGCATCACACGTGGTGTTCCGGAATAGTCCTCTCTGCCAGCTGTTAAACTTTGATGAAGGTAAGCCTTTGCCTTCCCACGCAGGACAGTACCCCAGTGCACCACGTCTCTTGCAGCTGCCGAAGCTTGTTTGCACCTCCTTCAAGAGATCTTCAGGTGACATGTAGCTCCAGCACTCCACCCTGCAAAGCACAGCCTCCTACTTGGTTCTCCTGCAGCGTGGGATCCTCTTTTTGTAGTGCTGCATGGGCTCCTTCTGCTACTTGTGTCCCCATCCTGTGGGACTCCTGTGGGTGCAGCCTCTGCTCCTGTGGACTCACTGCGACACTGAGGGTCCCTTGTGACTTCCCCTCCTGGGTTGAGTCCTCCTGGTCCTTGCTGGTATCTGGCAGCACCTCTTTTTCACTAAACGCCAGTTTGCCTTGCCTATGCTTGTTGGTGATATTCCTGCACCGACACCTGTCTGCAGTCTTTCTTCCAGCGTGGGGCTTTATCTGCATCCTTCAGAAACTCTTCACCGGCTCCAGGGCTGCAGTGCTGATCTGTTCTCCATCACAGTCGACCAACTCCTGCATCCACAGCTGGGTGGGTAGTAGCCTCTTCTCCTCCCGGACTCCATTGTGACTCTTGGATTTGGTCCTCTCTCTCTCCACAAGTCTTCTTTCTTCAAGAATCTACCACTGCATTTCTTGCAGTCTTTTCTCTGTGTCTTCTTATTCTTTTCCTCCTTTTTGGGAGGTTTGGGGAAAATCCAGTTTTTAGTCCTGCTTTCCGGCTCACTGTGGGGGTACTGTGTTACTTACCTCTGTGGTTTTCTGGTACTCCCAGCTCCCCTCTACACATTTTACTTACCTAGGTGTGGGGGTTACCTTGTTTCCATTATTCCATTATTTTAGTATATGGTTTGTGCTCCTGCTAGGGTCACTATTGGTTATTGCTATTTGCACCGTTTTCTAACCTTTTCTATGCCTGCTTGATTGAGCGTATTAATTACCTCCTAAGAGTGGGTTACCTGTCAAGTATTTTGTGGTGATTTGTTCCAAAAATAAAGTTCCTTTATTTTTGTACAACTGAGTGTTTTCTTTCATGTGTGTAAATGCTGTGTGACCACAGTGGTATTGCATGAGCTTTGCATGTCTCCTAGATAATCCTTAGCTGCTCATCCACAACTACTTCTAGAGCGCATGGCTTCTAGACACTGCCTGCACTTCACCAAGAGGAGATACCTGGACTCATTATAAGTTGTAAGTACCTTGGGTACCCACCACACTCCAGACCAGCTTCCTACATAGGGGCAGGACGAGGAGCAGTGCTAGCATTTGTATCTTCGGAGAACCTAAGGGACCACTATTTTACTGACCCTATGAGGGACCCTTGCGGTTCTGGGGTCAGTGGTAGGTGAATATCACAGCGGGGTCACAATGGTGCAACGAAGGGGGTGGGGGTGGTAGAGGACAATATCTATCACTGAGAGCTCTTAACTTATTAAAAGAAGAGAGGAACTGGTTACTCAGTGGATAAAGAGAGGAGAGGGATAGAGGGTAAGATACCTGGAAAAAAATAAAATGGGGAAGGAAAGAGGGTCGGGAAGTGGGAAAAACAAAAGAGAATAGGGAAAAGAGGGAGAGAGGAAACGGAGAGCGATGCAAAAAAGAGAATGAAGTAGAAGGGGGATAAAGAAGGGGAAGAGAAGAAAGGGCAGAGGAAAAGAAAGAGAAGAAGAGAGAGTGAGCGACTAGGGGTGGGGTGATAGGAAGAGTGGGATAAACGTCTGAGCAGCTGGGGGTGGGGAGGTTATCACAGAGGGCACCACTTGGGGCCCCAGAGTTTCTGAGGTGTGGGCTTAGAGGGCACTCAGGTGGTAAGGGAGAGACGAACACGAGGTCTGGGTCGGGGGGGAGGGGAATGCAATTAACTATCAACGTTTTGGAGGAAAGGGGCCCATGTTTGCAGAAATACCTCTGTCCTATCTTGTAGGCTATAAGTAATGCGTTTGTGGGCAGCTGTTTGGAACATTGCCAATAGCCATTTGTCATGTGAGGGTGCAGTGTTGGAGAATACAGAGTTTAGCCGTAACCAACGCTGTGTGCAGGAGGCGGAGTTGTGTGCGAGACAGGCCTTAGATTTCACCAGTATCATGCAAAAGGAGCAGAGTTTTGGGAAGAATAGGCGGGAGTGGCAAGACCTCTCACAGCGTGTCCCCCATTACTTCCTGGTATGATTGTATATTTTGAGAGCAGAGTATATGAAGTAGGTTGCAATGCGGGTTGGAGCAGCGCCAGCAATTTGCATTGGGCGGTAGTCCCGCTTCTCTACCACCACGTTCCCACGCTACCAATAGGGCAGTCCAGTCTTCCATATCATATTCCACGTGTAATTTTGCCTGCCGTTTGGCATTGAGGGTGGTTAGAAGGGGGCAAAGAGAATAAATGTTGATTCTGCAGGTTGTCCAGAACCAACGTCACTCCCTGGAAGGAACCCCAGGTTTCCAGATAGTCAAGCACCGGGGAACGCTGCAATGTCCTTGGGTGGGTCGCCATACGGCTATGAAGGCAGTGCGAGAGCTGCCGGTAACGCCAGGAATAGTGGCAGGGTAGCTCAAATTCGACTGGTAGTGCCAGGAACGCTTTCAGATTCCCATTGTCCAGGAGTTGATCGATGCACAAGATGCCCTTAGATCCCCAATCCTCCCAGTCAATCTCTTCAACCCCCCACCCAATTAGCAAACCAGCATTGCCCAAGTGTGGTGCATGGATATGATTCCGAGGGTCCACTACTAACAAATGGTGAGCCCGGTTCCAGGAGGTCTTTATGGCCTGCATCATTGGGTTAACAGGTCGGAACGGGGGAGTTCTGGTGCCGTAAAGCACACCTAGTCCTTCTGACATTTGTGACAGTGTGTTCCGTCTCACCCATAGTTGAGGGTCAGGTACACCCGGAAGCATACAGACCAGTTGAGGAATAAGTAGAGCCAGTGAGTAGTGTTCCACCGAAGGAAATCCCAACCCTCCCCATTCCTGGCGAGCGATGGGTTTATATCTGGATAGCCGTGGTCTCATTGAACCCAATTCAAATGTGCATATACAACTATCCACTGCTCTGAGCATTGTCAGAGGTACTCATAGTGGTAACATCCCAAGGACATATGTGTATCATGGTAAAGTTACCATGCGTACAGCCTGCACCCTCCCCCAAAGGGAAAGCCCCAGATGGGATCGTTTCTCAAAATCTCATTTGGTGCGGGTGAGCAGTGGTTCCAGGTTATCGTACACCATCTGATCTTGGCCTCTATTAATATAAATCCCTAGGTATTTAAGGCGTGACTGTTTCCAGTGAATTGGAAAGTCGGCTAGAGCGGTGCACCTGGTCACAGGGGATAGGGGGAGTACGCCGCTTTTATCCCAATTGATTTTATACCCCAATATCGCTTCAGATTCTACCAGAATTACTCGTAATGCTGGGAGGGAGTAGGTAAGATCGATGAGTGTGAGCAGTATGTCACCGGCATATAAGTAGACGCCGGCAATGAGGGGTGACCTTTGGATGCTCAACTACCATGAGGAATAACAGCGGCGACAGTGGGTAGCCTTGCTGGGTTCCTCGTTTGACAGAGAACACATCTGAAAGGAACCCCCTACAATTGACTTTTGCCGTGGGCAAGTCATATAACCAACTTACTTTGTTAATGAACCCATCACCCAGACCGAAATGTTTCAGGGTCTCAAAGAGATGCCACCATTCTATCCTATCGAAGGCTTTCTCAGCATCAAGGGAGGAGAGCCAAGGCCTCATACATGGAGTCTCTGGTGGCCCAAAGTGCATGTGCTAGGGTATGAAGACGGTTCCTAGAGGACGGCCCGGGTACAAATCCCACCTGGGTGTGGTGGATTAGGGATGGTATAACCTTCTTGAGGCGGGCTGCCAAGACTCCAACCAATATCTTGACGTCCCCGTTGAGAAGGGAAATAGGATGATAGCTGCCACACAGTAATGGATCTTTCCCTGGTTTCGATAAAACCGCTATGGACGCCCTATTGGAAATAGGGCTCAAGGAGCCTGTACTTTCTTCTCCCCGGAAGGCTTCATATGAGTCCACCGTTTACGCTCCCAACCGTTTATACTATTCCACCAGGAACCCATCCTCCCCCGGGGCCTTATGGTAGGGGAGTTTGGACATAGCTTGTATTATCTTCTCTTTGCTGATCACCTTCCCCCAATAGCCCTCTGCCTTCCGCAGCAAGACTAGATATACGAGCGTCCTCAAAAAACACAGCAAGTCTGTCGTGCTCCACCTCCATTTTGGAGGTGTAGAGTGTCTTCTTGAAGCGCCCAAATGTACAAGCTATGTCCTGAGGGCGTTTGAGGATTGTACCATCTACATCTTGTATGGCAGTAATGGCTAGCGCTAATTTCTGCTGGTGTAGTTGGGCTGCTAACAGCCGGCCTGCCATTTCTCCTTGCTCGTAATGTCTACCCTTCATCCTTTGCAGTGCATATTCTGCCTGGGAATTATATAGAGCATTAAGTTCCATTTTTGCCTTTTCGAGGTGACAGCACATGGAAGGGGAGGGAAACAGTGTAGTCGCGGGCACAAATCGCTATAATTCCCTCCAGAGCTTGCTGAAGGGAATGTCTGAGTGTTAGAGAGGGCGGCATCCCTCAAGAGCTGTCGCCTTTGCCGCAGCCAACAGAACCTGAGGGGAAGAGACAAAGCCGTTATTGTCTGTCATGTAGGCAGAAACGTGGGCGCGTATTTGGGCCTTGCCATGCGGCGAGGAGTATCATGATGTATTCAGGCACCATGGTTTACGCCCTGGAGAGGCAATGCCCAAGTCTAGCGCCAGCAAAACAGGGGCATGGTTGGATAAAGCGGCCTCCAGTATCCAGGATTCCCTGACCAAGGGAACCATTTTGTGGGAAGTGAGAACGACACCAGTGGTCTATCAGCCCATGGTTCAATAGTACGTCCCCCAACAATGCTCTGTCCATGTTATTGCTGACATCCAATCTGCCCATTCAGTCAAGGACCACGTCACGTGCCAGGTTCCAGTCTCCAACTAGGAGATATTGGGAGGCTCCGATCTCCATCAAGAGACGATTGAGATGTAGGAGAAACATATTGTGCGATCCCCGAGTCTGAGTTTGGTGAGGATCTAACGATCTTCTGGATAGGACCACGTCTTGAGCAGTTTAAATTATAAGGATCGGCGGAGAAGAATCCCAACCCCTCATTTGGGCACGGAGCCTTAACCCTCGATGTAGACTGTGGACTGCTACTAGAGAGCACCCGACCCACCCAGTTTGGATCGCAAATAGAATAAGACCTTCTTTCTCTTAATATAGTGCGTGAGGCTGTGAACATTCCATGATATGGTCATCAGTGGGAGAGTAGTCCCCATTCCTGGAGCGGGCATATGAGTCCACGGAGGCGAGATAGCTGTTATCGGGTCTATGAGGCATGGGGTGATGGCTCGGACTATCTAGGTTGGAGTAAGGAGCAAAGAGGGGAGAAAAGAGGGAGAGGAGAGAGTAGGGATCCAGTGGTTGCGCTGGGGAGAGACAGACCAGTAAGAGAAGACAAAAGAAAAGAGAGGGGAAAGAGGACAAAGGGAGACGATGAAGAAAAAAGCAGAGCGAAAAAAGGAAAGTAACAAGGCTCACAGAAAGAAAGGGAGAGGTAGTCTAGGTTCGCTTAAGGACTGAAAGAGGTACCTTGTGTGAGCTAAACCTTGTTAATCTGCGGGACTAATCCCTTGAAGTCCATGGACTGGGTATGCACGGGGGTTTAGGGAACCTTTGGAAAGAAAAGCTAGGGCAAATCAGGACCAGAATGAGGGTGGGGGTGCAGAGAGTAAAATGGGAGGAGAGTGGAGGTGGGGGGGGGGGGGGGGAGAGAAATGTGTCCTGGGCGGTAAAGGTACTACAACTGAGCTCATACATGAATAGCAGTGTCATCAGCAATGGGGGGGGGAACGATATGTGAAAGGATATAAACATGCGACGCACTGGCTTAGGATACAGATTAGTAGTAGATCCTAACTGCATGTCAACAATAGGACTTTCCCCCTATGTTCTCACCTGGATCTCTTGGGGGGGGGGGGGGGGAGGTGGAGAGATACTTAATGTCGAGCCACAAGATCATAGAGCCTGGGGGTTACATGGTCTCGTGTTTCCATAAAGCCGCAGGGGATACTCTCCAGCAGGGCAGCAGAATGGTACTAAGGGCCATTTGTACAAACACATTTTTCCATTGAGACAGAATGGGAAAAAACATTTGCTACATCTGGCCCTAAATGCCTTAAAAGGGCTGTGTGGGCGGTGAGTTGGCCCCAAGTATGAGTCAAGTTTGGCTTGAGTTGGGATCAGGAAAGGGGTAACTATGGGAAAATGCTGGCAAGGGGGAGCACTGATGAGTAGAGGGGAAGGAATGGGGAGGGGCTGACTGAGAAGAGAAAGAGGAGTCGGCTCACTTTGGTCACATGTGGGTCCCTATGTCTCGGTGGTAAGGGGATTCATGCCAGTCCAATAGTAAGGCGGTGCTACTAAAGGTGCTCCCATGGCTGTATAAATGCCCTAACATGTATACTAATGAATACATGTATGCAGATGATTAAATATAAACAAAAACTCAAGAACATAAGAGAGCACCTTGTTGATAACCAGTCAGGCAGAACACAGGGATAAATAGTCCAGCAGGAGCGAATGAGCTAATGAACGCCATTCCTTACATGAGTACAAAGCCCTGAACATATAAGCATATAACATACATGGGACTTCAGTGCAGTAGACACTAGACCTGAGTCAAACAGAATGGTAGAGTCAATATGACCGCTATGAGCAGGCCCTAGGCAAGCCCATAAACTGGACTGGAGGTACCCTGCAACTGGGCCATTGACCCAGCAGTAACAACAGTAATAATGATAACAAAGCAGTGGACATGTATGTGCATGTGACTTAGCGTTCAGCGGAACGGACAGTCTGGTTGTCCGCAAGTGGCCGTCATGTAATCCAGCGACCGCCCTCTAGGAAACATGCAAGCCAGCAGGAGGCAGAGGCTTCAAGGGGGACCCTGATGTGTCTTTGTGCAACCCCTGAGTGAGGGCTGCCACCGCTTGAAGGGCAATATCCCTGCCATCTTGAGACCTCGGTGGGTGGTCGAAAATCCTGCCTCTATTCTGCGTAGCGGAGTGAGTTTGAAGAGCCCCAGGTTCGGTGTCCGTTTGCAGGGTAGAGTCACTTAGATGGAGAAACTTGCCATCAGGTCTGTGGATACGTGGTCCATGGGCTGGGCGAGGAGGCCGACCAGGAAGGTCTTATGTAGGCCTTATGTAGGCTTATAATAGTCCCTGAATTTGCCATCCATCGTTATCCACATTCGGGCTGGCTCGAAGAGTCCAAATTTAATGTTCAGATTCCTCAGTTGAGGCCAGAGTGCTAGGAATACTTTCCGCTTTTCATTCGTTTCGCGTGAAAAGTCTGCGGACACACAGATTTCATGGCCTTTTTGGTTGTATGGGCCATGGACTGTCGTAACCATTAGCAGCTGGCATACTTGTTTGTGCCAAAGGAAGCACGCTATATCAAGACAGGGTCTCCTGGTGATATTCACTGAAATTACAGTATGGGAGAAAAAGTAAGGCCTGTGAGAGTAGGGATGAAGTCCGTAAGGAAAGTCCTCATATCTGCGCCCTCTTTGCGTTCTGGTAGTCCCAAAAAATACAGACATTGTTCCTCCGGCTCTTGTCTTCTAGGTCTGTGAGTTTGTGTCGAACAGTTTGCAGTTCTGATTTGCTGTCCGGCAGGGCTGCTATCCTGCCTTTGACTGCATTCAGGCAGTGGACCAGATCTGTGATTTTATCCTGGTAACCAGCTATGTCCGCCCGGAGCGACTTGGAGTCTGTAGATAGGTCCATGATCTTGGAGTCCATGGCTTCTAGACGACGGCCCACTGCGACGATTTCCTGTAGGTTGTGCTCCATGGCAATGTCTGAGCCAGGGGGGACGGCGGATGAAGCCATGAGTCGTGGCTGTGAGATAGCCTCTGAGAAGAGCAGCTAATGTGTAGATTTACCTGTTGTTTTGGCAGAGGATATCTCCACAGAGGAGAGGGCTAAGAGCGCAGTGAGGTCCGTTGAAGCCAAAGGCCCAGTGTCGGAGGGGTGGCTGTGTTGTGATGGTCGTGGGGGCTAGCTGAGCACTCCAACCCTGCTGCGCCTGTAGGGTGCAGCTGTGTCACCTATCGACACTTGCCTCCCGTCAAAAAGGTGGGGCAGGGTGACTCAACAGTATTGAGGGCCACACAATTGACAAAGGCAGCGTCAATAACAATCGCAGAGCCTGGGTATGAAGATTGCAGGTCTGCAAGACTTTGACAACTTAGAAGGCGGGGCGCAGATTGTTTGTCCGTTTGATACGCACTGCCCCAAATCAGAGGGTATAGAGTTAGAGGTGCGTCCCAGCAAGACTCCCCGGGTCTCAAAAAGGTGTATTCAGATCCCAGCCGCCTGTACCAGATCGTGGCTTATTGAGGAAGAAGATGGGGTAGTTAATCTCTGGTCAAGGCAAGTTCAGGGGCAAGACCGTTTCAAATCAGCCCAGCAGAAGGAAAGGATGCAGCCCTCTACACGCTGCATGACTCCGCTGTCCACTAGCATGTGGCCCATGGCTCGTTGTGGGTTATGAGGAGCCACACTACTCCGAGCAGTCCTCCGAGCGGGCAACCAAATCTCCCCCAGTAGCTCTGTGGTACTTACAGTCTTTAATATACTGGCGAATCGGACCAGGGGATGTACTCTGTGCTGCCAACTTGAGTGTAAGGCACTGGATGGCAGTGTCCACACCGGTGTCCCTCTGTAACTTTTAAGGGCTCAGCGCTGTCTTCGGAGGGTGGGTCAAGGCACACGAAAAACCTACACAAGACGGGTCAGCATTCTGTCGCCCCGCTGATCACTTCCTCGGGTCTCATCAGTGAAATGTAGGTGACTGCTGAGCGGAGGGCTCCAGGCACTGTGTTCCCCTATAACACAGGTCTAGATGTGGGCGCCCAGCTCAAGGCGTCTGTTGCAGCGTTCAGCAGGTCAGTCCAGTCCTCCAGATGGGGATGAGAAGGATGAGGAGCACCCTGAGTCGGCCGCTGGCCCTGCCAGCTGTGAATCCTCGCCCGTGTGTCCTCGTTGGACGAGGACGGCGTCCGGCAGGTGGAGAGGAGGAAGTGAGGGGAAGAAATCAGGCAAGTAGCTCTCCACAGCGCTGCAGGCTGGGCAACCCCTCTGGGAGGCGAGGTGGGTCCAGTAAGGGATATACCAGCCGCTGGGTCTCCACTATCGCACACGGCTGCACTGTCAAAATCAAGCCCATAGCTGAACTTCATGCCGCAGGCCATGGGCTCCGCTGCTGCTCTCTATCCCCCTTCCCCTCCTCCTCCGAAGGCTCCCACGGTCGCCCAGCAGCTGACCTTTGTCGTCCTGGAGAGGAGGGGTTCAGAATGAGGCTCCCCCTGTGTCCAGTCAGCTCCGCCGCTGTCCCCAAGCACACACCAACATGCAGAGCTCGACAATCAAGCAGCCATTTTCCCCATGGGCAGACCATGCCTCCGCCATGTCGACTTTAACTTTTTCTCCCTACCAACACATGCAAACTGTAATGGCAGTGTGCATGTGTTTGGTGAAAAGTCCCATTATGGTGGAATAATACATACTGCAGCCCCTAGGGACACTTTCTGGCCACAGGGCCCTTGGTTTCCACTGGTACCTTTTACAAGGTTCTTAACAGTGCACCAGTTGTGGAAGCAATGGTCCCGTTTAGGGAAAAAAACACAGGTGCTGGGGTCTGATTAGCAGGATCCCAGCATAAACTCAGTCAAGTTAGCATCAGATTTTAGACAAAAAGTGGAGAGTTCCCATGCTGAAAGGGGCACTTTCCTACATTATCTACTTTAGCATCTGTAGAGCCTCTGGGGAATCCACTGGTCTCTGTGCACACTATACCTTACTTTGGTATAGTATATAAAGAGCCAGTCTTCCTTGTAGCTATCACCTCTGGTCGCAGAATGGGTGAGCTACAGGCTCTTTCTTCAACGCTACCTTTCATCTCCATTCCCCCTAACAAGGTGGTGCTTCGTCCTAGGACTTAATTTCTACCTAAAGTGGTCAAGCCCTTTCATGTAGGCCAATCAATCACCATAACGTCTTTTTACTACCCCCCCTCCCACACACACACACACCTCCCACATCCTTCTAAGGAAGAGGAGAAAAGAGAATTGGCGTTTCTATCTTGATCGTACTAAAGAGTTTTGGGTGGATGATCAACTCTTTCTGGGTTATGTAAGTGCGAAGAAAAGTCAGTCAGCGCAGAAGAGAGCCATCACTAGATTGGGTGGTCCTTTGCATTAAAATGTGCTATACATTGGTTAAAAATCAACCCACGGAGGGCTTGTGTAATCATTCTACCAGAGCAACCACTCCATTAGCAGGTGAAGTTCCAGTCCTGGACATCTGCAAGCATCTGTTCGTGGCATGTAGTGCTGTAGATTCACATGCAGCCACCTTCCTCCCTAGACACCTGTAGCTTTTGCAGTTTTCTTTTCCTGTTTCAAATGCATGTACACCTCTCTACTGAGTCTTACTCACACTCCATTCTCACCCACCTGTGGCAAAGCAATCTACCAATGGAGTCGATACCCTTGCACACAGTCACCTTACCTCGTGACTCTAGTTCTTTGAAGAATGGAGTATGCCAAGCATGTGAATCTACAGCACTACATTCCACAAACTGCTTACAGGGAAAGTAACATAATCCTTATGGCCCACTGATCTCCCAACATGGATCTACCTATAAGATACCCTAGTTGGGAGCCCTTCGTGGAAATCACCTGCTGTAGATGTGCTTCATGCCACAGTAGAGTTTTATTTCTTAGTTTGTCATGCTTTTTATGTCTAGTGTTCCGACAAAACAATGTGGCTCTAGTAATAGATGGAAGAGTATGGGGATGGATGTTCCATATAGCACCAGTTGCAGTCCATTCTGGTCCTACAGCTCTATTTCTACCTGAATCGTAGGGTCCGATCTATCACAGAACATTCAGTTATTAACATTCTGGTTGTGAGGCCCATTATTCCTTTATATGGGACACTTCAAGTTGACCCTTGCATACAGGTTGTGTACATTTTTCGAAGGCAGCCCACAAATTACTACTGGCCTATCGGAACCTGGTGAACTTTAATTATATTGTTTGACAAATTGTGTTTTCAGTATATGGGTAATTCTGCATAACAAAGAGAAAGTAAAGGAGCGTGATAATAGCGCCCCCTCTCCCATTATCGACAACAGTAGAGTCACCAAACGGGCCCTATCTTGTTGTGCTCTTGATAGAAGTGGAACTATATTTAATTCCCAGCTTATTGTTTCATTTTTTGAGGTCATTATACTGAGGTATCGGAAATGGTCAGCAGCCTCTTGGAGGGGCAGTACTTGCTATTTACTGTGGGGTTGCGCCCTGCACAGAGAAGAGTGTGGTGCTCAGATGCATTGCCTAACACATTTAGCATTTATATTATGGTTGGCAGTGGTAAGACTGGGTTTTGAATGTACACCTTTAGAGGCTGGCTCAGTTTATGGTGTACACTTATGGTGTAGTTAATAAGTCCAGGCAACCTTTAGTGATAGTGTTTAGGTGTCTAGATAGCAAAAGCTCTCTAGGGGTAGCTGTGGTGAGCAGCTAAAGCTTATCTAGGAGGAGTGTACAGAACTTGAAATACCACAGTAGTCAGCCAGTAACCATCCACAAGAAAGAACCTCACCAGGTGTGGCTAAAATAAACCTACAACACTAAAGCTACACTAACATTGGTATATCTCCACCTGCAGATATCAACACAAGAAAATATACACTTAACAACAATCAGAAAATGCTTAGAAATACATGGGGCCAAATTGGGAGGGAGGGAGTGGGTGGTAATCTATATACTAAGAAAGTGGTATAAGAATGAAGGTGCCCAACCAAGGTAACTGTGTTAGAATACCAGGGGCTGGGGGAGTAGGAAATTATAAGAGGTAAGTACTAGAAATCTCACAGGCGCCCGAGTGCAGAGTTGTCATCGAGCCTGGTGTCCCAGGCCAGCTAAACCTTTACTTGTGGACCGACCGGACGACTTTTCAGCTCCGCATTGGGGCGGGGACGTTGTGTTTCGGGGCTTATCAGGGCCTTTTCAAGTTTTCATAGTTACTACTGGAACTCCATGTAACCTATGTTCAAGAGATACTACCATTAACAGATTTTATCCAGATTTGAATCTACTTGCCTAACTTTAGGCACTCCAACATTACCTAGCTGGCCGGATGGTCTAGCCTTGATGAAGTCACCTGAGAGACGAAACACGTGTTGGCTGTATTTTGATGAACGCTTTATCTGTTTGAGGCAAACTGTGCCTTCAATTAAAGACACCTCCTCCAATGAACTTGGGACATCTACGTACTCTTTCTTCAACTTCAGCGTCTTACCAGGGATACAAATCCTTGTTATTTGACTGTACTGTACATCTGTGTGCTGTGGTCACATTGTTTTTATTGTTATTGTGTACATTGGCACTCAACTTTGTCTCTACTGCGTAGTAAGACACCTGACCACTGGCATCAACCTTGGACTGTGTTAACATCTGTCACTAGCTCATACTGTGTATACTCCCTGGATGTGCGGCATCTTTCACCCATACTACCCCCTTATTTTTGCCATAGGCCTAGATATATTTTGTTCAGCTTTATTTTATTATTGTTACAAAGCCACTTTTACGGTCTTGTTTTATTTTCTGTTTATCTTACTGTTTTTCCTAGGCCAGCACTTTGTTCTCAAACAAGACATTCTTGCTCACTCTGTGCTTCTTCCAAGGCTACAGCAAGATAGGTTGCCGATGAACGTGGTATAAGTTTAGTCTCCAATATTTGTAGCAAACACATACCTTCATGCAGGGACTTTTTTTTTTTTTAGAACATCAGCTGTGTTGTTATAAAAACACTTCCTTGTCCCTTAGACGTTAGAGGGAGATTCCAGCCAGAGAACCACAACAGTTTGCTGATTGCTGAATGCTTCACTACGGCTGTTTTGCAGACTTCAGGCCTTTGCTCAGGTATGGGGGGGTGATGTCTTCCCAGGGGAACCTGAAGGGCAGAATTAGAGCTTAACACGCTGTGCTCTATCATAGCCTAGGTAGGAATTAGTCTATTGACTGTAGTGACAATATGGCAGCATTATTCTTATGCTTTACTTGCCTTGTCACAATGGTAATACTGTCATGCTGTATCTTCCTGGTTATTGCAGCTCACGCTTTGCTATCTAGGATGCAGTTGCTTCATTAAAATCATTATTGAAACATATACTGCCTCTGTTTGTCATTGTATATATAAGACTAATGTAATTGAGAGAAGCCGATGAGACCTGAGGGACCACGGCTTCCCTGAGAAACCAATTAGGTCATGCGCTCGGCTGCCCAGTCATCCCGGCCCTCGGGTAGAGGTGAGGCACAGCTAGTTAGCCGGAGCAAAACCCGGATTGGAGCGACAGGTATCCCCTGCAGAGGGTAAGACTTAGTCTCCCACACCGCAGGCGATTCTCCCGCTCAGAATCCAGTAGTCGCATTAGAATAATGAGAGCCTACGCGACATGGCGCCGCCAACGTTTGGTCAGGCTCTAATTTTCAGGCCCACCTGAGCATCTCTGTCTCACTATATACAATGATACCTTAGTACTATATACGCAGACGTCCTCAGCTACGTAGGGAATCCTATCTGATGTTGGAGGTTGTTCAAGCTTGAACTCTAAAAGAAAAAAAAACCTATTTGGTGTGCCTTCTCTGAATGAATTCACTATCTAAAATGGCGAATCCACGACAGGTAGCAACAGCAGTCAATATGAGGCAACCTCTGACTGCACATTTGTTAGCAAATGGCCTAACGGCCCAGGGGGGTCCAGTCACATTTGTGGTGGATGCCCATGCACCTCATAGAACAGAACTTTTCTCGGGTCACATTTCCAGCAGTTGATGGAACACAAACACATTTCATCACTATACACTTGCAAACGTACCTGGGCAATACAGGGCATATGCATATTTAGAAATACCTTTATCTTATCAAGAAAATAATAATTGGCTTGATAGTGCCCTACCCACACCATTTTACCAGTAAGTTTAGGTCCTCCAGTAATGATGGTCCTACCTGGCCTTTATCGACCACTTATGCACCTCACCCTGCAGTAGCAACTTTAGCAGTAGCTGAAGTTCGTCGCTTATATACTGAACTAACAGCGACATATAGACAATTAGTACAGTTTGTGATGCAAACATTAAATACAAACCCAGCACATGCTGTTCCAGCACAACCACTTGCAGTAACGCCAGATATAAACCCTGCGACTGTACATTCAAATATGAGTAAAGTACCCGCCAAACGAGAGGAAACTCTGTTTTAGTTAGCACAAAAATTAAATTCGCTGGAAGCAGTATTTCCCCTTACAGGACCTCAGGATGAACATAGAATTCTAACGATGTGCTTGCCATTTGGGATGGTCCCCACAGTAGATAACTGTAATACGTGGTATTTGCTGCGTTCTATACTACTGCACACTGTACACCGACACTGTCCAATTTACCGGAAGTGCTGAAGCAAATTCAAGATGAACATGGGGCTGCCCCGGCCCTGGACTTGGGGATGCAATTAATGGGCAGTTTTGCCACTGTATCCTCCATTATTCTAAGCAGTCTTAAAGGGGGAGCAGTTGCATTAGCGCAGTGATGTTCCTCAACAGCATCAGGAATGCAAGCTGCCCAAGATTATCGCACAGACCTATTCTAGCATTGGTCGAGATAGTCTAGGGGCCAGACCAACTAAACCACATTTTCAGGGCAAATCTAATAAAGATTGTTCCAAGCAAGCTCCTGAGGGTAACAAACACTGGGATAAAAAAAACAACAAACCCCTAAAAAAGAAAGGGGAGAGTCGCTGCGCACTGAGACCCCACAGAATAGATATAATCTCAGAAATAGAGATAATATAAAAACGCCTGATAGATATCACTATACTGATACACCCCAATCTTGTTCCTTTCGGGACTCGTTCGAAAATCGCAGTGAGAGAGGTGGGCGATCAGAGCGAAGAACAGAGTACGTGAAGCCGTGACAGGAATCGCAACACTCATCGGAGGTTTCGATTTAAAAAGGAAGAGAAACCTCCCCAACAGAAACCCCAATTTAAAAAGAAAAAAGTGGCAGCAGTCGCAGTACGACGTGCCACTCAAGAAGAGGGTCCTCTTGAAGAACAGGAATTGGGCACTAGCACTGCTAGACAGCGCAGCAGAGGTCACAATAGTTCGCCGGAGTCTTCTAGAGCATCTGGAGGTGAAAGCAACTGATGACTTGCTACAAGTAGAAACTGCAGACATGCATGCCTCCACACCTGATAGGGGTGTATAAAGTAACGCGACAGTTAGAAGGGGACATTGAACGCATAATAGACGCAATCTTTTGGGATCGCGTAGTAAATATATATGATGTTTTGTTGACCGAACAAGATTGACCACCTGAATTTGTCCATACCTGCCCATATGGAGAAGATGTTATTAAGCATTCTTTCTCGCCCCTTGTTCCGGAGGAACTCACTGAATCCTATGCTATTGATTGAGCTTTGGCACAGGTACCTGCGTTATATCTCAATCATGTAGGGTGGGATAAAGAATCCCCCTACCACGTAATTCCCATTAAAAATGAACCTCAACCCCAACCTCAGTACCCAATAAAATATGAAGCGAAAACACCTGTGAGATAAATACTCGCACAACTAGAGTAACAGGACGTAATTGAACCCTGTGTCTGCCCTATGAATAATCAGTTATTCCCAGTAGCTAAACCGGACCATTCATACTGAATAGTCTTAGACTACAGACACTTAAACAGTCATACACACACATATGCTATACAAAATTAACATAGTAGAGCGCTAATGAACAATATAGTGCGTAAAAAATATAAAAGAACACTGGATATTTCCAATAGATTTTTCTGCCAGAATATAGAGACTGAGAGTAGAGACTTAACAAGTTTCAGTGCTCTAGGCTCCCAGAAAGAATTCTGTTGTTTACCTCAGGGGTACAAGAACAGCCCAGGACCGTTCGCAGCTCGTGTGACTACAATATTGCACGACATTGACCGTGAAGCATTGTCCTATGTAGATGATATCTATCTTACGGATGATGAATTGCTACAACATTTAAGATGTGTAGCCCGCATTGTTGTAGGTTTTGCTGAATTTGGCTACAAATTAAACTAAAAGAAAACAAAAATAGTCTTCCTTAGCGTCCTGTTTCTGGGAAATAAGCTATCAAGTGAAGGAAAGAGCCTAGTGCCACAATTGTTAGAAAAATGAGCTCAATTGCAACCTCCAAATAAGATTAAAAAAAACTCCAGTCTCTATTGGGGTTTCTAAATTTTGGCAGAACTTACATTTCAGATTATGCAACTCGCATGAAACCTTTATATGACTTGATACATCCTGACTTTTCAAGCACATTTTGGACAGTCGAACATACACGAATACTTGGAACTGCAGACAGACATGCTTGCAGCACAACACCTACACACGAGGGACAACAAAACACATATGGTCATCAGGGTAATTGCTGGGGCCATTGGTTTCACTTATGTAACTTTCAATGAGGGTGAGACTGTCCCGATTGCTTACAAATCACATTTGTACTCAGCAGCAGAACAACGCTTTGCTCTCACTGAGAAAATTCTCACTGCTGTTCAGATGGCTGTCATTAAAGAAGGACCTCTAGCCCAGGGTAAACGCCTTACTGTCGTATCCCCAATCCCAGCCTTTGAGGCTGTCACAAAAGCAAGCGTCCCCAACACTAAAGCATTACATCCACGTTGGATACAATGGGCCACGTCTTTGACAGCCACTGATGTAGACTACATCTTTGACTCAAAATTACAAACTCAAGAATTTTTGCAATACGAACTGGAATACCCAGTTCCAGCTAACACACTGCCTATTGAACAATATTAGAGTCATGTACACCGATGGCTCAATACAACCTGCAATTGGCACAAAGCATCAATACTCTGCTGCTTGCGCAGTCGTAAGCGGCTATATGGAGGACAATAAATTCTGTCCACTCCATACATTTATGCAAACCCTAGGGGATTGCACAGCACAATTAGCAGAGCTGAAAGCTCTGGCGATGGCACTGGAACATACGGATCCTGCACAGTATACACTGATTGTTAGTGATTCGTACTATTATTTCCAGTCCTTCAATGAATACCTGCATTACTGGTGCCAGAATGGGTTCAGAGATTGTAAAGGCAACACCATTAAACACAGACTTCTGTGGGGGAAAATTTCGGATCTGAAAGAAACGCTACCATAATGTCCATTTTGTACACACACTTGGACACCAGCGCGTTGGAATACACTTTGCTGGGAATATACTGGGTGATGAAGCCGCAAAGTCAGCAGTAGCTGTGGCTGCTGTTGCTGCAGTTACTCATTTATGTATGAAACCGGATGCAGACACATGGGCTGCCGTGAAAGCCACGGCTGATGGTACGCCCTTTCCAAAAGCATTTTCTGACAAATATTCCTACCGAATCGGAGACTTCCTGCAGTTAAGATACCAGACGTAGGGGTGCGAGATATTCCCAACAAAGATATAAGACCACAATTGATTAAAGCAGCGCACAAAGGGGTAGCATATGCCCATGCTGGTGTGGCGGCTACAATATCAATCTTACAAGCCCGTTATTGGTGGCCAGGCCTCTACAGGGAGACCAAGTAGTATGTCCTTTGTTGTGACATCTGCCAACAAATTAAAGTTTCCACTGCCAAACACCCGCCGCAGATACCCCTCTTGATTTCAAATAAACCTTTACAATGTGTGTACTTGGACCATTGCAGTCCCCTAACACCGGACAGTGCATACAAGTATATTCTGTTTGCTGTTGACTCTTGCTCCAGATTTCTGTGGGTGTGGCCACAATGCTTGGCTGACACTCGGGACTGTTATTAAAGATTTGCAAGTCTTTAACGGTACATATGCAGTTGCGGCTTTCCACTCGGACTAGGGCCCTGCTTTCACCTCAAGGACATTCAGGGATTCCATGGCTTCTTTGGGGGTCCAACTCCAGTGCTCTTCTCCATTTCATCCCGAGGGAAATAGTGTAGTGGAGCGATTAAACCGTGATTTAAAGCAATCCTTAACAGCCAGAGTCTTAGTTACGGGTCATAGTTGGCTTAATCACCTGTATGGAGTTCAGAGTGCACTTAACAATCTGCCTAGAAGGTCCCTGGGGTGTCGTACTTCATAAGAGTGCCTTTTTGGTACTCAAATGTATGTTCCAGATCTTGATGGTCCTGGTGTGGAGGCAGCGGAAACACCATTTGACATAAATGAACGTGTCACTGTCTTACAGGAATTGCAACAGTTCATTGATGACAATTCTTCTATCAGTGCTGCCTCCACAGGAATCAAGGATGTACCTTTAATGGCTACCGGTGGATTCCTAGAATCGGGGATCTAGTACGTGAAAAAGTTGCTGTGAAAAAGGAATTTGGTCCGTCTTATTGAGCACCAGTACCAGGCCTAGGAATTCACGATACTAGAACTGTAATTCTACCGCCGTTGGCAGGTGCCAAAGAAAATCGTTTTGTCTCCATTGACAATGTCAAACTACACCATGTGGCCAATCCTGCACAGCAGACCAAGTTGAACAACCAGTAGTTCCCGAATCCCTCTCACTACTGATGAAAAAGGTCCTTTACAAGTTGTGAGTAGCAACACCAACACCTCTCCGAGCTTGGGGAGGGTGGAAAATTATCTTGCATTGGTTCCACTAACATCAAATACAGAAATGGTTGATCGATTCGATACAACTTCAACACAAGCGAATGGTGCCATCTATTCTGTGCCACCGCGAGAAACACCATCTCCACTAATTAACAAAGCTCCAGTTTTTACACAAACTGCTTCTGGATAGTTTGCTGACATCAATGACGATGTCTCAGACTCATTTGTCTCTTCCAACACTTGAACTGTCAAGAAAATGTAAAGCTAATGAACTGGCTTAAAATAACATATTTTATTCTTCCATGGAACTATCTGTGGCTTTCTTTGACTGTACTAGCTTTTCTACTTTGGATTGGTTTTGTCATCGCTTTCTTTTTGTTAATACATGGTCATTTTCTTCCTGAAAAATCAACAGTTGAACTGGTGGATGAGGTCCTAAAACCACATTTTTCATCACACAAAGTCCGAAGAGACTTGTCTTTTGTGAACATTTCCGCAATACCAATTCCTGATGGGATTGTTTGGGATAAAGTAACCTTTGATATATACGGCCCTACGGAGGTCATTCAAATACCATATGTGTTCAAACTTTCTGTGAATGATATAATAATACCAGGCATTGTTTCTGATGATTGGGATGTGAAAACAGTTGATTCTCTATGAAGACTGAATTGCAGTATTATACTGTATTTGAAAACAAAGATGTGTATCAATCTAAAGAAAATGATGGTCATATGTTTTGCTATAATTATTATGGGTGCCATTTTATACACAGAGCAAGCAGTCCCAAAACTGTTTTTAATTATACACAGTGGGAACATTGTCCAACTCCACCACAAGGGAGTTCCAACACATATTTTGAAAAGTTAACATTTTTTCTGGGCATGATGTTAAAAATGCTGAGTCGTATTATTTTAAATTGCCACCAATGGAAAACATACGTATATTATTGACAAATACGACATGTATATGTTCGGATTATTTTGTTTCCGGGTTGACTATAGAAGGCTATGAATATTGTGGCCAGTAGATACCAATGGGTGTCAACAAATGTTTCATTAACTGCTCTGGGGGTTTAAGAGCGAATAGGCCGGACCCTCTTTATCTATCTTCCGAACATGCGGGTACAGTAACAACATAAAGTGTAGGGAAACTATGCCAGCAATGGTTAAGAACTTCTTCACTAGATGCGGTTAGAGAACACCTCAGTCTCCTTTCCAATAACAATTTACAGGACTTCCTGGTAGACCCCAAAAAACATAGTAGAAAGCGTTTCTTACATGAAGTATATAATGAAATTTGGAAGCTTTCCCAACAAGAAGCAGCTGCTCGGTTAAGGCAGATAGACCTGGAAACTTTAAAAAAGGCATTCGCTGTTGTGGATGATGGGATTAATATCCTCTCCAACCGGATATACACCTTAAATAACAGTCTCTTCTGCTATAGACTATATACAAACAATAAATCTTCCTTACACCACGGACAGAGTCAGCTAAGGTCCATTATGCAGTTGGGTTGGACACTTCAAACACTGAAGGTGGGTCGAGTTCCCTGGCAGCATGTCAGCACAAGGGAAATATTTTCTTCCTTTAATTTAACACGACAACTAATGGCTAAGAAAGAAGCGACTTATGTCATGTTAAACATCGAGACATTAGAACAATTGCCTTTTACTGTGGCTGAAATACCATCTGCTGAATGGTTAATACACGGGGTCAACAATCTGCCTATTTCCACACCTCAATTCACCTTTTGTTTAAAACACATTCCAGTGGGCAGATATGAAAGGCTAGGAGATAGTTACATCAATGAGGTGTTATTTATAGTAAGGTGGTTGATGCTAATCGTTTCACATCTGAAACAGAACGCTCTAGAGTAGCTAATCATGTGTCAAGTCTTGTTCAGGGTGCCAACCTGGTCAGGAAACCCAACCACCTAGGGTTTCAAAATTGCACAGAACAAAAGGCGGAGAAGCAGGCTGGTCCACCTATGCTGTGTGCTGTATAATACAAAGTAAACAAACAAAGGAGCAACCAGGGCACTCCACAAGTAATATGTCCAAGATGCATAAAGTTGCATAAAATATTTTAATTCCTTGTGTTCCAACAAAACACAGTACAGTAGCGTTATCAAGCGCTGTCTCTCTTCATTTATCGCACATCTTCCCAGGCTCTCGGATTCTGGATGAGCACACGCTGGGTCTCATTTGGACCGTCATATCAGTGGTTTTGTTGGAAACTTATCTTTTCCTGTATCACAAGGGACTACGCTACAATCTTTGACATAATACTACAAGCGAGGCATAACAGAAGTACTCTTTATACTCCTTTTACTCAAACTGAGTGCTTGAGCCTTGAAAAAGTCCATTAGGGCGAAACACGTGTTGACTGTTTCTGAACTCTCACATGCCTTCAGATGGATATGTAATACTCTTGAATATTAATTTGTCTTCTCCAACACAAGGAATTAAAATATTTTATGCAACTTTATGCATCTTGGACCTATTACTTGTGGAGAGCCCTGGTTGCTCCTTTGTTTGTTTACATCAATGAGGTGTTGGAGCTTCCCTTCTCGTTCAAATGTCTCAGTGGCATGAAAGAGGTCTTTCTTAGTGGTAGTGGATGCAAGATTTGAGTCAGCCATGACTTGACTCGTGGAGAGGTGTCCGGGCAGGTCTTCAGCAGGAAGGAAAGCCAGTCAGAGGAGCCCCCATGTGAATCCCACTGATAGCAGGCACATAGGGTTGCAGGAAGGCCTCAGCATCACTATAGGAAAGTACCCTTGTTTTGGCATGGTTACCCTCCCACTTTTTACCTGATGTTGGTGTGTTTTTGACTGTATTCACTGGGATCGTGCTAACCAGGACCCCAGTGACTGTGATATTTCCCTAAAATCAGTTGTTCATGGTTCTTACACCCCACAGTTGGCATTCTGGTGCCCCCATGTAAGTCCCTAATATATGGTACCCAGGGCATTGGGGCACCAGCCGTCCTTCATGAGGTGCAGCATGTATGATGCCACCCATTGGGAACCCATGCAAAACCTCTCTGCATGCCTGCCATTGCAGCCTGCTTGAAATGATGCATACACCCTTTTCACTACAGGTCACTGCAACAGGTCACTGTAAATCACCCCTATGGTAGGCCCTCCTAGCCCAGAATCCAGGGTCCAGGTACCTTTGTGTGAGGGCACACCTGCATGAGCAGAGGTGCCCACACGAACTCCAGCTCCATTTTCCTGGACTTCGTGAGTGCGGGTACACAATTTTACTTGTGTACTGGACATAGGTCACTATCTATGTCCAGTCACAACCACCTCAGTTTTACTGGCAATAGGTTTCAGGCAGCTCTGTTCCATCAGGCTTGCAGAACCAACCAGGCAAGAGCTAAAGCGTTCGGCAGAAGACCCCTGGGTCTCAGAGAGTTGATAATCATTTGGGTGTCATCGGTGTAGGACACTACCTTGAACCCCAGCTTTCAATCACATCAGCTAAGGGACGCATATAAATGTTGAGCCCTGAGGTACCCCTTGCTTTACCAAAAAGATTTGAGGCACAGGATTGCTGCACCACATTAAAAATGCGGTCAGAAAGGTAAGAAGCAAGAGATTGTATGATGAACAAGAGCACACAAGGTTAACCTGATTTCAGAATCACAGCAATAAGTACACCTCTCAAATCATGAGGGAGACTACCAGTTGTGCATGTTCCTTATAGAATGTTTGCAGTTTGACCAAATCTGGGACACACATTTCTTATAGAATTCTGTGGGAGTTCCATTTAGGCCAGCGACCTTCCCAGAAGATCTAGAGTGGCACAGTAGATTTAAACTGGTATTATTGAAGTTGAGCTCAACACGATCCTCGTCTGAGAGTCTTTGCAAAGACAGATCAAATGCGAGGTGGCCCTCCTTCTCTATCCATTAGGATCTTTGCTAAGTGTATAAGGTCTTAAACTACTGTACAAAGACATTGGCAATTGCAGGATCACTTAAGAGCAGTTGTCCAGCATCATTAAGGATTAATAGGACTAATTGTGCTGCGAGTCTCTTGTGTGGAAAGCCAGTATACAGTCTTACTAGCTTTGTCGTCCTTCCCGGTCAGTCCCATTCGTATATACTGTGCTGTGTGCTGCTAAGCATATCGTGCTGAGTAACATTAATTCTCAGAACATTAGTTTAAATATCTTCAATACCCTTTGGTGTTCCTCAGTGTGCGTGTGTATTGGGAGTGTCTTCAGTTCTCTAATCTACTCCTCTAGATCATTCATGCTACTTAACATTTCTGTATTGTTGAGACCAGATTAGAAAAATAACACTTTTTGCATCTGTTTTGAGAGGAAGAACTTCGTTCACAAGTAAGTACTGTTTTTGCTATTAATTTTCACAAGTAAGTGAAACATTCAAACCTGTGCGCCTTTACGCACAATGCAATCCTATGGAACTAATTCAGTGATGCAAAAAGAAAGTTCTGGGTTGGGAGTTGTATGGACCAAGGTCCAAAGTAATACCAGCAGTTCTTTGGGAGACACATGAGTTTCACTGAGAGCAGGGTGCTGGTGAGGTTGTAGCTGGGCCCACTACAGTGAAGGGGGGGGAGCCACCTGGATCCAGGTTGTACAGTCGGACTTGAGGACAAGCCTGTTAGTTCTCAAACACGGGCTTGGGTCGCAGGGGGTCTTAAAGCAAGGGGGCACAGCCGGTTCTTCTGTACCTGGGCTGGGTGGTTCGGGTGCAGAGTGGTTAGGGTGGCTGTGCTGGTGCGCAAAGATGCTCATCGCAATTAGGGGCTAACAGCTTGCAGGGGGCAAATTCAAGACTGTTGGTCTACTCACAAAGTGGGTCTCAGTGATGCAGATGTTTCTCAACTGCTGCTGTGTCCTGGTGCAGTGGAAATCCATAATTAAGTCTCACTGATGGTGCTTTGTGCAGGGCGTTCGGTACCCTGGGCGCTGGTGCTCCATGGCTCTGGTTGGTTCTGGTGTCTTCAAACTTGGTGGGGAGACTGATCTGGTCCTCCAGATCATGAGTACCTTCTCCTGGTTGTCTGTGGCCTTGGCCCGGAAGCTGCAAGGCAGTGGACCGGCCTCTTCTTATTGGTGCTTGTGGTCTGCAAGGAAGTAGCTCTTCTACTCCAGGGGAGACTGATGGCAATATCCGAGGTGCTGGTAGGCTACCCAAGGCTTTAGCAGTTCTAAAGCTTGCAGAACGAGTCACTTTGATGCAATTGTCGAGAGAATTGCAAGCAGGCAGGGTTTTGTGCCAAAAGTTTACAGCTTTTCTGCTGTCTTTGCCAGGTAGTGACTCTTCTTTGTCCTTCTTCTCTTGATCCATTGAATCTCAGTTCCTCGGTTCAGGGGTGCCACCTAAATAATCAATTTAGGGTCATTAAGGGGAGTGCCAGGTAGCAGCCAATTGGTTGCCTACCTTTAGGGTAATTACACCCTCTATATGAGAACTTCCGGTGGGAAGTGGGCATAACCATGACCCTAGACTGCTAATTCCGTCCAAAGCAAGATGGGGGAATTTGAGAACTGGTGTTCACATCAGCTAGTCCTCCTTAGGAGTGTGACTGGCATGATGTGGCACACCTCCTAATCTTACTAATTTTCTCAACTGTCTTGCCACCAATAAGTGAGGTCTGGACAAGGAGGTGGTTATCTTTGCCATCTGGAGATACCTGGGTTGCATAACAAAGGCAGATTGGCCTTTTAGGTTTCTGCCCTGGAATGCTCATCCTGCATGCAGGAGGTTTCAACAACTCCAACCAGAGCAGGCTTTGTTCGCGGTCTCCAAGAGCATAGGCTCTCATCTCAGGAGGTCAGAAACATGTCTATGGTGGCTGGAATGGTTGAAACCAGTCAGTCAACACAATTAGCAGTAAGTAGGTTTTTCAGGGGACACCTCAAAGGTGTACCCTCTGGGTGCATGTATTAATAAATCATTCACTGGAATCGGTGAGGGTTTATCAATACAGTATGTTTGATACCAAACATCCCTATGCTCAGAGAAGGCATCATGTAGTTTGAGAGCTCTTAATGACCGATGTCCAGCACATGTATTTAACATGGCTTCCCTGTCCACTTACTATGTCTAAGAATCGATGAAGACATAGGAGCGTATCTACTCATGCAGATATGTCCTCGTGATATAATGTGTAGGAAGCTGGCTCAGTATATACTATATTGAAATGAGATATTGTGTGCACAGAGGCTTAATAGAGGCTAAAATAGATAATACTAATGCTCTCTTTTGTGTAGTCGAGCAGTCAGGCCTATCAGAGGGTAGTGCAAAGCATTTGTTGTGTACACACAATCAAGAAATAAGGCACACACTCAATGACTAACTCCAGGCCAGTGTATTTATATAGGAAAAATATATTTGTTACTTTATTTCTGGGAACCAAAAGATTCTCTCTGCACTTAAGTACAGTTGTAAGTATGTATCAAGCATATGTATCAAATGTATTTTGTTTAGGTCTGTAAAATAAAACAGTTTGCAGACACTTTTCACTTTCAAAAGTTGACAGTACAATTTTCAGAACAGTGCTTTTTTTTGGGGGGGGGGGGGTTGTGAAAGTTAGTGCAGTTTTTAGGTAAGTACTGGACTTACAGTTCTAATCTGCGGGGGTTAGGATGTCCACTGGTCAAGGTTCAAGATGAATGACCCCAAACAGTAGAGCACCAGCAACACGGGACCGGTTGGGTGCAGAGGTCAAACTTAGTGCTGGATTTAGAATGGGATCTTATGGAAACTAGGGGTACTCAGAAACAAATCTGCTGGCAGGTAAATACCTGCAACTTCGGACGGCAGATTGGGAAGGGGGGGTGGGGTTAAGTGAGCACTGGGGAGGCCACAGGTCAGCACTAAACACACACTCTAAGTGGCACAGGGCCGGCCAGGTGCAGGGTGTAATCACACCATCAGACTCCCAATCCTTTTCAATGAGGGGACCCCGGGGTCACAAAGATGCTGCAGGCTGGGTCCAGGGGGATATTTTCCAGGAAAACACAGGCTGGACAAGGAGAAGGGCCGCCTTATAAACATTGCTAGACTGTTGGTTGGAGTCCCCAAGGCCAGGGGGCTGTGGTGCAGGGGTACCTTTGGGCATCTGGTGTCTTCGTCTGATTATCTTGCGGTCAGTGGGGGGGGTCCTCTGGATTTAGGCTGCAGGCATAGTCATGTTGGCCAGGATGGGTCAGCCCAGGGTGTACACAAGGTCAGAATCACCTGGGGACTAGCTCTGGACCTGTGGTGGGCCACCTGTACACAGGCTGTGGGCTTCAGGTGCAGTGTGTACAGGACTTGCCGATCCGGCGGTTCCGGAGTCCTTTTTGGAGTTCGGAGAGATCGCTGGTCCTGCAAGAACATCGCCTTATTGTAGCAGGGCTTCTGAAGCTGCAGACTGTTTTTTAGGGCTGGAGCCAAGACAGTTGGTGTCTGGGGTCTTCAATGCTGGGGTAGGCTTAGTAATCCTTTTTCTTGCTTAGGGTAAAGGGGGATCTCTAAGATGCCCTATTGGTGCATTTTACAATAGATCCAACACTGGCATCAGTGTGGGTTTATTGTGCTGAGAAGTTTGATACCAAACTTCCCAGTCTTCACTGAAGCCATCATGGAGCTTTGGAGTACGTAATGACAAACTCCAAGCCCATGTACTCAATATAGCCACACTGTACTTAGTGTCTAAGAATGGACTTAGACACTGTAGAGGCATATTGCTCATGCAGCTATGCCCTCACAAGTAGTATAGTGCACTCTGCCTTAGGGCTGTAAGGCCTGCTAAAGGGGTGACATACCTATGCCACAGGCAGCGGTTGGAGGGCATGGCACTCTGAGAGGGATGCCATGTCGACTTTACCTTTGTCTTCCCACCAGCACACACAATTTGCAATGGCAGTATGCATATGCTTTGTAGGATACTACCCTCTTTCTAGGAGTGGTTACCCCCATTTTCTGCCTGATGTCAGTATCCTTCACTGTGTCTACTGGGTTCCTGCTAACCAGGGCACCAGTAGTTTTGCTCTCTCCTCTAAATTGTACCTTTTTCTTCCCTCAATTGGCATACAGGTCCCCCCATGTAAGTGCCTAGTTTATGGTACCTAGTTACCTAGGGTATATACGTTCCAGGGGATCCCTGTTGGCTGCTGCAGTTATTCTGCCACCCATAGGGAGCCCATGCAAAGGGTTCTGCAAGCCTGCCATGGCAGTCTGCGTGAAACAGGGTGCATGCACCCATTTTCGCTACAGGTCACTGCAGGTCACCCCTATGGTAGGCCCTCTCAACCCAGAGGGCAGGGTGCAAGTATCTGAGTATGAGGGCACCCCTGCACTAGCAGAGGTGCCCCCACAAACTCCAGATCCATTTTACTGGACTCTGAGTGCGAGGACCCCATTTTACAGGTGTACTGGACATAGGTCACTACCTGTGTCCAGCTACATATAACACCGAATGTGGGCATGTTTGGTATCAAACATGTCAGAATCATACCCCAATACTGTTTTGGAAGTATGATTCCATGCACTCTTGGGGGCTCCTTAGAGGATCCCCAGCATTGCTACCACCGGCCTCACAGGGTTTTCCGGGCAGCCAGATGCCTCCACCCCTCAGACTGGTTTCTGCCCTCCTGCTCCTTGACCTGATCAAACCCAGGAAGGCAGAAAAAAGGATTTCCTTTGGGTGAGGGAGGTAACACCCTCTCCCTTTGAAAATAGGTGTGACTGGCTTGGGAGGGGTAGCCTCTTGAAGCCACTGGTTAGCTTTGAAGGGCACATTTGGTGCCCTCCGTGCATAAACCATTCCTCACCGGTTCAGGGACCCCCAATCCCTGCTCTGGTGCGAAACTGGACATTGGAAAGGGGAGTGACCACTCCCCTGTCCATCACCACCAGGGGTGGTGCTCATAGCTCCTCCAGAGGGTCCCTAGGTTCTGCCATCTTGTTTCCAAGGTTGGGAGAGAACTCTGGGAGCATCTGAGTGGCTAGGCCAGGCAGATGACGTCAGAACCCCTTCCTGATAGGTGCTTACCTGGTTAGGTGACCAATCCCCCTTTCAGGGCTATTTAGGGTCTCTCTCTAGGGTGGGGTCCTCGGATTTGGTTTGCAAGATTCCAGCAGGACTCCTCTGCAACCTCTGCTTTGACTTCTGTCCTCCGGAATTGCGACTGGAACCTCCAGGCCCCAACAAGCTGCTTCCAAGAAGAAAGGACTCTTCAGCAACATTGTTTCCAGGGCTCCTGCCAGCTTTGCAACATTTTCCATGACTGTGCATCCTCCGAGGACTACAACCCTTCAGCCTGCACAAGAAGGAGTCACTTCCCTGCAACCGCATGCACCTACAACAAGCGATGACCAGCTGCGAGGATCCCCTCTCCTGCTGAGCTTCGTGGATCCTGCATCACAGGTGGTGGTCTGGAGTAGTCCGCTTGGTCCTCTCTGCCAGCTGTCTAGCTTTGGTGGAGGTAAGCCTTTGCCTTGCCATGCAGGATAGTACCCCCGTGCACTGCGTCTCTTGAGCTGCCAAGGCCTGTTTGCATCTTCTGCCAGAGATCTTCAGGCAGTGTGTAGCTCCAGCCCCCAGCACTCCATCCTGCAAAGCACAGCCTCCTGCGTGGTTCTCCTGCAGCGTGGGATCCTCCTTTGCAGTGCTGCATGGGCTCCTCCTACGACCCCTGTGTCCCTGTCCTGTGGGTGCTGTCTCTGCTCCTGTGGACTCTTTGCGACGCTGAGGCTCCTCTGTGACTCTCCCTCCTGAGTTGAGTCCTCCTCGGCCTTGCTGGTCCATGGCAACACCTCTGTTCCACTAACCACAAATGTTCCTTTGCCTTTGCCAAGGCTTGTTGGTGGAATTCCTGCACCAACACCTGTCTGCAATCTTCCTTCCAGGGTTGGGGCTTCATTTGCATCCATCAGGAACTCTTCACCGGCTGCAGTGCTGACTTGTTCTTCATTCCTTGTTGTCTAACTCCTGCATCCACAGCTTGGTGGGTAGTAGCCTGTACTCCTCCTGGACTCCTGTGACTTTTAGACAAGGTCCCCTCTCTCCACAGGTCTTCCTTCTTCAGGAATCCACTGCTTGTTTTCTTGCAGGCTTTCTGGGTTTCTTCTTTTTCTCCTTTTGGTTAGTTTGGGGAAAATCCAGTTTTACTCCTGCATTTTTAGTTGCTGGAGGGTACTGTTACTTACCTCTGTGGTTTTCTAGTACTCCCGGCTCTCTTTTTTGTGTATGGTTTGTGCTCCCCCTAGGGTCACTGTTGGTTATGGCTATTTGCACTGTTTTCTAACCTTTTCTGTGCCTGTTTCTGATTGCTAGTGTATATATTTAGTGTATTACGTACCTCCTAAGGGAGGGTTACCTGTCTAGTATTTTGTGGTGATTTATCACTAAAATAAAGTACCTTTATTTTTGTACAACTGAATGTTTTCTTTCACCTGTGTAAGTGCTGTGTGACTACAGTGGTATTGAATTAGCTGTGCATGTCTCCTAGGTAAGCCTTGGCTGCTCATCCACAGCTATCTCTAGAGACCTTGTAGACACTGCCTACACTTCACTAAGAGGGGATACCTGGTATAAGGTGCAAGTACCTTGGTTACCCACAACACACCATGCCAGCTTTCCTACATGCTTGGTGAGGGGTTCCTTAGGGTGGCACAATACATGCTGCAGCCCGTGTGCAATTTATTGTAACATACACCCAGAGGGCATCTTAGAGATGCCCCCTGAATACCTACCCGACTTCTAGTGTTGGCTCACCCAAATCCAGCAGGCTGTTCTTAACATGCCTTTTAACGAACACCAACTACATGGCACACAGGTTGATACAGCCATTGAGAAAATGAAAAAAGACGCCGACACTGCCAAAGCTAACGGGGGGCTTTAGTCAACTCAATACAGAGGCTCATTTCGAAAGCCTCAATATAGGGGAGGCTTTAGACCCCAAACATCTGAGCCATCTACTTCCCAATCCAAACCCTCTTACCAGACACAATACCAGAAAGGGGGGTTTTGGGGAAACTACAGAGGACAATTTCCCAGATCTAGAGGAAAATATCAGCCCTCAAAGCAACCCACGCATACCAAACAGTGACTTCATCCACATCTTCCCTCACCACACTTCCCCTGTGGGAGGAAGACTGCAAAAGTTCCACACCCACTGGTTACCCATCACAACAGACAATTGGGTCTTATCCATTATCCAACATGGTTACTGCATAGAGTTCGCACAAACTCCTCCAAATATACCCCCAAAACCACACACACACACACACACACACACACACACACTCTCCTCTCAACACATTTCAATGTTGCAAACAGAGGTACAGTCACTATTACTCAAACAAGCCATAGAGCTTGTGTCACATCATCAAAGAGGAACAGGGGTTTACTCCCTGTATTTCCTCGTTCCCAAAAAAGACGAAACATTGAGACCAATACCAGATCTCAGAACTCTCAATCTTTACATCCTATCAGAACACTTTCACATGGTAACACTACAGGATGTAATCCCATTGTTACAACAACAAGATTTTATGGCAACACTGGATCTAAAAGATGCGTATTTTCACATACCCATCCATACAGCTCACAGAAAATGTCTCAGGTTTGTAATACAAGGAAAACATTACCAGTTCAAAGTGTTAGCTTTCGGGATAACAGCTCCTAGGGTATTTACAAAATGCCTTGCCGTAGTCGCAGCATACATAAGAAGACAACATATCCATGTCTTTCCATATCTTGACGACTGGCTAATAAAAGCCAACAGTCAAGCACAGTGCCGATATCATACATGTTATGTAATAAACACCCTACATACACTAGGGTTCTCAATAAACTACCAAAAATCATACCTACAACCAGCGCAAGTTCAACAGTATTTAGGAGCCACATTAAACACCCAAAGAGCACTTGCAAGCCCAAGTCCACAAAGGGTACAAGCATTCCACAACATATTACCAAGAATCCAGCCAAACCAACAGTACACAGCCAAATTTGTCATAAAACTGTTGGGTATGATGGCATCATGCATCGCCATTGTCCCAAATGCAAGACTAAACTTGCGGCCATTACAACAGTGCCTTGCAAAACAATGGTCACAGGCACATGGTCATCTTCAAGATCTAGTGTTGATATACCGGCAAACACACATCTCGCTTCAGTGGTGGAATTCCACAAATTTAAACAAAGGGCGGCCATTTCAGGACCCTGTGCCTCACGCCATTCTTACAACAGATGCATCAATGATTGGATGGGGAGCACATCTCAACAATCACAACATTCAGGGACACCAGACATAGATCTATTCGCCACCAGCCTGAACGCAAAATGCCAAAACTTCACATCCAGGTACCCACACCCTCTATTCAAAGGCAATGCTCTATGGATCAACTAGTCAGGGATATTTGCTTACGCTTTTCACCCTCTCCCGCTCATTCCATTTCTGGTCAACAAACTGTGTCAAAACAAACTCCTACTTATAGCGCCAACGTGGGCACGTCAACCATTGTACACAACATTGTTAGACCTGTCACTAGTACCACACATCAAACTACCAAACAGGCCGGATCTGTTGACACAAAACAAATAACTGATCAGGCACCCCTATCCAGCAATACTCAATCTAGAAATCTGGCTCCTGAAGTCTTGGAGTTTGGATATCTACATCTTCCACCAGAATGTATGGAAGTAATTAAACAAGCAAGAAAACCCACTACCAGGCAGTGCTATGCAAACAAATGGAAAAGGTTGGTCTTTTACTGCATATCCAAACACATAACACCTCTTGCCGCATCCCATACAAGACATTGTAAGTTATTTACTTCATCTACAAAAAGCAAATTTAGCTTTTTCATCCATCCAAATACATCTCACAGCTATCTCAGCCTATTTACAAAATATACAAAACACGTGTCTATTTAGAGTGCCTGTCATCTAAGCCTTCATGGAAGGTCTAAAACGTATCATACCTCCAAGAATACCACCAGTACCTTCATGGAATCTCAATGTTGTACTCACACGGCGCATGGGTCCACCGTTTGAACCCATGCATTCGTGTCAACTTCAATTTCTAATGTGGAAAGTAGCATTCCTCATTGCAATCACTTCATTACGAAGAGTTAGTGAAATACAAGCATTCACTATTGAACAACCCTTTATACAAGTACACAAACATAAGGTTGTACTTTGCACAAACCCAAAATTCCTACTTAAAGTCATCTCACCGTTTCATTTAAATCAAACAGTGGAACTTCCAGTCTTTTTCCCACAGCCAGACTCAGTAGCAGAAAGAGCGCTCCATACATTAGACATTAAAAGAGCTTTAATGTATTACATAGACAGAACAAAATCATTTAGAGAGACTAAACAGCTGTTTGTCGCATTCCAAAAACACCATACTGGTAATCCTATCTCAAAACAAGGCATAGCCAGATGGATAGTAAAGTGCATCCAAACCTGTTACCTAAAGGCTAAAAGACAGCAATTAGTAACACCAAAAGCACATTCCACCAGGAAAAAAGGATCAACAATGGCATTTCTAGGGAATATACCAATGACAGAAATCTGTAAAGCAGCCACTTGGTCAACACCCCATACATTTACCAAGCATTACTGTGTAGATGTGTTAGCAACACAACAAGCCACAGTAGGACAAGCTGTACTAAGAACACTATTTCAAACAACTTCAACTCCTACAGGCTGACCACCGCTTATGGGAGGAGAACTGCTTGATAGTCTATGCATAGCATGTGTATCTGCAGCTACACATGCCATTGAACGGAAAATGTCACTTACCCAGTGTACATCTGTTCATGGCATGTTCCGCTGCAGATTCACATGCGCCCTCCCTCCTCCCCGCGAGCCTGTGGCCGTTTAAGTTACATTTAAATTTGTACATATGTGTATATATCTCTATTCCATTGCATGGACATCTCTTTCTTTACACTCTCACTCCTACCTTACCCTCTGCGGGAAAATAATCTAAGATGGAGTCGATGCCCATGCGCAGTGGAGCCGAAAAGGAGGAGTCACTCGGTCCCGTGACTCGAAAAGACTTCTTTGAAGAAAAAACAACTTGTAACACTCAGAGCCCAACACTAGATGGCAGGACCTGTGCATAGCATGTGAATCTGCAGCGGAACATGCCACGAACAGATGTACACTGGGTAAGTGACATTTTCCATTTATGACATGCTGGTATCTCTAGCACTCCACCTCCTACAGCCTGCAACAGTGAGCCAGCTGCCTTCCACATTTTCCAAGATGGGATATTGATATGTGGTACCGATATCTGAATGCCAAAGGGGAAGGGCAGTATCTTTGTTAAGCAGGGCTACATAACCATTCACTCGGCCGCCAAGGCACATCCATTAAGGAATCATTCGTTCTCGATAATTATGCAGCTCCTGCATATACTTTTCCCAGCCACTTGCGATTGGGGCCTTACGCAACCCCCTAGCTTCCTCCCGAGTGCAACCGCTTCAGCTCTACCCTGTCTCCATCAAGCAGCGCTCCAGTGGGAACATGGGCGACTTCCAACTCCTAGCAATAGCTTGTCTGCCTATAATTAGCACTAGGTTAATAAAGCGACTAGTTACAACCGCTCACTTGGAATGGCAGAAGAGATCCAATTGTAATAATATGTCCGTACGCTAGGTCAATTCTGCAAGAGTTCCCATTATTTGTTGCCAAAAATGACCCGTTTCTGGACATGACCAGAACATGTGTAACATATTGGCAACAGGGTTGTGACAAGGGGGGCCTGTTGATGAGGATCCACACATTTTATTCAGCATATCTGGTGTAAGGTATGCCCTGTGTAATATATTGAACTGTATATATTGGAACTTAGCATTTCTAGACACTTTTGTGGTATATCCGTACCCTGTCCCATGCTTTATCCTGAAATCCTCTACCCACATCCTGTTCCCATTTTCCACGCAGCACCTGCAGAGGGTTCCTGGTCGTGTGAGCCAGCGCCCGGGTGAATAAAGTGATTAAGTTCTTCCCACTGCCCATGATGTGGAGGGCATGCAATAACGGATGAGGATTTGGTTCCGAGTCAGTTATTTGCCACTGCTCAGCTAGTATGGCAGGTAATCTAGCGTGTGCTATGAAATGACCACCCGGGAGTCCCTCCTCACTGTGCAAGTGGTCATAAGACTTAAGTACTTTATCGCGGAATAGAGCTACCACTGTGTCTATCCCTACTGCTTCCCATTGTTGTAGCCCTGCCTGGCCTAGCATTGTCCAAAATGTTCTAAACGCTACGAGTCTAATTTTGAGGGACTACGTCAGGAGTGTAGGCATTATTCTAATACTGCACTTATAGCTGGCATGGGCTACTGTCAGCAACGTACTACAGTGTGGGAGTGGTGGAGCAGATAGGAGAAAGGTTTCCTGAACCAAGCTTTGCACTTTACCACTGGAACGCTGTACCAGCTCGTCTAACAGGCGGCCTGCTAACCATCGGGCTGGCCACTGTAGTTGCGCTGCCAAATAATAATATTCAAAATTGGGGGCTCCCAATCCTCCCCTCCCAACCGGAAGTTGCAATTTACGGAGTGCCACCTGACGTCTGCCTTTGTTCCAAAGAAAGGCAATTAATACAGCGTGCAGCATACGGAAGACCTTTATGGGGATAATTAGGGGGAGATTATGAAAAAAAAATACAAAAGGTGCTGGAGTACAACCATTTTAGATAACGCAATCCTGCCTTGCACAGTAAGCGGCGAAGTGCTACAGAAGGTCTTTTGAGAGCGTATAGTTGTAGAAGCGTATAGTTGTAATAGCTCTTGTGAGGTTACCATCCAGCAGATCTTGCATGGCGTGGTAAATATTTATGCCTAAATAGCGAAAGGTAGTAGATTCCAATCCAATGTCTCATTTTTTTGCTTGAAGATTCTGCATAGGGCAGCAGGGGTGCAGAGGGAATAGACAGGACTTAGACCAGTTTACCCCTAGACCTGCCGCAGCCGCCCTGAAGTCAGATAATATCTTAGTTATGGCATTTATGCCATTCCTTATATCCGGGATGTAAATCAGTACGTCATCTGCATACAAGGAAGCTACGGGCATGGTTCCGTCCAGAGGAATTCCCCATTCTGCGCCCTGCTGACGAAGCCACTGGGCCAGAGGCTCCATAGCCAAGGCAAACAATAGTGGAGACAGGTGGCAGTGCTGGTGTGTCCCCCTTGTCACTGGTGAAAAGGCGAAATGCACTGTCCATCTTTACACGAGCCGTAGGATCCCCGTATAAAAGTTGTATAAGACTATGCATGCAACCAGTTATGCCAAAGGCGGCTATGGTGGAGAACATATAGCTCCAATTTAGTGTATCATACGCTTTTTCAAGGTCTAGAACTAGACATGCAGCATATGGCCATTGTGTTGGGGCCTTTTTCCAATATTCTATACAACCTACGTATATTAAGTTTTGGGGATCTGCCGGGGACAAATGCTTTCTGTTCTATGTGTAGTAGATGGGGCAACTGAACTAGACGCCTAGAGGCTATACGTTTGCTCAATATTTTATCATCTGACCCAAGCATTGATGGGGGGTGGTAAGATGCCAGCTCCTGCAGGTCTTTCCCTGGTTTAGGAAGGGATGTGAGCAAGGATTTTGTGCAGGGTTTGGTTGAGCCTACCCTCCCGCAACGCCACCTGGTAAATCTCCAACACTGCTAGTATCGGTAGGTAGGTTTTATAAAAACTCGAGGGGGTGTCCATTCATCCCCGGAGTTTTTCCCGGTGGCTGATGCCCGGACTGACTAACCTATGCCCTGGGCTGTTAAGGGCGCATTCAGTGCTGTCGCCTGCAGGCTGTAGTACTGGTAAGGTTATTCCCTGTAGGAAGTTCTGTATCCTCTGGATTCTATTTGTTGGCTGGGGATAATACAGGTCTCTGTAGTAGTATGTGGTGAAAGCATCATGGATGTCCACTTGACTGGTGAGCAAGTGCGTGGGAGATAGCCTAATTGTTGTGGTCTACAACGTGGGGGCTGAACTGCGCAACAACCAGGCCAGCAGGTGTCCCGATTTGTCCCCCTCAGCATGCATCTTCGCCTCAAATGCCTTAAAGTCAAGACAAGGAGTTGCTCTATGAGGCGGGTATGCATCTCTGGGGCAGTAAGCAACTGGTGCTTTCCTTCTAGGGAGCCCTGTGACTGCAATTCTATCTCCCTAAGTCCAGTTTCTAAGTTCTCTAATTCCCTTGGTATTGTTGCTCGAAGCCCCACTGTTTTGCTAATACAGTTTTCAGTGTCACTATCTTCAACGCCTCCCAGTCCATTGTGTGTGTGGTTATCGTGCCCCAGTTGTCATTCAGTTAATGCCTTAGGGCATCTTGCATGTCTTCCCTTGGTCCTCCAGTGCTACAGGCTGCAGCTTTCATGTAGGGACCGGTGGTCGCGACTGTCCCCATCAGAAACTTATCAATAACTGATTATAGTCAGAGAAGGTTTTTCCAAGATATTCTGCTGCAGTAACCAGTAACTGCAGGCAGGGGGGATCTGACATAGTGTAGGAAGTTGGCTCTGTGTATACTATCTCAAAGTGAGAGTGAGTGTGCACAGAGCCCAAGGGTTCCCCTTAGCGTTTGATAGTGGTAATAATAGATAGTACTAATGATCTATTTTGTGGTAGTGTGGTCGAGCAGTAGGCTTATCAGAGGGTAGTGTTAAGCATTTGTTGTGCGCAAACAGGCAATAAATGCAAACACACACTCAAAGACTTAACTCCAGGCCAGTAGGTTTTTATATAGAAACACATTCTTTTCTTAATTTATTTTAGAACCACAAGAGTCAAAATTCATACATTTTAAGGTACTTGGCATAGGTAAATATGGAACTTTGAATTAAAACTGTAATTTACACAGTTTTGGCAAAAATGGCAATAAGCTATTTAAAAAGTGGACACAATGCAAAAATCAACAGTTCCTGGGGGGAGGTAAGTATTGGTTAGTTTTTCAGGTAAGTAAAGTACTTACAAGTTCAGTTTCCGTGGCAAAGGCAGCCCACTGTTGGGGGTTCAAGGAATCCCCAAACACCCAGTACCAGCAACACAGGGCCGGTCAGATGCAGAGGTCAAAGTAGGACCCAAATAACATAGACGCCTATGGAGACAGGGGGTGCTTTGGTTCAAGTCTGTGTTCTCTGTTAGCAGACCAGGGGGGTTTTGTAGAGCACTGGGGGGCGGGTCACAAACCGGCACACAAAATACACCCTCAGTGGCACAGGGGTGGCCGGGTGCAGTGTGTGAAGTAGGTGTCTGGTTTTAGGTAGAAATCAATGGAGAGACCAGGGAGTCACTCTGGCGATGCAGGCTGGGCACAGGTGGGGCTTCTCGGGCCAGCCACCGACTGGGCACGGATGAGGGCCGCCTGCTGGTCACTCCTGCACCGGTAGTTGGTTTCTCTCTGGCCTGGGGGCTGCGGGTGCAGGGCTTCTTCCAGGCGTCAGGTTCTTTGTTACTGGGCAGTCATGGTAAGGGGGAGCCTCTGGATTCTCTCTGCAGGCGTCGCCGTGGGGGTGCAGCAAGGTTGTCTCATGGTGTCCACGTCATGGGAGTCGCCTGGTTCTGCAGTGTTGGTTCTTCTGGACACGAGTCGGGGGCGTCAGGTGCAGTGTGTTGGGGAACTTATAGTACATGATGTGTCTCTGAATGCTACATACCCCTTCTTAGTTATATTAGTCTTACTCAGTGGGACGAGTAGCCCGATGGGCCGGGTAGTGTTGAAAGCACTAGCATTCACACTAATAACTAGGTCTTTCCTAGATCAGCGTTATCTGGTGTCTGTGGCGTTACCACTGGTAGGATGTCTGAGAAGGCCTCACTAACAGAGGCTTCAGACTCGGAGTCAGAATGTTGTCTATTATTGATCTGTGACATGGTTGGTCCCTCGCCCTGCCATTGCGCAGTTGCAGCCGATAGTGCTTGCCTCTGTCCCAGGCGTGCCGGGGTGGGAGCACCTTTCGTTCTGTCTGTGCTAATGTCTTGTGGGGTTTTCTTGCTGTTCTTCTTTCTTTTGAGCTGGTATGGGTGCACATTCGGTGATGACGCTACAGAGACCTCATATCTGCATTGTTCCACCCAGTCCCAGGCGTCTGTGGGTTCAGTAAAGAAGAAGCTTGCACCATTAGCTATTACCTTGAGTCTAGCTGGAAATAGTAAGGAGTATATGAGGCCGGCTTGGCGTAGGTGTTTCTTGACTCCCACAAAGGAGGCCCGTTGACACTGAACCACAGCTGTGTAGTCCGCAAGATGCAGGACTTTTCATACCGGAGCGGAATCACTGTGTGCATTTTCTGCAGTATTATTTCTCTGTCTTTGTAATTAAGAAGGCAAATCAGTACTGGTATGGGTGTCGTTCCAACCGGTTGCTTGTGAGATGGCATTCTGTGTGTGCGTTCCACAATGTATTGTGGGGATAAGGCCTCCACTCCCACAGTTTGAGCCAGCCAAGTTTCAAATAATTGGATGGGGTCTGACCCTTCCGTCCCCTCTGGGAAACCCACTAAGCGGATATTATTCCGTCAGGACTGGCCCTCTAAAACTTCTGCTCTGTGCTCCAGTTCCCTGACCTTGTTGGTGGGCAACCTGTCTCCTCCATCGCCGCTAGTGATGGTCGCAAGTCTCTGAGGTCCCTCTCTGTGCTTGTCACTCTTGCGGACAGTTTTTCCTGGTCCTCGCGGAGTAGGCTAACCTCCACCACATCCACTCTGTTATGTAGGTCCTGCCAAGTGGCCTCAATGGCTTACAGGATTTTGTTCAGTTTGTCATCATGGATGATAGGAGCTAGGGGCACCGCCTGGCTCTGCGACCCAGTGAAAACCGGAGAGGCGCTCACCCGCCGCTCTGGTGGGCCAGCGCTTGATCCTCCTCTACCCATAGCGCCACTCCTTGCAGGCAGCAAACATAATTACCCACAGTTCATGTCTTATGTCAGGTTACCAGGTATGGCAACAATGCAGTGTCCATCGGAGTCCATGCCGGACCGCAGGGAGCAGATGCCAGGCGAAGAGCTCTGTCCCCATATGGGCCGGAGGGGGCCTAGGCACTCATCCACTGTTCCTTCCTTATATGATTTCCCACATTCATGGGGAGGTGCCCCACCTCCGCGCCAGTGTGCGGCCTGAAAGCTCGGCCCGAACATTCCACCCCGCAGGAGGGCCCGCACGGCAGTCACCCCCTTCTAGCTCAGGGCTCTCCTCTCCACTGCTTCCACTTCTCTTTCGGGCCTCAGCCCTGGTCAATGACAGCGCACTCTCTTCCCTTGTGCACTCGTGGGAGCCCCGGGGGAGATTGGATTGCAAAGAAGTAAAACTAAGAGAGCAGGGGGGCAGCGCACCGCCACCAGGCCTCCCCGTGGTACTCACAGCCAACGCCTCCTTGCCACGGTTGGGCTCACGCTCCGCCGCCATCTTGCGCCTCGCGGCTAAGCCCCTCAAACTATCACCTCCGACCCAACTTGCTGAGTATAAGCTCTCAGCTCCTCCGGGTGCTCTCGCCTTCAGGCTGCTCAACCTCTCATTGCAGGCCAAGTCCATCAGGGGGGCCCTGCTGCGCAGCACGGGTCTCTCGCCCAGGGGCCCCCCTTCATCACAGTCTCTAAAGTGGGGTTGGAGGGGAGAGGAGGAAGGAGAATTGCAAGGCAGGGAGGAGGGGGGCACTTGCTCCCACTCCCCCAGCTCCTCACCGTAAGGCAGGCCCTCCTGCCACGTCCGGGCCCAGGCCGCCTCTGCTGTCATGCGTTGCGCGATTACCATCCGGTGCACTACAGCTCACCCAGCGCTCAGGGAAACGACACTGCTCTCCTGCCTCCAGGCTACACTGTCCTGCCGCTATCTCAGAGTACAATAGCCGGAGATCGGCGTATTTTGCCAGATCAGGTGGCAGGAGCTCAATCAAAGTCTGCCTGACATCTTGCGGCACCGAACCGCGCCCCCAAAACCCTTCCATCACCGATATAAGGCTTACCTTATATCCTGGTCACTGCACTTAAACACTGTAAGTCACCCCTCTGGTAGGTCCTTCAGCACAAGGGCAGGGTACATGTCCCTAAGTGACAGGGTACCCTTGAGCTTGAGTAGATTACTCCTACAAACAGAATCCATTCCCTGGGCTTTGTAAGTGCGGGAAACCCATCTTACGGTATTTAGTTGACACCGGTCAACATGAGCGGTCCAACTATATAATGGTTCCTCCAAACCTAGGCATGCTTGGTATCCAACATGTTGGAACCATGCAACTACACTGATTCCAGTGCTAGTTGCATGATCCCCTGTACTGTAGGGGTTCCTTAGAGGATTCCTCCAGTTCTGCCTGTGCAGCCTTATGGGGTCTGGCTGCCAGCCCACGCTGCTGCCAATCACAGAAACTGTTCTTCCCATCTATTGTCGAGCCTGATCAGACAGGTTGAGCTGTACATTAAGACTTTTATGCTTTGACACTTGCTTATGGTATGAGGCATGTGAAATGCTACAGAGTTTGTCCAGCATACATTCCCATTATGCTTAACCATTATGCATCCAGTGACCCAACCATCGGATTTCATATGTTGATAACGTTTTTATCTATAGCAGGCTATGATTTTACTGTCTTATGTTACTAATTGGGTAATAAAAAACAATCTGAAATATAATTTGTTTGCAATTTGTGCCAAATTATTTTGTGGCTGTTATATTTTGTACAACTTTTCCCAGCTGTCCATTGACTCATTTGTGTTTTTGTAGCCTGTCATTTTAATTAAAAAGCATCACTTACACATTTTAATTGCAGAATGTTTGAATGTCATTCATCCATAGCCCGGTACATGTTATAGAAAGAAATATTCAATGAGTACAGACCAGTATTCCACCTCATAACGTATAATAACCTTGTCAACAATTTACATGTTTTCAACATTTGAAATATGCTTTTTTAACTATTAATGTTGTGGTCCTCAATTGCTACAAGCATAATGGACTTCTTGGATAAGAAATTCCCGTGTGGGGGCTGGGGCTGTGGGGATGCAGTAGAACAGATAAATAGTAGGCCACCCCCTCAGTCTAACATCTGATCCACTACATATGAGCCCCTCCTTACCTTCTCCCTTGCTCTTGGTAATTTAAAGGCACGTAGAACCTTTCACAGTGGTGCACTCAGTTCTTGATCTTTTTCTTAAAATTGTTGAGTGCCCACAACTAGTGATCCTGGTTAAGAACATTTCTAGAGTTTAGTTTTATATATAGACTCTTTAGGGTTTTCGTTATCGATATGTGGACAGTTGATGTTGGGAGACATCATTTAGAATTACAAGTTTGTAAAATCTTTCAGACATGTTCCATTACTCTCTGGACCCCTATAATGTCTGGTCAAAATCTTGTACAAAACAAAGACCCTTTTTATCCGTTTAGGTACAAAAGCTGCAGGCAATCCTGAAACCAATGATGTTGAGACGCCTGAAGGAAGATGTAGAAAAAAAGTTGGCCCCAAAGGAAGAAACCATCATTGAAGTGGAGCTTACCAACATCCAAAAGAAATATTATCGTGCAATCTTGGAGAAGAACTTTGCGTTTCTCTCTAAAGGAGCAGGGCAGGCTAATGTTCCAAACCTAGTAAACACAATGATGGAGCTCAGGAAGTGCTGTAATCATCCTTATCTTATTAAAGGTAAATTATGTTTCTCTGATCAGTCAAAAAAAATATTTTAACTTTGACTCAGAAATGGTGTGGCATTTATGAAAAAACCTAGCATGCACTTTTGTTTTTATCTGGATTTTACAGTTGAAAACAGAGAAACAGCAGGTTGCTGGTACTTTAATTTGAAGTGCACTCCGATGTTATCACATGTTCTGTACGTGTTAACTTTTTACAGGTATAATCAAAAACATTCCTAACTAAGAGTACACTGTAGAAAAGTAAATTGATAAATTTGTATTACCTTTGTGTTAAAATTGGTATTTTATGAAGATCGTACGGTCGATGAGTAGTGTTGTGCTTTGGCTTGATGCACTGTGACCTTGAGCAGCCTTTCTCAACTAGCCTTGAGTCCTTGCTGATGCTTTAATGAGTATGCTCCTAGGGCAAGAGAATGGGAAATAGACCCAGTTCTGCCTTAGGTGTAACACCAAATATCCCTTGAGCATTTATCACAAGTTGTGTAAGCCTGCCTCACCTTCTGCTAAAGAAAACAGAAAAAGAAAACAGTCAGTCTGGCACCTGGAGATTTTCACAAGATTAGTAATCTGCAAATAGAGAATCCACCAGTGTAGGAGGTTGGCTCTGTATATACTATTTCAAAGTATGAAATAGTGTGCACAGAGTCCAAGGGTTCCTCTTAGAGGTAAGATAGTGGCAAAATTAGATAATTCTAATGCTCTTTTTTGGGATAGTGTGGTCGAGCAGTAGGCTTATCAGAGGGTAGTGTTAAGCATTTGTTGTACACAAACAGGCAATAAATGAGGAACACACACTCAAAGACTAACTCCAGGCCAACAGGTTTTTATATAAAAAAATATATTTTCTTAATTTATTTTTAGAACCACAAGTTCAAGATTTGAAGTAAATACAAAAAATGCAATGTACTCCACACAGGTAAGTTAGGAACTTTGAAATAGAGCAATAACATATACAGTTTTTGTTAAAATTGCAATAAGCTTTTTTTTTAAAGTAGACAGTGCAAAGATCCACAGTTCCTGGGGGAGGTAAGTATTGGTTAGATTGTGAGGTAAATAAGGCACTTACAAGTCTCAGTTCCTGGGCTTAGGCAGCCCACCGTCGGGGGTTCAAGGCAACCCCAAAGTTACCACACCAGCAGCTCAGGGCCGGTCAGGTGCAGAGATCAAAGAGGTTCCCAAAACACACAGGCGCCTATGGAAAACAGGGGTGCTCCGGTTCCAGTCTGCCAGAAGGTAAGTACCCGCGTCCTTGGGGGGCAGACCAGGGGGGTTTTGTAGAGCACTAGGGGGGACACAAGTAGGCACACAAAACACACCCTCAGCGGCACAGGGGCGGCCGGGTGCAGTATGCAAAGCAGGCGTCAGGTTTTGTGTACGAGACAATGGAGGGACCCGGGGGTCACTCTAGCTGTGCAGGCAGGCACAGGGGGGGGCTTCTCGGGCCAGCCACCACCTGGGCTAGGGAGAGAGTCGCCTGGGGGTCACTCCTGCACTGAGGTTCAGTACCTTCAGGTCCTAGGGGCTGCGGGTGCAGTGCTTGGTCCAGGTGTCGGGTCCCTTGTTACAGGCAGTCGCGGTCAGGGGGCTGGCTGTGGGGGATCCATGGGGGTCATCTCGAGCTACTCACATGTTCGCAGTCGCCGGGGAGTCCTCCAGGTGATGTTGGTTCTCTGAATATCATGCCGGGGCGTCGGGTGCAGAGTGTGAAGTCTCACGCTTCTGGCGGGAAGAGAGAGGTCTTTGAAGTTGAAGAAAAGTTGCAAGTTTGTTGCACGGTGTTGAGCAGAGCCGCTGCTCACTGGAGTTTCTTGGTCCTGGGAGTTCAGGGCAGTCCTCTGAGGCTTCAGAGGTCTCTAGTCCCTGTTGGATGCGTCGCTGGTTGCAGGTTTTTGAGTCGGTAGACAGCCCGGTATGGCTGGGCCCAAAGCAGTTGTAGTCGTCCTTCGTCTCTGCAGGCTTGTAGGTCAGCATCCTCCTTCTTGTTTCTGGTTGCAGGAATCTGATTTCCTGGGTTCTGTGGTGCCCCTAAATACTAAATTTAGTGGTGTGTTTAGGTCTGGGAGGGCAGTAGCCAATGGCTACTGTCCTGGAATGTGGCTACACCCTCTTTGTGCCTCCTCCAGCCTTGCCGCCAAAAGTGGGGGCCGTGGCTGGAGGGGCGGGCATCTCCACTAGCTGGGATCCCCTGGGGTGCTGTAACAAAAGGCATGAGCCTTTGAGGCTCATCGCCAGGTGTTACAGTTCCTGCGGGAGGGAGGGGGCGGGGGGGGGTGTGAAGCACCTCCACCCAGTGCAGGTTTGTTCCTAGCCACAGAGTGACAAAGGCACTCTCCCCATGTGGCCAGCAACTCGTCTGGTTGTGGCAGGCTGGCAGAAACTGGTCAGCCCCACACTAGAAGTCGGACTGCTATTCAGGGGGCATCTCTAAGATGCCCTCTGGGTGTATGTTACAATAAATGGCACACTGGCTTCAGTGTGCATTTATTGTGCTGAGAAGTTTGATACCAAACCTCCGAGATTTCAGTGTAGCCATTATGGAACTGTGGAGTTCGTGTTTGACAAACTCCCAGGCCATATACTCTTATGGCTACCCTGCACTTACAATGTCTATAGGTTTTGCTTAGACACTGTAGGGGCATAGTGCTCATGCACATATGCCTTCATCTGTGGTATAGTGCACCCTGCCTTAGGGCTGTAAGGCCTGCTAGAGGGGTGACTTACCTATGCCACAGGCAGTGTGAGGTTGGCATGGCACTCTGAGGGGAGTGACATGTCGACTTAGTCATTTTCTCCCCACCAGCACCCACAAGCTAGTCATTTTCTCCCCACCAGCACACACAAGCTGTGAGGCAGTGTGCATGTGCTGAGTGAGGCGTCCCCAGGGTGGCATAAGGCATGCTGCAGCCCTTAAAGACCATCCCTGGCATCGGGGCCCTTGGTACCAGTTACAAGGGACTTAACTGAGTGCTAGGGCTGTGCCAATTGTGGAAGCAAAAGTACAGTTTAGGGAAAGAACACTGCTGCTGGGGCCTGGGTAGCAGGGTCCCAGCACACTTTCAATCAAAACTTAGCATCAGCAAAGGCAAAAAGTCAAGGGTAACCATGCTGAGGAGGCATTTCCTTGCAACCAGGAAGAGTGTTACTTAAGGTAAGTAATGTGTTATTTTCCATCATCGGGCTTGGTGTGCTTCGAATATTGTGTTACCATTGAGAACAGAAAAAAAATTGTACACCCCATAACAGGAAAAATACTTGTCTAAATGGCATTGAGCAACATTTAGGACAACATCTTGTGACTCAAATGACCCCTTTGGGGTAAGGGAATACAAAATATTCTTTTCCATCTATGTTGTGCCTTCATTGCTATAGCATATTTCTGTGGTCAAACCAACATCTGTTCTGGTACCTCTGTCTGATGAGGGACCTTTAGATCTTAAGTACTGATTGCACAGATTGTGAGTCATTGCACAGAAATTCAGTGCCAGAACTTTACCAAGTACCTGTAAGCTGCAGTAGCTGAGGATGTTGAAGCCTTAAATTCTGACCATGACGGGTTTGAATGCTCTGGTAGCCCAGACTAACAAAGGGGGAAGAATGCTATACTATACCATACCTTTGTAGGCTCTTACTGCGGAAAAGCAGAATCGCCACTGAAGTTCAGTGAAGACTAAAGCCATACCTAAGTTTTCAGGGATGGACAGTAAGGGCAGGTCACAACACCCCCAGTCTTAGGAAAATACTCACACACAGGATTGACTTTGAAAGGAGTGTCGCCTCCACAGAAAATGACCTTGAGAGCACCATGCCTTAACTTAAGATCAGGCCCTGAAAAATGTTAGTCAGTGCCAGCAACACTACTTAAAACTGGAGGATGCTGGAAGACATTTTCAAAGACATTCTAGGTTAAAGGAAGCATCATTTAGGGGGAGCGGGGAGGGCGGGGCAAGATGACGACCGGAGCGGATGCCTAAATTAGATTCCGCTCCAGGCACGATAATGATCCTGTAATAAATAGGACACCCAGGCCAAAAAATCAAATGGCATACGAGCCCCGATGCTTGTTAACACCATACAGCCAGCCGATAAGTGTGGAGCACCCGCAGAGGAATGAGCAGCTGCACGGACGTACCCAGGCCTGCCTCCCAGTGACAGATGTGACCCCCCGCTCCCCATTGCGACCATCAGTGAGCTCTGGTGTTTCAGCAGGCTGAACCCTGGCAGGAGGAGACGCCGAGGAGCACACATATAACCGCTCCACTGGAAGGCCGCATCGCCTACAGTGGCCCTCGCTCAAAGAGAACTGATAAACTATACCTCGGTTCACGGTGGTGAGGTCGACTGAGGGGGCGGGATCGTGGCGTTTCTGCCTGGGCACGCACACAGTGGACCCATCCTGCGCCAACACCCTCAGAGTGATGTTGTAGATCAGAATAAAGCGTAATAGCTCTGCAAAGCAGACTGGGGTATGAACAACATGGTCTGGTGATCTGTATATGTGCATACCCATCGCTCACCCTCTACTGACACTACAGACATCAGTGCACTTCCCCAGACCAAATTTGCAGTAACAAAAGATGGGTTGCACCAAAACGGACAAGCCCGGGGCGACTGGAACAGGATCGCAGGAGGAAGTGTCGCTAGGAGAACAAAGAGGCTCCCCCGAAGCCTCGTTGGCGACCATACTAGCGGAACACACACAAAGGTTTAAAGACATACTAAACGCAGTGCTGGATACTAAGACCACATTGGAACCTAAGATCGATGCCTTGCAGATAGACATAGGCCACCTGCGCGAAGATCATAAGATTCTATGACTACTATTCCGCACTATACACAGCCCCAGAGATGGGTATAGAGAGCTATGAAATAGAGACTTTTCTGGACCCCTTGCGCATGCCATTCATGACCCTGGAAGATAGGGAAATACTGGAGTCCCTGCTGCAGTGATCGGAGATAGAAGAAGCAATTAAAAGCACGGCGTGGGGAAAGACTCCAGGTAAATTCTATGCCACATACCAGACAATCTTATCCCCTAAACTGATAGCAACATATAATGCTGTGTATGCTAAGGGGATCTTGCCAGCGTCTGAGGGAAGCAACATTGGTGGTCCTGCCCCAACATGGCAGAGACCTCCTATTGATGGGGTCATATAGATCGCTGTCACTACTTAACTCCGACTACAAGATACTTGGCCGCATGTTGGCAAACGCTTACACCTATAATCACAGGGCTAATTCATACTGACAAGAATGGATTCATACTCGGCAGGAGCACTTTCCAAAACCTTCGGCGGCTGTTTTCTCTCATGAGCTGGGTGCGTATGGGGGAGATGGGCGCATGGGTAGCATCACTTGACATAGAAAAAGCATTTGATACACTGGGGTGGAATTACTTGATAATGATGCTAAAAAAGATGGGCTTTGAGCCTAATTTCTTGAGATGGATAACCCTTTTACATCAAGCACCTTTGGCGCTGGTGAGAATGGGCACCCTGATCTCAAACTCCTTTGCTATTGGTTGAGGGACTCTACAGGGTTGCCCCCTGTCGCCACTACTCTTCGCGCTGGCGATGGAGCCCTTGGCACACACCCTCCTGAAACGTGCACCCGACTGGGGCCTATACATGGGTGGTACTTGGCACATCATCTCACTATACATGGATGATGCATTGGTATACCTGCGCAACTCTGCTGGGGTTGTACCCCATCTGAAGACACTGTTGCAGCAGTTCAGCTAGCCGTCCGGCCTCAAAGTGAATCGGGAGAAATCCTGTCTGTTCCCCCTCACACCCTTGAATACGACCCAGTGAGAACAATTACCTGCCACCTCACTGAGATGGTCCTGCGACACTTTCAAATATCTGGGGGTCAGAATATACCATGAGGAAAAAGATCTTATTGACCAAATATCGTCAGAGCACTGACTGGAGCGAGATCATCCCTACAATTCTGGACGTCACTCCCCCTGTCCCTATTGGGTAGACTGGCTATCTCCAAGATGCTGGTGCTCCTGAGATTATTATATCACTTTTCGCCCTACCAGTAGCCCTCCCGAATAAATGGTTTGCCGACATGCGTTTCCTTCTTATAGCACTGATCTGGGGTAATGGAAGAAACCGGGTATGTTTAGGCAAACTTTACGCACCTATGTCAGAGGGCGGCCTGGGAGCACCAAATTACGAACAGTATTTTGCGGCGGCACAGCTCCAGTGGCCCATGCACTGGCTAGCAGGTCACAACTTACACAAACTGAGTGACACATATAGGCTTGGTAATACAAATAGACTCCTGAGCTGGGCTGGATCATGAAACCTGGCTCAGATGCACCAGAAGACGATAGCAATATACTAATGAAAACTGCTAAGAAGTGCTGAATTAAGACACCTTATAGATCTATCATTTGATGGTCTTAATCTTGTTATACAGTTCCTACGAATTTAGTAGGACTGTGGATTATGTCAGTGTATTATGTCAATAAGAACTTCACAATATAGAGATTTAGTCTACTTATACTTATATCATCAGTACTTGTGATTTTTTTTAGCTAGCTCACAGTGCCTAATCTAAACGCTTAACTTTTCAGGGTAATAGATAGCATTGGTATCCTTGAACATGAACACTCATATTCCTAAAGAATTGATGGAAACCGGTCTAACCCTTTTGTTTGTTACTTTTTCATGCCCAAGGAGTCCACAAGAAAACATACGAAAATAGATTTTCAGATTTTTTTGAAGACCCTATTTTTGTAATCAGAACATCATTTGCAGTGATTAAGAAGATAATACACATTGTATTTTTACCATTCTAATAATGCTTATTACACCAAACAATTCAACCATGTTAATTTTTTCTAATGTTACTAGTGTTACTCCTATCTGTCACTAGTACCTATGCACTAAAAGTGAGCACAATAGAAGTATTGTTTCCAGACCTGTTGGGATGATTTAACCCTCATACATTGGTATTATGTGTCTGGAAGCTGATCAGAAGTGTATTTACTAATGCATCCATTTAAATGTGGAACTAACTTCCTTCTCAGGATGAAAGTCTGAGTCTGCAGGGCTGCATCTTAGCCACAGTTCACTGCGGTTCCATGATAACCTCAGCATGAAGTGCTCCTCTCACTGAGTTTAGACGGATGCTGTTTATATAGTAAAACACTGTCCTTATCATTCTATGCCTGAGATGCAGAACAGGATCTTTAGTTTGTCTGGAGAGAAAGAGTTGTCTTCTACGAGCACACAAAAAAGAAAACAAAGGCATCATGTTCTGATTATATGCCTCTGGAAATAAAAGTGCAGACTACCGGGTGACAGTGCCTACGAAGAAAAAACATATGTAGCACATTCTCGTGTCAGAGGAAAATATGGAAAAAGTCACCATTGAAAAAAGATTTCAAGTGAAAGAGGAAATTTTAAATAGAGACTAAGCCCAGTCCTTACATCACCCTCCCCTTGGTCAGAAAAAATGATTAGCACTCTTCAAAAAATAGTAGCACTAAATATATAAAAAGGCTTGCCTTGCACAATAATATCACTTTAATAGCATAAGCAGACACTTAAAACCATAACAGATGCTAAATTAAAAACCAGGCAAACTACTAAAAAACGAAGAAGACAGATTCTAAAAAAGCAGTAAGCTGATTTAAAGTGTCTAGGAGGCACCCAAATTGAAAGTCAGCATCTCCGAGAAGTTCATCACATCCATTTCTAAAGTGTCATTAGGGCCCAGGAAGGAACCTGTATCCGCAGACAACAGATCAGCAGAAACTGAAGGCAACAGTACCAGCAGAGGAGGAGCCAGACACCAGAAAACCTGGAGTAGAAGAATCAGCCTGCATTGGCAGCAAAGGAAGCATTATCACAGGATAGCACTGTTGGTGCCATTGCAAACAGTGCACAAGCAGATTAATATCCATGAACTGCAACACTTGTGTTGTGTAGCAAGGCATTAATCAAGCACACACTTGAAATAGGCAGCGAAACACAGGCTGCATTCTCTGGAACCACATAGCTGGAAGGATGTAAAACAGTTCTTGTTCAGTTACGACGACGCCACTCAAAATTAGTGCATCATGGGTTCATGAAACAGAAGGGGTGAAAGGCGGACTGCTGGGGCCTAGGAGTAGGCACGAGGCCAAGGCACCACCAAGCCTTCCTAGTCCGCGGGCACATCAGGAGCCAGTGGGTGGCAGGACACGGCATCACCTGCCCCAATGGCAATCCATTACCTCGAGCAGGTGGAGCCTCCAAATTGTCCGAAGGGGCTACTCCCTCCCCTTCAAGACATCTCCAGCCTGGCCACCTGCATACAATCAGATATCAGAGGATCGTATGGTGCTTCTCCATGGGGAAGTCCAAGCCCTTTTTTCCAAAGGAGCTATAGAGAGTGTTCTGTTGCCAGAAGTAGGTAGTGGTAGCTATTCCCGCTACTTTCTGGTTCCAAAAAAGGACAAAGGTGTTCGGCCTATATTAGATCTTCGATCCCTCCCTCCATCTCTTCCTAAAAAAAGGAGAAGTTCAAAATGTTGACATTGGCTCAGGTCCTATCTGCGCTGGATCCCAGAGACTGGATGGTAGCTTTGGACTTCCAAGACACATACTTCTACATTCCCGTCTTGCTGGCCCACAGACGTTACCTATGATTCGTGGTAGGTCACAAGCACTTTCAGTTTACCATGCTCCTCTTTGGCCTTACCAGTGCCCCTCGGGTGTTCACGAAAGTGATGGTAGTGGTGGCAGCTCATCTGCGCAGGTTAGGGGTCTCAGTTTTCCCCTTCCTTGACGATTGGCTGTTAAAGGTGAACTCGCCCCAGGCAGTCTTCTCCAACCACCAGACTACGCCAAACCTTTTGTATTCGTGGGGTTCACTATCAGCGTGCTGAAGTCACACTGGACTCCTTCTCAGACACTCCCTTTCATCGGAGATGTTCTGGATACAGTGGAGTTTGGGGCATATCCTCCCGAAAAGCGAGTCCAGGATATTCAGGCTATGATACCGATATTTCAGCCTCTGTCCTGGATTTCAGCTGCTGGGCCTCATGGCCTCCTGCATCGTACTGGTTCAAAATGCCAGATGGCATATGCGGGCTCTGCAGTGGGACCTGAAGTTCCATTTGGCGCAGCATCAGGGTAATCTCTCCAACAAGGTCCAGATCTCGGAAGGGACTGCGAAAGAACTGCAGTGGTGGTTATTAAATCAGGATTGCATCAAGGGCAGATCCCTCTCCCTTCCCCAACCAGATCTGACAGACATGTCACTCCTGGGATGGGATGGCCACATGGGAGAGGCAGAGATCAGAGTTCTTTGGTACTTCTCTGGTCTCTGGCGGAGTCTGGGCTCCACCTCAATCTTTTGGAGCTCTGGGTGATCAGGCTTGGATTAAAAGCATTCCTTCCCTCTCTCAAGGGAAAAGTGGTGCAGTTGTTCACGGTCATCACTACCACCATGTGGTACTGGAACAAACAGGGAAGAGTAGGGTTCTGGACTCTTTGTCAGGAGGCTCTGTGCCTCTGGACATGGCTCCCACATCAGGGCATTACCCTAGTGGTTCAACATCTAGCGGGCTCTCTGAACATCAGAGCTGACAAAATCAGCTGTCAATGCATGGCCGATCACGAATGGCATCTCCATCCGGAGGTGGCGCAAGGTCTCTTTCAGCAGTGGGGGAGAGCCTTGGTTAGATCTGTTCGCCTTCGCAGAGAGCACGCAATGTCAGCTGTTTCGCGTGTTGAAGTTTCTAAGGCGGCACTCGCTCTGCAGCACTTCTCGTTTTGAGTGGAACACCGGCTGCCTTTCCGCCTATACCACTTCTGTCCAGAGTTCTGAAGATGAAGAACGAGCGGGCCCAAGTAATCCTGGTGGCTCCGAACTGGGCACAGAGAATGTTATCCAGAGCTACTGAGCATGGCCACAGATCCTCCAGTCAGACTGCCCCTTCAGGAGGGTCTTCTGTTGCAGCAACAGGGGACCCCCCTGATAACCCCCCTCCCCCCTTGAACTTGTCAAATCTTTGCCTTCATGTGTGGAGATTGCGCGGCGCCAGTTGATGGCTTTTGACCTTCCACCCTAGGTCTGTGATGTTTTCTTGGCAGCCAAATGTCCCTCCACCGCAACGGTATACGCCTCTTGTTGGCAAAAATTTGTGGCATGGTGTACCAACAAGACTGTTGATTCCCTCTCTGCTTCTCTCTGTAGGTTCTCTTCTTTATCCATTCTTTGGCCAGCTCTGCTTTGGGCACCCTTAAAGCTTACTTATCGGCTATCTCAGCTTTTTTTGTATTGCCTTATCAACCTTCCCTTTTTAAGTCTCCTGTTGTTGGTATATTCCTTAAGGGACTCACCCATTTGTCTCTTCCCACTCTGTTTATCATGCCTCAGTGGGACTTCAATCTTGTCCTTACTTGATGTGTGCTCCTTTTGAGCCGTTACACAATTGTCCTTTACGGCTCCTTACATTCAAAACTGTTTTTCTTATTGCCATCACCTCTGCTCGCAGAGTGAGTGAGCTTCAGACTCTTTCTTCAAAGCCCCTATTTTTGTTTGTGCACCCTGACAAAGTTGTGTTAGGCATGAGGGCCTCATTCCTTCCTAAAGTAGTTATGTCTTTTCATGTAGGCCAGTCCATCACTCTGCTTACTTTTTATGCACCTCCACTTGCTTCTCATAAAGAGCAGAGACTCCACGGCCTGGATCCAAAAAGAACATTGGCGTTCGACCTCAATCTTACTAAAGACATCCGGGTGGAAGATCAACTCTTTGTTGGATATGTGGGTGCGAAGAAACGGTAGGTGGTGCAATAGCGTACCATCACACGATGGTGCATCAAAATGTGCAACACTTTGGCAAAGAAGCAACCCCCTGAGGGCTTGCGTGTGCTCATTCCACCGGAGCAACTGCTGCCACCACAGCATTAGCATGCGGAGTTCCTGTCCTGTATATCTGCCAAGCAGCAAGGGGGGCATCCCTGCACACGTTTACAAAGCATTACTGCCTGGACAGTGAGGTCCGCAGAGACAGTTACTTTGGTCGTTCAGTCCTACAGGACTTTCTAGTATGATCTTGGTTCGCAGCCCACCACCGAGGATGGCATTGCTTGGGTATCTATTCTAAGGTAAGGAATCTGCAACTAGAAGTCTCTGTCAGATGAAAAAGTTAGTTATCCTTGGTAACGATTTATCTGGTAGAAACATATTCTAGTTGCAGATTCCTTATCGACCCACCCATCCTCCCCGCTTTCAAACTGATTTCTAGGGACAGGGATTCTCCATTCAGGGCCGAATCTCTGGCTCGCCATTTCAGTGTTCTTCACGGCTCTGCGCTTTGACATGGAAAGTCGTGAAAAGAAACAGACGACGCACAAGGATGCTGCTCAAAGAAAAATCTCCGGATCCAGTCTGACGCCTTTGGTAAGGTAAGGAATCTGCAACTAGACTATGTCTCTACCAGATAAATTGTTACCGAATGTAAGTAACTTCTTCTACTCTCTTATGTTTTCTGGAAGCACAGGCCCTCTCATAGGTGGTAACCACTTGGTGATGCCATCACCCTCCTTATATTTGGTGACAATCCCTTTTGTTGATTTAAGGGTCACAGTGCTGTACTCTGTCCCCCTAGCTGTGATAATGCTGCCACCATTTATGGGTGCTAAACCCATTTCCGCTCCTCCCTCTCTATAGCCAAGATCATGTGTTCCAGGTCTAGTCTCTTAGCTAACCTCTCTAAGAGGGCATCTTTCTCAGAGATTCTATCTCTGGATCATTAGGAACCTGAGCCATCCTCACTAGAGGGAGGTGTCCTAGACATCTGGGGTACAGGTACCTTTATTTCAAGTTGATGAGGGACTCTTTCTTCTTCCTCACCTGAGTTGTCTTGATTCTGAGTTGCAGGATCAGTTTTGGCACATGTTTGTAATACAACCCGGACGAACTTCGACGAAACTTAGTATTCATTTCATCGAGGTACAACACAGCCCGGATGACATGTGGTGGGTTGCATTACAAACATGTGCCAAAAAAAGCACTGAATCCCTTTTTGAACTGGAACAGCGCTGGGTGTTTAAATTGGGGACGCATCGGAAGGGATTAAATGACGACATCCCATGGACGAGCTTCCCTCGCTGATCTTCTGACTTTATTTATCAATGGGGGCACACGACATTTATGAGAGACTCCATGACTATGTGACATTAAGATCAAATATGAGCTTCGTTAATTCCTTTGACAAGATTAGGACCAGTCAGTACCTGCAGTCTTAGGATGTGTTATCTCCGCCCACTAGAGAGGTACCTAGTTTGTTATATACCCTTGACTATTATATCGATTGACTATCATTTCTATAAAAAACATACATTGTGTTAATGTTTGATGCCAAGATGAGCAATATTGTACACCCGTAGTCCTAGACTCCATTAGTTTTTATATCCCTCCTTAATAGAATTGCATTATGTAGGCTATGTGCCTCGAACTACCATCAATACACTAACGTCTGGGCTACCCCACCTTTTAATAATGGCCGCCATCTTCGGCTTCTCAACCCAGCATGAATCTAAGTCCATCTTCGATTTCTACGACCGGCCGCGCTGCCGGGGACGCGTTTGCGTCTCCTAGCAACGCGCGCACCGGCTTTCAATTTTCTCATCTAGCGCGTGTTCTTATGCGGCCCCGGTCGCGTCTCCCAGTCATCTACGGGAGCGCGACTAGGGTAGGTGTATCCACCCGCAACCAGGCATCCACAAGTAAGTGCAGTATAGCCGACGCTACGTGTGTTTCTAAAACTCTGCTCGAGTGTCAGAATAAGAACGCTTTACAGCTTGTCTGATATATCCTCCCGGGCTCTCTATAATTATAGTATGCTGGCTCCCCATACTTGTGATGTATAACGTGACAACTTATGTCTAACTGAGTGGTGCTTTGATTATCTTGAATCATGTTCTGGTCTACTTTTGAATACCTAAACAACTATAATTATTTTCACTCGCTGATATGGCTCTTCTTTTGGGAATAGTGAATGATTACGAAGACGGTATATCATAAGTTACTATTCTTATGATAATGCTAGTTTCAGCACATTTCAGTCCTAAATGTTGACCTGATACTCATTGGAATATCTATATGGGATATAATGTTGTGACTTGCTGATTACTGTGACAAGGGAATGTACATTGTCCATATTGCAAACAATGTGATTCATCCCCATGTTTTATTGCTTCCTATGCAACAATTAGTTTGGTATGCGCATCTGGCTGTAGGCCCGCGTGATCCCAGGAAGCCCTTACTCTAAATGGGAGGGTAAGCATATATACATTGTCTCACTTCTTCCTTTTTTCCTTTCCTTTTCTTTTGGCATGGATATGTTATCACCACACTATCACCGTTTGCCACACAGTTTATCACTCACTCTGTTTTTATTAACTCTTCAATTAATGTATTGATATTTTCCAGGGCGACGAATAGGAACAGAATTTATGGCCACAATGGACTATTGTAAGTGACTGACGTTATCTAATGTTTTGACTGTCCGTTCTGATTTATAAATAGCCAATTTAGCTTACAGTTGGAGGAGTTTCGTTTACACTAGGTCCTGAGGAAGCGTCATTGGATCCATATGGACCGCTGAGACGCGAAACATGTCGACCCAATACAGAGGTGGGGTCCTGTAGTTTCCTGACCCCCCACTATGAGATATACATTTAGAGAGTGGTTGAGCATTACCTCTGTTTCACTCTTTTGTTGAGTATTTTAATCTTGGCCTCTACCCGACATTAATAGAATAAAGTCAAAACGAGACAGGGTTCAGAGCCAATTTTAGATTCTTTCTTTTTCTAACCCTCCTCGGTGTCTTCCCCCTTTATCTACCTGAGGGCGAGAGCGGCATCATCGAGAAGATCTCCGGCAAAGAGCCCCCCATTGGGTGGTGCCCGTCAGACATTGCAGCACCAGTCTGACGAGGAGCTTGTCCGATGATGAAGCATGACACCCAATTGGGTGTGTGAGGACTCGTGCTCCTGAGTTATGGGACCCTAGAGCACTCATCCTGCAGTCCCCTGGCTTTGTCAGGACTAACCTCCTGACTGAGGTGCTTCAGCCTGGGGCTTCCCTTTTAGAACCTACTTTGCCCTTTAGTGAAGCCCTCTCTAATGTTCTGTGAGGGGCCTAGTCCAAACTCAGCACAAGGTCTCCTATGAACAGGACAATAGTCTGCTGCTACAGACCTGCGCTTAACTACCTGGTGTTCCTGACCCAACACGCTATATTCGGGAGCTTGGTCATCCAAACCACAACATCCCATGGCGCTTTCCCTTCCGCTCCCCCAAAATGCTGGATCACCTTGGGAAGAAACTGTTTTCTTCCTCCAGCCTGGCATTGCGGTCCGTGAACACCGCATGACTTTTGAGCTGTTGAGCAGTGCTGCCACAGGTCCCGGAGGCGACCTGGCCCATTCTCTCCCAAGCCGTTGCTGATGGGAGAGACTCAGCTAAGTTCACGATCATATGTGGGCTGTGTATGACACTCTGTAGGCAGATTGCTTGCTACGACGGTGGCCTTGAGGTGCCACGCCTGGTTTAGGACACCTGGCTTTTCAGTGGATGTCGAATCCACCTTGATAGACCTGCCCTTTGGCACCTGTCGCTTCGGAGACCAAGCAGATTCTAAGCTCGAGAGTTTTAAGGAGTCCTGGCCTACAGCCTAGTCCCTTTGCCTCGCAGCTGTTTCCGCCCCCTCTGTCTGCTTTTTGCCTCTTCCTCGGCTATGGAGGGGCACCCAGCCACGTCTGTTCCCCACTAGCTACCGTGCTGCACATGTTGCCCAGCCTCTGCGTAGTCTGGGACGAGGGATACAGTGTCCGCGTGGGTCAGGGAGCCAGCAATCTAGCCAGGCCTCCCGCCACCCCAATTCTTCCCCCCTCAGCTGTAGCCCCCAGACCTTCCTAATCTGAAGCTTCCCCATGAGGGATCAGTCCGTGGCAGGATTCATTGTCACCTGGCCCGCTGGCACACCACCACGTCAGACAGGTCAGTTTTGCAAATATTCTGATGGGGCTAACCCCTCCCCTTCGAGACTACCCCTCCATACATGCCACCATCCTACGATCGCATGACGGAGGATCACCTGGCACTTCGCCGTGAGGAGGTTAAGTCTGTCATGGCCAAGGTAGCCATTGAGAGGGTCCCTGTGCCAGCAGTAGGTCGTGGTTATTCCCGTTACTTCCTGGTGCCAAAGAAGGACAAGAGCCTTCACCCTTTTCTAAAACTTCGGTCCCTCAATCGCTTCCTCAAAAATAAATAAAAAATGCTCACTCTGGCACAGGTCCTCTCTGCCCAGGACCCAGGAGACTGGAGGACAGCGTTGGACTTGCAGGATGCATATTTCTATATTCCCTTCCTGCCTGCCCACAGACGTTACTTGTGGTTCGTGGTAGGTCACAAGCATTTTCAATTTACTATGCTCCCCCTTAGCTTTACCAGCGCCACTCATGTGTTCACCAAAGTGATGACGGTGGCCTCAGCTGATCTGTGCATGTTGGGTTTTTGTGTTCCCCAACCTTGACGACTGGCTGTTGAAGGCAGACTCGCCCCAGGCTGTCTGCCACCACCAGACTACAACGGACCTCCTGAATTCACTGAGGTTCACTATAAACATGCAGAAGTCACACCTGAATCACTCAGGTGCTCATTTTCATCAGAGCAGTTGTGGACATAGTGTAGTTTCAGGCCTATCCTCCTGCGCGTTGAGTCCTGGATATTCAGGCTATGATTCTGATGTTTCAGCCTCTATCCTGGATTTGGGGGAGAATGACTGAGGCTTCTGAGCTTCATGGCCTCCTGCAGCCTACTGGTGACAAATGCCAGATTTGCATATGCGGCTCTGCAGTGGAACCTGAAGTTCCAGTGGGCTCAGCATCAGGGGAATCTCTCTGACATAGTCCAGATCCCGGAAGGGACCATGCAAGATCTACAGTGGTGGCTTTCAAACCACAAATTGGGTCAAAGGCAAATCCCTCTCCCTTCCCCAACCAGATCTGACCATAGTGAGGGGTGTGTCACTCCTGGAATAGGGCAGCCACATGGGAGAGGAGGCGTCTGGTCTCCGGTGAAGTGTGAGCTCCATATCTGTCTTTTGGAACTCTGGGCGATCAGAATAACATTGAAAACATTCCTTCCCTCAAAGAGAAAGATGTGCAGGTGTTCACGGACAACACCGCCGCCATGTGGTACTGCAACTACAGGGCGGGGTGGGGTTGTGGACCCTTTGTCAGGAGTCTCTGTGCCTCCGGACATGGCTGGATCATCTGGACATGTCCCTGGTGGTTCAACACCATGTTGTAGGAAAGTACCCTATTTCTGCCTTGGTTACCCCCACTTTTTGCCTGTTGTCAGTACGTTTTGACTATGTTCACTGAAATCCTGCTAACTAGGACCCCAGTGACTATGCGCTCTCCCTTTAAACTTGGTTGCTTGGAACACACACATGCCACATTTGTCATAACGGTGCTCCCATATAAGTCCCTAGTACTTGGTACCCAGGGCATTGAGGTACCAGTGATTCCCCATAGGCTGGAACATGTATTATGCCACCCATGGGGAGCCCATGCAAAGTGTATCTGTAGGCCTGCCATTGCAGCCTGCAGGAAAGGGGGCATGCACCCTTTTCACTACAGGTCACTGCACCTAGTCACTGTAAGTTACCCATATGGTAGGCCCTCCTAAGCCCAGAGGTAAGGGTGCAGGTACCTGTGTGTGAGGGCACCCCTGCATGAGCAAAGGTGCCCCCACAAACTACAACTCCATTTTCATGTACTTTGTGCGTGCTGGGATGCCATTTTATGCATGGACTGGACATAGGTCACTACCTATGTCCAGCTACATAATGGTAACTCCGAACCTAGGCATGTTTGGTATCAAACATGTTGGAATCATACCCCAATACTAATGCCTGTATTAGATGGATGACTCCATGCACTCTGTGGGGGCTTCTTAGTGGACCTCCAGCATTGCTCCTACCAGTCTTCTGGGGATTTCTAGGCAGCCTAAGCTGCTGCCATCCCTCAAACATATTTCTCCCCTCCTGCTGCTTGATCAGCTCAAGCCCAGGAAGGCAGAAAGATTTTCTTTGGGAGAGGGGGTTCACCCTCTCCCTTTGGAAATAGGTGTTACCTGGCTTGAGAGCTGTAGTCTCCGCACGCCACTGGTATGCTTTGAAGGGCACATTTGGTGCCCTACTTGCATAAACCAGTTTGCACCTGTTCAGGGACCTCCAGTCCCTGCTCTGGAGTGAAACTGGACGATGGACAGGGGAGTGACCACTCCCCTGTCCATCACCACCCCAGGGGTGGTGCCCAGAGCTCCTCCAGAGGGTCCCATGGTTCTGCCATCTTGAATCCAAGGTAGGCAGAAGCGCCTGGGAGCATCTGAATGGCCAGGTTAGGCAGGTGACGTCAGAGCTCCCTCCTGATAGGTGGTCACCTGGCTAGGTGACCAATTCCTCTTCCAGGGCTATTTTGGGTCTACTTCTTGGGTGGGTCCTCCGATTAGACGAGTAAGACTCCAGCAGGATTACTTGGCATTTTTTATTTCGACTTAAGGCCACTGGAACTGCAAACATAAAAAGACAAATTCGATATGGTACACTCTCTTTGTGCCCTGCCTACCCTACCCTACCCTACATTACATATGTGATGGGTAAGTCACTCCTCTGGCAGGCCTCTCAACCCTAAGGCAGGGTGCACCATACTATATGTGAGGGCACAATATGCCCCCATTGTGTCCTTGGCGAATCTGGGACATAGTGAGTGAACAGAGCAGCCATTTTAAGTATATGTACTGGACACTGGTCAAACACGAGTTCCCCAGCTCCATGATGGCCACTCTGCACCCTGGGTTGTTTGGTATCAAACAACTCTGGATGATAAATCCAAACTGGTACCAGTATTGGATTTATTCCTAAATGCGCCCAGGGCTCACCTTAGAGGTGCCTCCTGCAAAAGTTATTCTAACTTGCATGGTTGCTGACTGGTTCCATCCAGCATGCTACCCCCAGACACCCAATACACAAACCTTGGGGGAGAGCCCTGGCTCTCCAGTTTGTGAGGCAATGCCCTTCCTGGGTGGAGAATCGAACACTTCCTCCCTCAGGAATGTGCCTTCCCCTGGTGGTGAACTTCAAAGGGCCATTGCCCTTGAAACTCAACCCTCCAGGCCTCCTGCTAGAAGCAGATGGCTTCCTCCTTTGTCAACCCCCACTTTTGACAGGCGCAAAGGTGGGAAACCACACAAAGTGTAGGAAGAGGCATTTCACTGAGCATGCACCACCCCTAGGGGCTTGAAGGCGAAGTGGATCCTCTATTTCATTTTCCTCCATGTTGTATGGCAGGAAAATAGCCAGTGAGGGTTAGGGTAGTGACCCTTCCCACAGGAATTGGTCACTGTAGTGGGTGTAGTCACCCAAGGGTAAGTGCCCCATTGGACACTACAAGGGTCCCCCTAAAACGCTCACTAAGTTCAGTATTTAGTGGGCTCTCCTAGACCAAGAAACTAGATTTATCAGGAAGAAAAGAAGACAGCACCTAAGAACCCGACAGCACGAGAACAGAGAACCTGCTGCACCAGAAGACGCTCCAAGACCCCTGCTTGCTGCACCAGAATCCCTACAATCGCCAATGCGGAGGAGCTAACCTCTGGACTGACCTCAGAAGCCCCTGAGCACCTCCAGGCTTTGCAAATAGCCCGATATATCTCTCCTGAGTGGAGGCTCCACTCAAGAAACTAAAGACCAAGTCCAAAACCTACAAAAAACCAGCAAACCAATGAGGGTCACTTTGCCGCCTGTACGATATCTCTGCAGCTGGAAGTCGCAGCCGGACCCGATGTGGCACAAATGACATCCCAGATGAGACCTAAAAGTGTGCCAACATTGGTGGCACTGCGCCCTCCCGTGACTGGATTGTGCCAATACCCCAGGTACTAGTCAGTGCACATCGGACAACAGCAAAAAACAGTTCACCCAGAGGTGCAACTAGACCAGGGGGAAGTCCCAGTCAAAGGACTTAAGAAACATCCCGAACCTCCCACCAGAGCGCCCTCGTCCTGCAAGGCTCCTGGAAGACGTACCACAAGCTGCAAAGGGTTCCATTGCGCACAGCCTCCAAGATCTCCAACTCGCCCTGCATCCGGCCGCCCTGAGCCCTGCATCACGGAATCAGCTGTCTGCCACGGGTCCCTACCCCTTTGCGACCTTCCTCCTGTGGGTTGAGCCCTCCTGGACCTTGCTGGTCCCCGGCAACTCCACTTCTCACCTACCGCAACTATTGCCCATGCCAAGGCTTGTTGGTGGGTTTTCCACGCCGCAGCCGACAGACTGCAATCTTCCATCCGGCATGGCACTACGACTGCCTCCCCCAGGAACTCTTCACCGACTCCAGGGGTGCATTGTTGACTGTCTTCGTCCTACCGGCGACCAACTCCTGCAACCAGTCGGGTGTGCAGTGGCTCCTCCCACCACCGAACACTTCTCCGAGTTCTGGCTTTGGCCCCCTTCTTTTCCAGGTCTTCCTCTTCAGGAATCCACTGCCGGTTTCTTGCAATCTTGTGTAGGCAGTGTCTAGGAAGCCAAGGCTCTCTAGATAGAGCTGTGGATGAGCAACCAAGACTTATCTAGGAAACATGCAAAGGTTTTTGAATACCACTACAGTGTCACAGCACTTACACACATGAAAGAACCATTCAGTGTTAGAAAAATAAAGATGCTTTATTACAGTAACACAAATACTAAAATACTGTATAGGCAATACCCCAACTGGAGGTAAGTAAATACACTATTATATACATGTTAGCAATCATTAAATAGCATATAAAGCAATAGGCATTGATGAAAGCAATAGCAAATAGTGAGGGCCTTAGGGGAGGGCCAAACCATATACTAAAAAAGTCGGATGTGAAAGTCCGTCTCCTACCCAAGGAAGTAGAATCGGTAGAGGGGAGCTGGAGGAACTAGGAACTCCAAGAGGTGAGTACCAGAGTGACCACCAGTGACTAGGAAAGCAGAGGTGAGTACCTGGTTTTCTCCAAAACCAACAAGAGGACGAAAAGTATTGTGCAAGACCCAGACAGGACTGGAAGAACCCAAAGGTGGATCTGGACAGAAGAAGACCTGCAAAGGAAGGGGACCAGCTTCAGTTAGAATTGGAGGGTACGGTTGTACAGGAGCCACTACCCACCCTTCTGTGGATGCAGGACCTGGAAAATGGTGGATGAAGAAAGTCAGCGGTGCAGCACGGTAGCAGAAGAGGTGTTCCAGAAGTGATGCAAATGATGTCCCACATCGGCGGCCGTGAAGCAGTCAGTCATTGGCACTGGAAAACCACCAACAAGCCTTGGCAAATGCAATAGTCTGAGAAGAAGGTTTTGCTAGGCTGAAGAGGACCAGCAAGGTCCAGGGAACTCGACCAAAGGAGGGGAGTCCAGGATGCCCCTAGGCAGCTGGGAGAGTCACAAGAAGAAGAGGCAATCCTGACAGGTGACCCACGGGCAGCAGGTACGGGAGTCTCCATGAGGCCCACTCAGCACACCTGACGAGGAGACCCCACATCACTGAAGCAGCAGGCAGGAGACTGTGCTTTGCAGGAAGGAGTGCTGGGAGCCGGGGCTACACGAAGCCTGAGGATCTCTTGGAGGAGGAACAAACCAGCAGTGGTAGCTCCAAGAGTCGCGGTGCACAGGGGTACTGTCCTGCAAGGAGAGGCAAGGACTTGCCGTCTCCCAAGTGGGACAGCTGGTAGAGAGGACCAAGGGGACCACCACCTGTGATGCAGGATCCAAGCAGTTCCAGAGGAGAGACGATCCACGCAGCAGGTTGTCGTTGCAGTTGATGCCTGCGGATGCAGGGGGGTGACTGTAGAAAAATGGCCCTTGTTGCAGTTACCCCGCCCCTCCCCCCCCCCCCCCAACCGTTTTTTTTGGGGGGGTTAATATCGATGCTGACTTGACTGAGAGTGTGCTGTGACTTTGATAATCAGGCCCCAGCACCTGTGTTCTTTCACTAAAAATGTAACATTGTTTCCACAATTTGCACACCCCTGGTGTAGGAAAGTACCATCTTGCCTGGCATGTTACCCCCATATTTCACTGTATGTATGTTGTTTTAGTTGTATGTGTCACTGGGACCCTGCCAGCCAGGGCCCCAGTGCTCATAAGTGTGCCCTGTATGTGTTACCTGTGTTATGACTAACTGTCTCACTGAGGCTCTGCTAATCAGAACCCCAGTGGTTATGCTCTCTCATTTCTTTCAAATTGTCACTAACAGGCTAGTGACCAATTTTACAAATTTACATTGGCATACTGGAACACCCTTATAATTCCCTAGTATATGGTACTGAGGTACCCAGGGTATTGGGGTTCCAGGAGATCCCTATGGGCTGCAGCATTTCGTTTGCCACCCATAGGGAGCTCTGACAATTCTTACACAGGCCTGCCACTGCAGCCTGAGTGAAATAACGTCCACGTTATTTCACAGCCATGTTACACTGCACTTAAGTAACTTATAAGTCACCTATATGTCTAACCTTTACCTGGTAAAGGTTGGGTGCTAAGTTACTTAGTGTGTGGGCACCCTGGCACTAGCCAAGGTGCCTCCACATTGTTCAGGGCCAATTCCACGGACTTTGTGACTGCGGGGACACCATTACACGCGTGCACTACATATAGGTCACTACTTATATGTAGCTTCACAATGGTAACTCCGAATATGGCCATGTAACATGTCTATGATCATGGAATTGCCCCCTCTATACCATCCTGGCATAGTTGGCACAATCCCATGATCCCACGGGTCTCTAGCACAGACCCTGGTACTGCCAAACTGCCTTTCCCTGCTGCTGCCAACCCCTCAGACCGGTTTCTGCCCTCCTGGGGTCCAGCCAGGCTTGGCCCAGGAAGGCAGAACAAAGGACTTCCTCAGAGAGAGGGTGTTACACCCTCTCCCTTTGGAAAATGGTATTAGGGCTGGGGAGGAGTAGCCTCCCCCAGCCTCTGGAAATGCTTTCATGGGCACAGATGGTGCCCATTTCTGCATAAGCCAGTCTACACCGGTTCAGGGACCCCTCAGCCCTGCTCTGGCGCGAAACTGGACAAAGGAAAGGGGAGTGACCACTCCCCTGACCTGCACCTCCCCTGGGAGGTGCCCAGAGCTCCTCCAGTGTGCTCCAGACCTCTGCCATCTTGGAAACAGAGGTGCTGCTGGCACACTGGACTGCTCTGAGTGGCCAGTGCCAGCAGGTGACATCAGAGACTCCTTCTGATAGGCTCCTTCAGGTGTTGCTAGCCTATCCTCTCTCCTAAGTAGCCAAACCCTCTTTTCTGGCTATTTAGGGTCTCTGCTTTGGGGAATTCCTTAGATAACGAATGCAAGAGCTCATCAGAGTTCCTCTGCATCTCTCTCTTCACCTTCTGCCAAGGAATCGACTGCTGACCGCGCTGGAAGCCTGCAAAACTGCAACAAAGTAGCGAAGATGACTACTGCAACTCTGTAATGCTGATTCTGCCGCCTTCTCGACTGCTTTCCTGGTGGTGCATGCTGTGGGGGTAGTCTGCCTCCTCTCTGCACTAGAAGCTCCGAAGAAATCTCCCGTGGGTCGACGGAATCGTCCCCCTGCAACCGCAGGCACCAAAGAACTGCATCACCGGTACCCTGGGTCTCCTCTCAGCACGACGAGCGAGGTCACTTGAATCCAGCAACTCTGTTCAAGTGACTCCCACAGTCCAGTGACTCTTCAGTCCAAGTTTGGTGGAGGTAAGCCCTTGCCTCCCCATGCCAGACTGCATTGCTGGGAACCGCGACTTTTGCAGCTACTCCGGCCTCTGTGCACTTCTGGCGGAAATCCTTCGTGCACAGCCAAGCCTGGGTCCACGGCACTCTAACCTGCATCGCACGACTTTCTAAGTTGTCCTCCGGCGACGTGGGACTCCTTTGTGCGACTTCGGGTGAGCACCGTTTCACTCCTCTTCGTAGTGCCTGTTCCGGCACTTCTGCGGGTGCTGCCTGCTTCTGAGAGGGCTCCTTGTCTTGCTGGACGCCCCCTCTGTCCCCTGACGCAATTGGCGACATCCTGGTCCCTCCTGGGCCACAGCAGCATCCAAAAACCTTAACTGCACGACTTGCAGCTAGCAAGGCTTGTTTGCGGTCTTTCTTCAGGAAAACACTTCTGCACGACTCTCCACGGCGTGGGGTATCCATCCTCCAAAGGGGAAGTCTCTAGCCCTTGTCGTTCCCGCAGAATCTTCAGCTCCTACTGTCCAGTAGTAGCTTCTTTGCACCCACAGCTGGCATTTCCTGGGCATCTGCCCATCTCCGACTTGCTTGTGACTTTTGGACTTGGTCCCCTTGTTCCACAGGTACCCTCGTTTGGAAATCCATCGTTGTGGCATTGCTGATTTGTGTCTTTCCTGCAGAATTCCCCTATCACGACTTCTGTGCTCTTTGGGGAACTTTAGTGCACTTTGCACTCACTTTTCAGGGTCTTGGGGTGGGCTATTTTTCTAACCCTAACTGTTTTCTTACAGTCCCAGCGACCCTCTACAAGGTCACATAGGTTTGGGGTCCATTCGTGGTTCGCATTCCACTTTTGGAGTATATGGTTTGTGTTGCCCCTATCCCTATGTGTCCCCATTGCATCCTATTGTAACTATACATTGTTTGCACTGTTTTCTAATACTATACTGCATATTTTTGGTATTGTGTACATATATCTTGTGTATATTTGCTATCCTCATACTGAGGGTACTCACTGAGATACTTTTGGCATATTGTCATAAAAATAAAGTACCTTTATTTTTAGTATATCTGTGTATTGTGTTTTCTTATGATATTGTGCATATGACACTAGTGGTACTGTAGGAGCTTCACTCGTCTCTTAGTTCAGCCTAAGCTGCTCTGCTAAGCTACCATTATATATCAGCCTAAGCTGCTAGACACCCTATACACTAATAAGGGATAACTGGGCCTGGTGCAAGGTGTAAGTACCCCTTGGTACTCACTACAAGCCAGTCCAACCTCCTACATTGGTTGTGCAGTGGTGGGACAAGTGCTTTGTAACTACTTACCACTTTTGTCATTGTACTTTTCATAAGAGAAAAATATACAAAACAAGTTCAGTGTATGTACACCTAACCAAAAAGTTTTGCATTTCTTTTCTCACCTCTTTTCTAAAGTGCTGAAAAGTACCTAAAACTTTCTAAAAAGTTCTTTAAAAGTTTAAAAAGTTTTTTTTCTGTCTTTCCAAAAGTTCTGAAAAACTTTTTTCTCACTTTTTCTATCACTTAAACACTTTCTGAAATGTCTGGCACAGGCCAAACTGTTGATCTGTCCAAACTTGCTTATGATAAACTTAGCTGGAAAGAAGCAAGGAGTCTGTACATAGAAAGAGGTTTAAGTGTAAGGAAGAATCCCTCTAGAGAACTGTTGGTAAATATGTTTGTTGAACAGGATAAGGCCAGAGCTGGCACCCCTGTTGAAAAGTTAGCTGATGGTTCCCACTCTGATTCTGGGGCACCCCTAGCAAAAGAGGTGGGAGGGAAACTTCCAAGCCTGCCCCCTAGCAAACCACCTAGCATAGCTAGTACTGATGTAGAGTCACACCATACTGATAGTGTTGTCTCACATCACAGTAAGAGTATCCCTTCTCATCATAGTAGAAGTGCTGTTTCTGTTAGTCAAGCTATTAGGGTGCCATCTGTTAGGGCCAGGTCTCCTTCTGTCCTATCTCAGCATACTTCTGTCTCTAGACATGCCTCACCCACCCACCCTGATGACAGAGTGTTAGAAAGGGAGCTTAATAGATTGAGAGTGGAACAAACTAGACTGAAGCTCAAGAAGCAACAGCTGGATTTGGGTAGGCAGTCCTTAGAGGTGGAAAGGGAAAGACAGAAATTGGGTTTAGAAACCCATGGTGGCAGCAGCAGTATTCCCCATAGTCATCCTGCCAAAGAGCATGATTCTAGGAATCTGCATATGATAGTTCCCCCTTATAAGGAGGGGGATGACATTAACAAGTGGTTTGCTGCACTTGAGAGGGCCTGTGTTGTACAGGATGTCCCTCAAAGGCAGTGGGCTGCTATCCTATGGCTATCATTTAGTGGAAAGGGTAGGGATAGGCTCCTTACTGTGAAAGAAAGTGATGCCAATAATTTTGCAGTTCTTAAGAATGCACTCCTAGATGGTTATGGCTTAACCACTGAACAGTACAGGATGAAGTTCAGAGAAACCAAAAAGGAGTCTTCACAAGACTGGGTAGACTTTGTTGACCATTCAGTGAAGGCCTTGGAGGGGTGGTTACATGGCAGTAAAGTTACTGATTATGAAAGCCTGTATAACTTAATCCTGAGAGAGCATATACTTAATAACTGTGTGTCTGATTTGTTGCACCAGTACCTGGTGGACTCTAATCTCTCCCCAAGAATTGGGAAAGAAGGCAGACAAATGGGTCAGAACAAGGGTGAACAGAAAAGTTCATACAGGGGGTGACAAAGATGGCAACAAGAAGAAGGATGGTAAGTCTTCTGACAATGGTGGGGACAAATCTAAAAATGAGTCTTCATCAGGCCCACAAAAGCACTCTGGTGGGGGTGGTGGGTCCAAATCCTCTTCAAATCAAAACAAAGAAAAGAAACCATGGTGCTATTTATGTAAAATAAAAGGCCATTGGACAACAGATCCCAGTTGTCCAAAGAAAAGCACCAAGCCTCCTACCACTACAACCCCTACTGCTACACCTAGTGTCCCTACTAATAGCTGTGGTGGTGGGAGCAAACCTACTAATAGCCAATCCAAGGGAGTAGCTGGGCTCACTTTTGGTAACTTAGTTGGGGTTGGTCTTGTTAGGGAGACCACAGAGGCTGTGTTAGTCTCTGAGGGGGCTATTGATTTAGCCACCTTAGTTGCTTGTCCCCTTAACATCGATAAGTACAAGCAGCTACCCCTAATAAATGGTGTTGAGGTTCAGGCCTACAGGGACACAGGTGCCAGTGTTACAATGGTAATAGAGAAACTGGTCCACCCTGAACAACACCTACTTGGTCAACAGTACCAAGTAACCGATGCTCACAACAACACACTTAGCCACCCCATGGCTGTTGTAAATCTCAACTGGTCCAAAGAAAGTTGTGGTTGCCTCAGATTTACCTGTAGACTGTCTACTTGGAAATGATTTAGAGACATCAGCTTGGTCAGATGTGGAGTTGGAGGCCCATGCAGCAATGCTGGGCATTCCAGGGCATATTTTTGCTTTGACAAGGCCTCAGGCCAAAAAGCAAAAAGGACAGGGTGACTTGGATCCTGGAACAATGGACCAAGTGCTCCCTAAAGCTAGGGCTAGTAGAAGTAAAGCACTACCTACTATCCCTCCCTCTACAGTGGATTCTTCTTCTGAGGAAGAAGAATTTCCACCCTGTGCAGAACCTACACCATAGGAGCTGGAAGCAGACACTGCTGAGCTTTTGGGTGAAGGGGGGCCTGCCAGGGAGGAGCTGAGTGTGGCACAGCAGACCTGTCCCACACTAGAGGGTCTAAGACAGCAAGCTGTCAAACAAGCTAATGGGGATGTCAATGACTCTCACAGAGTTTACTGGGAGGACAACCTCTTGTACACTGAAGCAAGGGATCCAAAACCTGGAGCTGCCAGGAGATTGGTGATTCCTCAGGAGTACAGAAAGTTCCTCCTAACTCTAGCCCACGACATTCCCCTAGCTGGACATTTGGGTCAAATGAAAACTTGGGACAGGCTTGTTCCCCTGTTTCATTGGCCTAGAATGTCAGAGGACACAAAGGAATTGTGTAAGTCCTGTGAAACCTGTCAAGCCAGTGGCAATACAGGTGGCACTTCAAAGGCACCCCTTATTCCACTGCCTGTGGTTGGGGTTCCCTTTGAAAGGGTAGGGGTTGACATAGTTGGCCCCCTTGACCCTCCTACTGCTTCAGGCAATAGGTTTATCTTGGTGGTAGTAGACCATGCCACCAGATATCCTGAAGCTATTCCTCTAAGGACCACTACAGCCCCTGCAGTGGCAAAGGCCCTCCTTGGAATCTTTTCCAGGGTGGGCTTCCCAAAAGAGGTGGTATCAGACAGAGGAAGCAATTTCATGTCTTCTTACTTAAAGGCCATGTGGAAGGAGTGTGGTGTAACATACAAGTTCACTACACCCTATCATCCACAAACAAATGGACTGGTGGAGAGATTTAACAAAACTCTCAAAGGCATGATTATGGGACTCCCTGAAAAACTCCGCAGGAGATGGGATATCCTTTTACCATGCCTCCTTTTTGCTTACAGGGAGGTACCCCAGAAAGGAGTGGGCTTCAGCCCCTTTGAACTCCTATTTGGACACCCTGTGAGAGGTCCTCAAACACTTGTTAAGGAGGGTTAGGAACAACCTTTAAAAGCTCCAAAGCAAGACATAGTGGACTACGTACTTGGCCTCAGATCAAGTATGGCTGAGTACATGAAAAAGGCCAGTAAAAACCTTCAGGCCAGCCAAGAGCTCCAAAAGCAATGGCATGACCAGAAGGCTGTTTTGGTTCAGTACCAACCAGGGCAGAAAGTGTGGGTCTTGGAGCCTGTGGCCCCAAGAGCACTCCAAAATAAATGGAGTGGACCCCACACAATTGTTGAGAAAAAGGGTGAAGTCACCTACTTAGTTGACTTAGGCACTGCCAGGAGTCCCCTTAGGGTGCTCCATGTCAATCGCTGGAAACCCTATTATGACAGGGCTGATCTCACCCTGCTCATGGCAACAGATGAGGGACAGGAAGAAGAGTGACCCTCTCCCTGATCTCTTCTCTTCCACAGAACAAGATGCTCTAGTGGAAGGGGTTGTACTGGCAGATTGTCTTACTGCTGAGCAGAAAGACCTCTGCATAAATTTCCTGGGTCAGTTTTCTGAACTCTTTTCTACTGTGCCAGGCACCACTTCTTGGTGTGAGCACACTATAGATACTGGAGACAGCTTGCCTGTCAAAAGTAAGATCTATAGGCAGCCTGACCATGTCAGAGACTGCTTAAAACAAGAGGTGCAGAAAATGCTTGAACCAGGAGTGGTTGAGCACTCTGAAAGTCCATGGGCCTCTCCTGTGGTACTTGTACCAAAACCTCATTCCAAAGATGGAAAGAAGGAAATGTGGTTTTGTGTAGACTATAGAGGTCTCAACCAAGTAACCAAAACTGATGCTCATCCTATACCCAGGGCAGATAAGCTCATAGATACACTGGCATCTGCCAAGTATCTAAGCACTTTTGACTTAACTGTAGGGTATTGGCAGATCAAATTATCAGAAGATGCAAAAGCAAAAACTGCATTTTCAACCATTGGAGGCTATTACCAATTCACAGTAATGCCTTTTGGATTGAAAAATGCACCTGCCACTTTTCATATTTTGGTGAATACAGTCCTGCAAGGGCTGGAAGCTTTTAGTGCAGCATATCTGGACGATATAGCTGTCTTTAGCTCCAGTTGGGATGATCACCTGGTCCACCTATGGAAAGTTTTGGAGGCCCAGCAAAAAGCAGGCCTCACTATCAAGGCTTCAAAGTGCCAGATAGGGCAGGGGAAGGTGGTTTATCTGGGGCACCTGGTAGGTGGAGAACAGATTGCACCACTTCAGGGGAAAATCCAAACTATTATAGATTGGATTCCCCCTACTACTCAGACCCAGGTGAGCGCCTTCTTAGGCCTCACTGGGTGTTACAGGAGGTTCGTTAAGAACTATGGCTCCATTGCAGCCCCTCTTAATGACCTCACATCCAAGAAAATGCCTAAAAAGGTATTGTGGACAGCTAGCTGTCAGAAAGCTTTTGAGGAGCTGAAGCAGGCCATGTGCTCTGCACCTGTCCTGAAAAGCCCCTGTTACTCCAAGAAATTCATTGTCCAAACTGATGCATCTGAATTAGGGGTAGGGGCAGTCCTTTCACAACTTAATTCTGAGGGCCAGGATCAACCTGTTGCTTTTATCAGCAGGAGGTTGACCCCTAGAGAAAAGCGTTGGTCTGCCATAGAGAGGGAGGCCTTTGCTGTGGTCTGGGCACTGAAGAAGTTGAGGCCATACCTGTTTGGCACTCACTTCATTGTTCAGACAGACCACAAACCTCTACTTTGGCTAAAACAAATGAAAGGTGAAAATCCTAAATTATTGAGGTGGTCTGTATCCCTACAGGGAATGGACTATACAGTGGAACATAGACATGGGAGTACCCACTCCAATGCAGATGGACTCTCCAGATATTTCCACTTACACAATGAAGACTCATCAGGTCATGGCTAGTCTTATTGTCCTTCGTTTAGGGGGGGGTTGTGTAGGAAAGTACCATCTTGCCTGGCATGTTACCCCCATATTTCACTGTATGTATGTTGTTTTAGTTGTATGTGTCATTGGGACCCTGCCAGCCAGGGCCCCAGTGCTCATAAGTGTGCCCTGTATGTGTTACCTGTGTTATGACTGTCTCACTGAGGCTCTGCTAATCAGAACCTCAGTGGTTATGCTCTCTCATTTCTTTCAAATTGTCACTAACAGGCTAGTGACCAATTTTACCAATTTACATTGGCATACTATAACACCCTTATAATTCCCTAGTATATGGTACTGAGGTACCCAGGGTATTGGGGTTCCAGGAGATCCCTATGGGCTGCAGCATTTCTTTTGCCACCCATAGGGAGCTCTGACAATTCTTACACAGGCCTGCCACTGCAGCCTGAGTGAAATAACGTCCACGTTATTTCACAGCCATGTTACACTGCACTTAAGTAACTTATAAGTCACCTATATGTCTAACCTTTACCTGGTAAAGGTTGGTGCTAAGTTACTTAGTGTGTGGGCACCCTGGCACTAGCCAAGGTGCCCCCACATCGTTCAGGGCCAATTTCCCGGACTTTGTGAGTGCGGGGACACCATTACACGCGTGCACTACATATAGGTCACTACCTATATGTAACTTCACAATGTTAACTCCGAATATGGCCATGTAACATGATCATGGAATTGCCCCCTCTATACCATCCTGGCATAGTTGGCACAATACCATGATCCCACGGGTCTCTAGCACAGACCCTGGTACTGCCAAACTGCCTTTCCCGGGGTTTCACTGCAGCTGCTGCTGCTGCCAACCCCTCAGACAGGTTTCTGCCCTCCTGGGGTCCAGCCAGGCTTGGCCCAGGAAGGCAGAACAAAGGACTTCCTCAGAGAGAGAGTGTTACACCCTCTCCCTTTGGAAAAAGGTGTCAGGGCTGGGGAGGAGTAGCCTCCCCCAGCCTCTGGAAATGCTTTCATGGGCACAGATGGTGCCCATTTCTGCATAAGCCAGTCTACACCGGTTCAGGGACCCCTCAGCCCTGCTCTGGCTCGAAACTGGACAAAGGAAAGGGGAGTGACCACTCCCCTGACCTGCACCTCCCCTGGGAGGTGCCCAGAGCTTCTCCAGTGTGCTCCAGACCTCTGCCATCTTGGAAACAGAGGTGCTGCTGGCACACTGGACTGCTCTGAGTGGCCAGTGCCAGCAGGTGACGTCAGAGACTCCTTCTGATAGGCTCCTTCAGGTGTTGCTAGCCTATCCTCTCTCCTAAGTAGCCAAACCCTCTTTTCTGGCTATTTAGGGTCTCTGCTTTGGGGAATTCCTTAGATAACGAATGCAAGAGCTCATCAGAGTTCCTCTGCATCTCTCTCTTCACCTTCTGCCAAGGAATCGACTGCTGACGGCGCTGGAAGCTTGCAAAACTGTAACAAAGTAGCGAAGACGACTACTGCAACTCTGTAACGCTGATCCTGCCGCCTTCTCGACTTCTTTCCTGGTGCTGCATGCTGTGGGGGTAGTCTGCCTCCTCTCTGCACTAGAAGCTCTGAAGAAATCTCCCGTGGGTCGACGAAATCTTCCCCCTGCAACCGCAGGCACCAAAGAACTGCATCACTGGTACTCTGGGTCTCCTCTCAGCACGACGAGCGAGGTCCCTTGAATCCAGCAACTCTGTCCAAGTGACTCCCACAGTCCAGTGACTCTTCAGTCCAAGTTTGGTGGAGGTAAGTCCTTTCGTCCTAATGCCAGACTGCATTGCTGGGAACCGCGACTTTTGCAGCTACTCCGGCCTCTGTGCACTTCCGGCGGAAATCCTTCGTGCACAGCCAAGCCTGGGTCCACGGCACTCTAACCTGCTTTGCACGACTTTCTAAGTTGTCCTCCGGCGACGTGGGACTCCTTTGTGCGACTTCGGGTGAGCACTGTTTCACTCCGCTTCGTATTGCCTGTTCCGGCACTTCTGCGGGTGCTGCCTGCTTCTGAGAGGGCTCCTTGTCTTGCTGGGCGCCCCCTCTGTCCCCTGACGCAGTTGGCGACATCCTGGTCTCTCCTGGGCCACAGCAGCATCCAAAAACCCTAACCGCACGACTCGCAGCTAGCAAGGCTTGTTTGCAGTCTTTCTTCAGGAAAACACTTCTGCACGACTCTCCACGGCGTGGGGCATCCATCCTCCAAAGGGGAAGTCTCTAGCCCTTGTCGTTCCTGCAGAATCTTCAGCTTCTACTGTCCAGTAGCAGCTTCTTTGCACCCACAGCTGGCATTTCCTGGGCATCTGCCCATCTCCGACTTGCTTGTGACTTTTGGACTTGGTCCCCTTGTTCCACAGGTACCCTCGTTTGGAAATCTGTTGTTGTTGCATTGCTGATTTGTGTCTTTCCTGCAGAATTCCCCTATCACGACTTCTGTGCTCTTTGGGGAACTTTAGTGCACTTTGCACTCCCTTTTCAGGGTCTTGGGGTGGGCTATTTTTCTAACCCTAACTGTTTTCTTACAGTCCCAGCGACCCTCTACAAGGTCACATAGGTTTGGGGTCCATTCGTGGTTCGCATTCCACTTTTGGAGTATGTGGTTTGTGTTGCCCCTATCCCTATGTGTCCCCATTGCATCCTATTGTAACTATACATTGTTTGCAATGTTTTCTAATACTATACTGTATATTTTTGGTATTGTGTACATATATCTTGTGTATATTTGCTATCCTCATACTGAGGGTACTCACTGAGATACTTTTGGCATATTGTCATAAAAATAAAGTACTTTTATTTTTAGTATATCTGTGTATTGTGTTTTCTTATGATATTGTGCATATGACACTAGTGGTACTGTAGGAGCTTCACTTGTCTCCTAGTTCAGCCTAAGCTGCTCTGCTAAGCTACCATTATCTATCAGCCTAAGCTGCTAGACACCCTACACACTAATAAGGGATAACTGGGCCTGGTGCAAGGTGTAAGTACCCCTTGGTACTCACTACAAGCCAGTCCAGCCTCCTAGACCTGGCACACAGATAAGTCCCTTGTAAAAGGTACCAGTGGTACCAAAGGCCCTGTGAGCAGGGAAGGTCCTTAAGGGTTGCAGCATGTGTTGTGCCACCCTAAGGGACCCCTCACCTAACACATGCACACTGCCATTGTGTGTGTTGGTGGAGAGAAAAAGGCAAAGTCGAAATGGCATCCCAATCAGGGTGCCATGCACACAAAACACTGTCTGTGGCATAGGTAAATCACCCCTGTAGCAGACCTTAAACCCCTAAGGCAGGTGAGGGCATAGCTGCATGAACAATATGCCCCTACAGTGTTTAAGTCTCTTAGACATTGTAAGTACAGTGTGGCCATATTAAGTATATGGTCTGGGAGAACTCCACAGTTCCATAATGGCTACACTGAATACGTCTCAGAATAATAGACCCACACTGATGCCAATGTAGGATTTATTTAAAAAATACACACAGAGGGCATCTTAGAGATGCCCCCTGTATTTTACCCAATCCTTCAGTGCAGGACAGACTGACTGGTCTTTGCCTGCCTGCCACTGAGAGACACGTTTCTGACCCCCTGGGGTGAGAGCCTTTGTGCTCTCTGGGGCCAGAAACAAAGTGTAAACTGGGTGGAGGTGCTTCACACCTCCCCCTGCAGGAACTGTAACACCTAGCAGTGAGCCTCAAAGGCTCAGGCTACGTGTTACAATGCCCCAGGGCACTACAGCTAGTGTAGATGCAAGTCCATAGCGATAATTATGAAAAATAAGGAGGATTCACCACCTCAGCCAGGACCACCCCTAAGGTGTCCAGAGCTCAAGTGACCCTCTCCTTGCAGAATCCTCCATCTTGGCTTGGAGGATCAGGGCCAATAGGGGTAGGAATGTGCTCCCCTCCCCAAAGGGAGTGAGCACAAGGAGGGTGTAGCCACCCTCAGGGACCGTAGCCATTGGCTACTGCCCTCTGACCTTCAAACGCCCCTAAATCTAGTATTTAAGGGCTCTCTGAACCAAGCTAGTCGGATGTCCTGACAACCTCAAGAAAGAAGGACTGCTGATCTGAAATCCCACAGAGAAGAGGAGACACCAACTGACTCTGCCCTCGCCCTACCAGCCTGTCTCCTGCTTCGAAAAGCTGCAAGAAAAGAAGCAACGTGTTCTGCAGGACCAGCGACCCCTGAAAAGCCTCTAGGGGACTGCCTGCATCACCTAGGACCAAGGAACTCCTGTGATCAACCGACCTGCCCAAAGAAGAGACCAAGAAACCAACTCTAAAGGGACTCTCACCTTACTCCAGAAGCGTGAGTCCAACTACTATGCACCTGACGGCCCCGGCCCATGTCCAGAGAAACCAGCTATCCAGAGAGGCCCCCCAGGCCACTCCGACGACGTGTCCACCCTGGGCTGACCTCTCTGCACCCACACGACGACTTCTGCAAAGGGAATCCTGAGGACCCCCCTGACCGCGACTGCCCAGGACGAAGATATCTGACACCTGGAGAAGCACTGCACCCGCACCCCCCCAGGTCTGTGAGAAACTGACCACTGGTGCAACAACGACCAGCAGATGGCTCTCACCCATGCCCAGTCGGCAGCTAGCCCGATAAGCACCCCTATGCCCTGCCTACAGCGCCTAATTGACCCCCGGGTTAGATCTGTTGAGAACTTGACGCCCTGTTGGCACACTGCACCTGACCGCCCCCATGCCGATGAGGGTGTGGTTTTTGTGCCTACTTGGGGCCCCTCCAGTACTCCTCCAAACCCACTGGTCTGCCATCCGACAACACGGGTACTTACCTGCAAGCAGACTGGAACCAGAGTACCCCCTGTCTCCATAGGCGCCCACGTTATTTTGGCTCTGCACATGACTGGCCCTGTGTTGCTGGGTGTTTGGGGTTGCCTTGAACCCCCAACGGTGGGCTACCTATGCCCCAGACACTGAACCCGTAAGTGTGGTACTTACCTCAGAAACTGTACTTTACTTACCTTCCCCAGGAACTGTTGAAAATTGCAGTGTCCACTTCTAAAATAGCTTTTTGAAATTTTAAAGAAAACTGTGTACAATATTGATTATATTCAAAGTCCTAAGTATCACTATGCAAAGTACCTTTAATTTAATGTACTTACTTGATAAATAAATCTTGTGGTTCTAAAAATAAATTAACAAAATATTTTTTTTTACATAAAAACCAATTGTCCTGGAGTTAAGTCATTGTATGTGTTTTCACTTATTGCTTGTGTGTGTACAACAAATGCTTAACACTACCCTCCGATAAGCCTAACTGTTCGGCCACACTACCAGAAATAGAGCATTAGTATTATCTATTATTGCCTCTGTCAAGCCTCTTGGGGAACCCCTGGACTCTGTGTATACTATATCTCATTTTGATATAATATATACAGAGCAAGCTTCCTACAGTGACTCCTTCACTCCAAAGGAGATTCCTTCTTACTTCTTGTGCAGGCTGAAGACTCATCATCTTCAGAGAATACACAGCCAGGGAAATGTTGTATTTGCTGGAAGGAGCCGGAGAAACAATGTTGCGGAGGGGAATCATCACTGGAGTTGCAGATTGTCAGTTCCTGGAGGGTCCAGTTACAGTCCCAGTGGCCAGAAGATTAAGTAAACGATGCAGAGGAGTTTTGCCGGAAAATTGCACATTGAATCTGAGGACCCACCCAGAGGGAAACCCTAAATAGCCCAGGAAGTGGGGTTGATACCCTAGCAGGGTGACCACCTATCAGGAGGAGGCTGTGACATCTCCTACCTGACCTGGCCACTCAGATGCTCCCAGGGGCTTCTGCCCACCTTGGATTCAAGATGGCAGAACCAACGCGGCCCCAGGGTAGGTCTGTGGCGATGTACTGCTGTTTCAAAAAACAACAGCAATCCACAGGCTTGCACTTTCCCATGGAGCCCTGTCCCTACTTAAGGATGGTTTCTCTCAGTTTTTATCTGCTAGATACATAACTGATATGAGTAACTTTCACTCATTTTTTTGTTGATTCACCACACATGTACATGTAATTTGCACTTCAAGCTTAGGAGAAGGATATTATACGTAGTCCTGATGAAGCGCCAAGTGATCTGTTAGGACTCGTTAAGGTGCAAAGCATGTTGACTTGTTATAGCGGACAAAGAAAATTTATTTTTCCTCTTTTTTTTAATAGAATGTGGGTCCATTATTTCCCTTTCACTCTACACTGGTTGGTAACCTTGACCGACTCCTTTCTTGCTTAGTAAAAATCTGTTTTTCGAGTTGGAGGCCGATTCAATTTATCTTCCATTTTTTTCCTCTCCAGCTTTTATCTTTTTTCTTCTTTTCTGTGACATATAGGTTTAAATTCATTCCTATTTCCCATACTTTGGCACAGACTATCACGAAAGCTCTCTGGCAAAGAGCCCCTCTGAGGTGCCCGTCATACATTGCAGCGCCAGTCTGACGTGGAGCAAGCCCAATGATGAAGCATGATATCGTACAGATGTGTGAGGGCTTTTGCTCCTATTTGTAGAGGTGCCTGAGACACCTGTGTTTTCCTTTGTTTGGAACAGTGTACTTTATTTTTTCAATTATTGTTTTCAGTAGAACCAAGTGGCTAACTCTGGGCACCACCCTTGGGGTGGTGATGGACAGGAGAGTTAATCCCCTTTCCATTGTCCAGTTTTGCGCCAGGGCCAAATGTGCCCTTCAAAGCATACCGGTGGGTTGGAGAGGCTGCCCCTCCCAAGCCATGTAACACCTATTTCCCAGGGAAGAGGGTGTTACCTCCCTCTCCCACAGGACGTCCTTTGTTCTGCCTTCCTCTACCTGAGCTGGTCAAGCAGCAGGAGAGCAGAAACCTGTCTGAGGGGTGGCAGCCGCGCCGGCTGTTTGGAAAAACCCATAAGACTAGTGGGAGCAATGCTGAGGGTCCTCTAAGGTTCATGGAATCATATAACCAATATTGGCAACAGTATTGGGGTATGATTCTGACATATTTAATACCAAACATGCCCAGGTTTGGCGTTACCTCTTACCAGTACACCGTAAAATGGCTTCCCCGCACTTACGAAGTCCAGTGTAATAGAACTTGAGTTCATAGGAGCCCCTCTGCTCATGCAGAGGTGCCCTCACACACAGGTACCTGCACCCTACTCTCTAGGTTAGGAGGGCCTACCATAAGGGTGACTTAGTGACCTGGTGCATTGACCTGTAGTGAAAGGGTGCATGCTTCTTGCGATGGGAGGCCAGCAGACACATTTCGCATGGGCTCCCATGTGTGACACAATACCTGCTGCAGCCCTTGGGAACCCCTTGTGCCTCAATGCCCTGGGTACCTCAGTACCATATACTAGGGACTCACATTGGGGCACCAGTATGCCAATTTTGGGGTGTGCTAGTTCCTAAGCAACCAAATGTAGAGGGAGAGAGTACAGTCACTGTGGTCCTGGTTATCAGGATCCCAGTGAACACAGTCAAAACACGACAGCAGGCAAAAAGTGGGGGTAACTATCCTAAAAAGAGGATAATTTCCTACAGCTGTGGACTGGGCACGAAGAGTCTGGTATCCCGAGCTCTTGAGTATGGCCATCAATCCTAAGATCAGACTGCCTCTTTGGGAGGATCTTCTGTCGCAGCAGTTGGGGCGGTTCTCCAGCCAAACCTGTCCAGTTTCTGCTGCCTTGCGTCAAGATTGAGCGGCGGCAGTTGACAGCCTTCGAGCTTCCGCCCAAAGTCTGTAAAGTAATTTTGGTAATCAGGCGTCCCTCCTCCAAAACGGGTTACGCCTGTTATTGAAACAAATTTATGGCATGGTTTACAGGCAAGTCTATTGACCCCCTCTCTGCTTCTCTTTCTGAGGTTCTTTTGTTTGTTCTTTCTCTGATCTAGCAGGGCTCTGCTCTGGACACCCCTAAGGGTTATTTGTCTGCCATCTCGGCTTTCCTTGGATTGCCTGACCAACCCGCCTTGTTTACATTTCCCATTGTTGGAAGATTTTTTAAGGGTCTTACCCATCTGTTTTCTCCTTGTTGATAATGCCCCAGTGGGATTTGAACTTAGTTCTAACTTTTCTAATGTGTGCTTCTTAGGAGCCACTTCACAGCTGCCCACTTAGCCTGCTTACTCTGAAAACAGTCTTCCTTGTAGCCATCCCATCTGCCTGCAGTGTGAGTGAGCTGCAGGCTCTTTCCTCGAAGCCACCTTTCATCTCCATTCTTCCTGTTAGTGTAGTTTTGGGGTAAGAACTGGACTTACAGTTCCAGTCTCCGGATGTTAGGATATCCACAGGATAGGGTTCAGGATGACCCAAAACTTAGACCACCAGCAACACAGGGCTGCCCGGGTGCAGATGTCATTGAAGGTACATTTAGTTTGTGATCCTGTGGAGAAGAGGGGCACACTAAAACACATCTGCTGGCAGGTAAGTACCCGTGACTTCAGAGGGCAGACCTGTGGGGTTTAGGTGAGCACCGGGTAGGCCACAGGTCAACACAAAACACTCACCCTCAGAGGCACAGGCGCGGCCGGGTGCAGGGTTAAGACACACCGTCTAGGTTCCAATCAATTTCAATAGGCAGACCCCAGGGTCACAAAGATGCTACAGTCTAGGTCTAGGGGGTCAGTTCCAGGAATCCACAGGCTGGACAAGGAACAGGGCTGCCTGCTGAACTTTGCTAGACCAGTGGTCGGATTCCCCAAGGCCAGGATGCTGCAGGTGCAAGGGTACCTTTAGGTGTAGGGAATCTTTGTCCGGTTCTCTCGCGGTCAGGGGGGGTCCTCTGGATTTAGGCTGCAGGCGTCGTTGTGTTAGCCTGGAGGTCTAAATCTCCTGAGGACCTGCCCTGGATGGGTGGGCCACTGGGAGACGAGCTGTGGGCGTCGGTGCAAAGTGGGCAGGACTCGCAGATCCAGGGATGTTCTGGAACCCTTGCTGGAGTTCCTTGTTGACAGAGCCACTGTCATCAGGAGTTCTTATTCCTGTCTTGAGCGTACAGTCCTCTGGGGGTTTGGAGAGGTTGCTGGTTCCTGCAGGATGCATTGTCTTTTGGCAGGGTTTCCGAAGCTGCAGACAGATCGGTAGGGCTGGGGCCAAGGCAGTTGATGTCTGTAGTATTCTCTGCTGGGGGTCAACTTAACAGTCCATCTTCTTTTTTCTGGTCTTCTTGAGGTCGCCAGGAATCTGATGAGCTAGGTTCAGGGCAGCCCTTAAATCCTAGATTTGGGGGTGTTAGAGGGGTGAGAAGTCAGTAGCCAATGGCTACTGTCCTTGAGGATGACTACACCCTTCCAGTTTTCACTCCCTTTGGGGAGGGCAACTTAGTCCTAACCCTGTTGTTCCCTGTCGTCCTAACCAAGATGAAGGATTCTGCAGGGAGGGAGTCACTTCAGCTCTGGACATCTTAGGGGTGGTCCTAGCTGGAGTGGTCACTCCTACCTGTTTTAGCTAATTTTCTACCTAACTTGGTGCCAAAAGCGGGCCTTGGTATGGAGGGCAGACATCTCCACTACTTGGAGTGCCCTGGGGCACTGTAACCAGAAGCTTGAACTTTTGAGGCTCACCGCCAAGCGTTCTTTTCTGCAGAGGGAAGGTGTGAAGCACCTCCACCCAGGACAAGCTTTGTTTCTGGCCTCAGAGAGCACAAAGGCTGTCACCCCATGAGACAGAAACTTGTCTTTTAGTGGCAGGCTGGCACAGACTGATCAGTCCTGCTCTAGAGGGTTGGTTAAAGTACAGGGGGCATCTTTTAGATGCCTTTTGGGTGCATTTTACAATAAATCCAACACTGGCATCAATTTCGGTTTATTGTGCTGAGAAGTTTGATACAAATCTTCCCAGACTTCAGTGACGCCATTATGGAGCTGTGAAGTTAGTAATGAGAAACTCCCAGCCCATGTACTCAGTATTGATACACTGCACTTAAAATGTCTATGAATGGACTTAGCTGCATGAGCAATATGCCCCTACATTGTCTAAGCCCTCACCTGTGGTATGGTGCCCCCACCCTTAGGGCTGTAAGGCCTGCTAGAGGGGTGAATTACCTATGCCACAGGCAGTGGTTTTTGGCCATGGCACCCTGAGGGGGATGCCATGTTGACTTTGTGTCTTTATCCCCACCAACACACCCAAGCTGCAGTGGCAGTGTGCATGTGTTTGGTAAGGGATCCCCTAGGGTAGGACAATCATGCTGCTGTCCTTGAGGACCTCCCCTGGTCACAGAGCCCTTGGTACCATGATTAACTTTTATAAGGGACTTAGCTATCTGCTAGGGGTGTGCCAGTTGTGGAAACAATGGTACAATTTTAGGGAAAGAACACTGGTGCTCGGGCCTGGTTAGCAGGAATCAATATCGGGCAAAAAGTGGGACTCTGTGGTTTTGGGGGAGGGAAGGGGAGGAGAGGGGGGAAAACCATGCCAAAAGGGGCACTTTCTTGCACCAGTCCATCACTTTGTCTACTTTTCACGCACCCCCACATCCTTCTACGAAAGAGGAGAGATTCCATTATCTGGACCTAGAAGGAGTGTTTGTGTTCTTTCTTGATCATACCAAAGAGTTCCGGGTGGATGATCAGCTCTTAGTGGGTTATGTGGGTGTGAAGAAAAGTTGGGCAGTGTAGAGGAGAACCATGTCTAAATGGGTGTTCTCTTCATCAAAGTGTGCTATGCGTTGGTATTAGAAATGGGGTCTCTATTTGGCAGTCGGTTTGCACCCTGTCCAAGTAGGGACCCTCACTCTAGTCAGGACAAGGGAGAATACCCACTCGGATAACCCCTGCTCATCCCCTTGGTAGCTTGGGACATGCAGTCAGGCTTATCTCAAGAGCAATGTGTAAAGCATTTGCACATAACACACAGTAATAAGTGAAAACACTACAAACTGACACAACACCAGTTAGCCAATCTTTATATATATAAAAAAAACAGAATACGATAAAAATCGAACATACAGTAATAAAAATATGAGTTCTGCATGATTTACTCAAAAATACAGTTCCTTGTAGTCGATGGCTCCACCTGGGGCTATCACGGCGTCGTGATCAACAAAACCAACAGTTCAGGTGTGGCGTTGCGGGACAGCTACGGTTTAGGGAAGACCCACAAACAGTACTCAAACAAGCAATAGAATCCGTACCACAAGCTCAAATAGGGACAGGAGTTTATTCGCTATATATCCTCATTCCAAAAAAGATGGCACCCTCAGACCAATATTAGATCTCAGGACCCTCAATCTTTACATCCTGTCAGAACATTTTCACATGGTAACTCTACAAGATGTTATCCCACTACTCCAAAAACACGATTTCATGGCAACGTTAGACCTTAAGGATGCGTATTTTCATATACCCATCCACCCTGCGCACAGAAAATATCTCAGGTTTGTCATTCAAGGAAAGCATTATCAGTTCAAAGTGTTACCCTTTCTAATAACAACAGGTCCAAGGGTATTCACAAAGTGCCTAGCGGTAGTCGCAGCCTACCTAAGAAGACAACATATACATGTCTTTCCATATCCAGACGATTAGCTAATAAAATCAAACAGTCACACGCAGTGCCAAAAACATACGGATTACGTAATACAAACCATGCACACGCTAGGGTTCTCAATAAATTACCAAAAGTCACATCTACAACCAGCACAAATACAGCAGTATTTGGGTACAGTACTAAATACTCAAAAGGCGCTAGCTTGTCCAAATACGCAAAGAATACAAGCATTCCAAAATATAATCACACAGATACAAACAAATCAATGTTACACTGTCAGATTTGTCATGAAGGTTTTAGGGATGATGGCATCATGTATTGGAATTGTTCCACACGCAAGACTAAACATACGGCCCTTACAACAGTGCCTTGCACAACAATGGTCACAGGCACACGGTCAGCTTCAAGATCAAGTGTTGATAGACCTCCAAACATGCATGTCCCTTCAGTGGTGGGATTCCACAAATCTAAACAAAGGGCGGACATTTCAAGACCCTGTGCCTCAGACCATAATTACAACAGATGCATCAATGATTGATTGGGGAGCTCACCTAAACAATTACAACATTCAAGGACAATGGGATGCCAAACAGCTAAACATACGTCACTTAAGTTGTTAGCTGTCTTCCTAGCACTGAAAGCTTTTCAGCCTCTTCTCACACAGAAGAATGTCCTTATTAAAACTGACAACCATGTATTACCTAAACAAACAAGGAGGGACACATTCGTCCCAACTCTCCCTTCTAGCCCAAAAAAATTGGAAATGGGCAATCCACAACCAAATTCACCTGTTAGCACAATATATTCCAGGGATACACAATGAATTGGCAGATGTTCTCAGCAGAAATCACCAACAAACACTTGAATGGGAGATTCACCCTCAAGTACTTCAAAAATACTTTCAACAATGGGGAACACCAAACATTGATCTGTTCGCCACAAGAGAAAACGCAAAATGCCAAAACTTCCATCCAGACACCCACATCCCCTATCCAAAGGCAATGTTGTATGGATCAATTGGTCAGGGATATTTGCTTACGCTTTCCCCCTCTCCCACTCATTCTGTTTCTAGTCAACAAGTTGCGTCAAAACTCACTCAATATGATACTCCTAGCACCAACGTGGGCCCGCCAACTGTGGTACACAACATTGTTAGACCTGTCAGTGGTACCACACTCCAAACTCCCAGACCGACCAGATCTGTTGGCACGAAACAAAGGATAAATCAGGCACCCAAATCCCAAAACACTCAATCTAGCGATTTGGCTCATAAGGGCATAGAATTTGGATATTTACAACTCCCATCAGAATGTATGGAGGTTATTAAGCAAGCAAGAAAACCCACTACTAGACAGTGCTATGCTAACAAATGGAAAATATTTGTATATTACTGTCAATATAAACAGATTGCCCTTTTTATAGCTTCAATACAAGATATTGTATGCTATCTACTTCATTTACAAAAATCAAATTTAGCATTCTCTTCCATAAAAATACATCTTACTGCAGTTTCAGCATATTTACAAAATATACAGCACAGCTCCTTATTTAGAGTTCCTATTATTAAAGCTTTCATGGAAGGTTTAAAACGCATCGTTCTACCCAGGCCACCTCCAGTGGAAACAATGGTACAGTTTAGGGAAAGAACACTGGTGCCTGGGCCTGGTCAGCATGACCCCTGCACACACTCGGTCAAGTTAGCATCAGTACCAGGCAAAAAGTGGGGGAGTAACAATGCCAAAAGGAGCACTTGCCTACAGCCTGTACCTCTGACTCAGTATTACCCTTCCCCCACTGTCAGTCTCCACACAACCTGAACAGAGAGAACTGTATTTAGCCACATGAACATGTGTGCTCTTGGGTGCCCCCTTGACATCGGATCCTGGCTCTGATCTCTCAGTCATAAAACAGGAAAACCTTTAGTAGCCCTGCCTGATTTTCAAGCTCAGTGGGGATATAATGGGACAGGTTCAAATAGAAAACATTCTTTGGTAGGGAAACATTGCTTTACTAAGTCATGTTAAGGACTTTAGTTCATCAGAGCAGAAGGCAGGGGTAGTATAAGGAGGGTACTGTGTTACTTTGCTGTCACTTAAAAGTAAAGAGTGTGAGCCATCTTTGCCTTGTATTGGCTTATCTATATGCCTATTGTTATTAGAATAAAGATATGCTTAGTTGATTCAGCCAATGTTTATCTCCATGGGTAAGGCAAAAGGGTGGGCTAACATTTCCAGGGCTTTAGGCTCGCCCCATAATAAACCTGAAAGCTTTGTTTAAAATTTAAACACGAGCTAAAAGGCTAAGAACTAGATTTACTCCTAGAAATGGATGTCTATCCCCTATTTATCTCTTCCTTTGCCTGCCAAGATCAATCAAATCCTTTTGTTTCCGCACACACCTTTGGCAAATTTGGATTGAGGACCAGGAGGAGCCACTATTGACTAGCCAAAGCATTTGGTCTTTTATGGCACACCAAAAAGACAACCTATTGCCTAGAAATAGTGTCTGATGGTCTGTATAAGACATATATTCCTTGCCTAACAGTAAGTATCAGCAAAAGGTGCAAGTGTGATAACTGTGAAGTGGCTGATGTATGTCTGAGCCAGATGAACTGCCTTAAGGTAAAGCTTTACAAGAGCTGGAAATGCTTGGATAACATATGACCCCTTGTACAGTATACCATGGATATCCTCAGAGCTTAATCTCATCATCATGTGTGCTTTACCTGCCTGACTACTACCCTTTCATGCTGAGTCCTTTTTTTTTTTTTTTTTTTTTTTTTTAAGTGGCGGAACACTTCTGTTATTCTCACACAAATTAGACTATTTAAACTTTTCCTTTCTCATTCCTCGAAAATCACTTATTTCTATCAAGGTGGGTAGGTAAATATTTATTTCTACAGCAAAGCTTTTCTTGTGTGTTCTTAAATGTTGGCATGTGTGGGAAGTATTTTCCCTCTTCTCATTTCGATTTTTTCCCACTCACATTATAAAAAAAACATTCTTTGTGATCAATCAGTTTGGCTGAAATTCCTCATTCTTAAAGTACATAGAAAGGATTAGATCAGACCACAGAGACAGATGGAGGACTGAGTCTTTAAGGGGCCAAGCACCTTAATAATTTCATTGTCTTAGATGTGTGCCATTATCATAATGCTCAGATGTTACGTGACGTTTTCACATAGGAGTGAGCTGAGAGGAGGATGTCTGGCTTAAATCCATTGTTGAGGTATAGGCATGTTTGTGTACTATCGAAGAGAATGCTCAACGAGCAGGAGGGCAGTAGACACTAGCCCTGCACTGAGATAGGGAAATCAAACCTGATCCACCATACCTGCATCTCTTTAACCAGTCATCTTGCAGTTTTCTTCCATTTTGTTTTCAAAAATGTTCATTGCATTTTGCTTGAATATGTATTATGTATGTTTAGGATGAGTTGAATTTGGGAGTCAAGCACACATGGTGTAGATATGCTGGAAAATGTGCAACCAAGGTAGATCATTTTGGTTCAGCTGGCATGCCCAGGGTTGTCAGTTTATGATTTCCCTGTTCCTCCAGATGCCGTAGGTTACAGCAGTGCAATGAAGTTATCAGTCGGTCCAGCGAGATACCTGACGTTGGTACCACATGACAGAAACACAAAAACTGTGATGTTGCACATGTTTTATACCTTTGGTCATATATTGGATGTGGCATATGGTTTATAGTAACTGTCTCTTTAAAAAAAATGTAATATTAACAGTAAGTCATGTGTATGTTTTTCAGATTTCTTGTAGCACAATTTTTTTTTTTTTTAAGTGTCTTATTTACCATGGAAGAATCAAATACATTCTGCTATGTGTTTACACACTTCACAGGAGCTGAAGAGAAGATTATCGGAGAGTTTCGAGAGATGCATGGTCTTGGGGCTCCTGACTTTCACCTACAGGCAATGGTTCAATCTGCTGGCAAACTGGTACTCATTGATAAGCTCCTTCCAAAGATGAAAGCAGGAGGGCACAAAGTCTTGATTTTCTCTCAGATGGTGCGCTGCCTTGACATTCTTGAGGACTACCTGATACACAAAAGGTAATATTCCCTTTAATTATAAAGATGATTTTATAATCTTACCCACACATTTTTTACTGAATATCTGTTGTTGAGAGTTGGGAGTGGGGGGAGTGATGGGTTGATTTCTTCTAATAATCTCAGCCACTGGTAATTACTCTTGGCTCTAGACCAGACTACCTTTTCCCCCCATCCCAACATTCCACCTTAGACTGGAACCAGCCATGTACAAACATGCTTGCTCATGTTCCAATATAAACAGCCAGACCAAGTCCACTCTACATGGGAAAGAAAACAACCCAGATCAGTTTTGGCATATTTAGGACTTGTGTAGGGTACTGTAGGAACGTACCCTCTTTTTGGCATGGTCCCCCCCCACTTTCTGCCTGCTGTCATTGTGGTTTGACTGTGTTCACTGGGGTGCTGCTAATCAGGATCCCAGTGACTGTGCTCTATCCCTCTAAATTTGGTTGCTTAGGATTTTGCACAATCCACAATTGGCATACTGGTGCCCCATATAAGTACCTAGTATATAGTACTTGGGACTGAGGGCGTTGGGGCACCATGGGTTCCCCATGGGCTGCAGCATGTATTGTGCCACCCATGGGAGACCATGCAAAATGTGTCTGCAAGCATTCCATTGCAGCCTGCGTGAAAAGGTGCATGCAACCTTTCACTACAGATCACTGCACCAGGTCACTGTAAGTCACCCTTATAGTAGGCCCTCCTAGCCCAGAGGGCAGGATGCAGGTACCTGTGTATGAGGGCACGTCTGCATGAGCAGAGATCCCCCTATGAACTCCAGCTCCATTACACTAGACTTCGTAAGTGCAGGGAAGCCATTTTACCCGTGTACTGGACACAGGTGTACCTGTCGAGCTACATAATGGTAACTGCGAACCTGGGCATGTTTAGTATCAAACGTGTCTGAAACATACCCCAACACTGTTGCCAGTATTGGTTGTATGATTCTATGCTCTCTGGGGGCTCCTTAGAGGACCCCCAACATTGCTCCCACCAGTCTTCTCAGGTTTTCCGGGCAGCCTCCACTGCTGCCACCTATCACTGCTGCCCCCTCAGATAGGTTTCTTCCCCTCTTGCTGCCTGAACAGCGCAGGTAGAGGAAGGCAGAACAAAGGATTTCCTGTTGGAGAGAGAGGTAACACCCTCTCGCTTAGAAATAGGTGTTACATGGCTTTGGAGAGGGGTAGCCTCCCCAAGCCACCGGTATGCTTTGAAGGGCACATTTGGTGCCCTCCTTGCATAAACTGTTTTGTACCAGTCCAGGGACCCCCAGTCCCTGCTCTGGCGCGAAACTGGACAGTGGAAAGGAGGGTGATCACTCCCCTGTCCATCACCACCCCAGGGTTGGTGCCCAAAGCTCCTCCAGGTGGCCATTTGATTCTTCCAGCTTGAATCTGAGGTGGGCAGAGGCCCCTGGGAGCATCTGAGTGGCCATGTAGGTGGCATCACAGCCCCCTCCTGATAGGTGGTCACCCTGATAGGTGACCAGTCCCCCTTCCTGGGCTATCTGCGGTTTTCCTCTTGGGTGGGTCCTCCGATTCGACGTGCAAGATTCCAGCGGGACTCCTCTGCATTGTTTACTTCATCTTTTGGCCACCAGGATTGCAACTGGACCCTCCAAGAACCGACAATCTGCAACTCTAGCGATGACTCCGCTTTGCATCATTGTTTCTCTGGCTCCTTCAACAACTGCAACATTTCCTTGGCTGTGCATCCTCTGAGGGTGACAAGTCTCAGCGCAAGAAGGAATCTCCTTTGAAGTGAAGGAGTCACTACCCTGCATCTGCAGGCACCAACTACGACGACGACTGGCCACGTGGATCTAATCTCCTGCAAAACTGTGTGGATCCTGCAACACAGGTGGTGGTCTGGAGTGGTCCCCTTGGGCCTCTCTACCAGCTATCCAACTTGGAGACAGTATAGTCCTTGCGTCTCCTTGCAGGACAGTACCCCTGTGCACCATGACTCTTGCAGCTACCAAGGCTTCTAGGCTCTTCTCCCAATGGAGCTTCAGGCTTCGTGAAGCCCCGGCCTCCAGCACTCGTCCCTGCAAAGTGCACTCTCCTCCCTGCTGCTCAAGCGACGTGGGACTCCCCATCAGGTATGCTTAGTGGGCCGCACTGAGACTCCTGTGCCTGTGACTTGCCTATGGGCGCTGCATCCTCGACTTCTGACTCCCCTCACTGCTGAGGGTCACCTGGGGCTCCCCTCCTTGGGTTGACTACCCCTGGACCTTCCTGGTCCCCGGCAGCTCTGCGGCTTCATCTGCATCTCTTGCCTTTGACAGTGCTTGTTGGTGTTTTTTCCACACCACTGACTGCCTGCTACTCTTCTTCCGACGTGGGACATCAACTGCATGACTCCTGGAACTCTTCACCTGCTCCTGTGCTGCATAGCTGACTCCTTGTCTTCATCGTCGACCTGATCATGCATCTCCAGAAGGGTGGGCAGTGGCTCCTACTACCACTGGAAACTCCAACTCGAACTGGACTTGGTCCCCTCTTTTCCAGGTACTCTTCTGTCAGTATCCATCTTCTGTTCCTTCCATTCTTGCTTGGGTCTTGCTCAGTCCTTTTACAAAGTTCACTTGTGGGTTTGGAGAAAAACAAGGTACTTATCTCCTCTCTCCTGGTCACTGGGGAGGCACTCTGGGATTTAACTTTTGGGGTTCCTAGTTCCTCCAGCTCCCCTCTACAGATTCCACTTCCTTGGGTGGGGGAATGCCTTTCACATTCCATTTACTTAGTATATGGTTTGGTCTCCCCCTAGAGTCGCCATTATTTTCTATTATTTAATTGTTTTCTATTGCCTTCTATGCCAATTCCTGTATATAATAGTTTGCTAGTGGATTATCGCCTATACAGTATATTAGTATGTGTTACCATAATAAAGTACCTTTATTTTTGTAATCCTGTGTGGTTCTTTCATGTATATAAGTGTTGTGCGACTGTGGTGGTATTGCATAAGCTTTGCATGTCTCCTAGATGAGTCATGGCTGCTCATCCACAGCTACCGCTAGAGAGCCCTGGCTTCCTAGACACTGTCTACACCTCACTAATAGGGTATACCTGGACCTGGTATAAGTTGATAACACCATAGGTGCTCACCAGGCCAGCTTCCTACATAAAGGAGTCACTCACCTGCATCGCAGGCACCAACTGTAACGACCACCTTCTTTGTGGATCTTCTTTCCTCTGGAGCTGTGTGAATCCTGCATCACAGGTGGTTGTCTGGTGTGGTCCCCTTGTTACTCTCTACCAGCTAGCCAACTTGGGAGACAGTAAGCCCTTGTCTCTCCTTGCAGAATAGTACCCCTGTGCAACGCGACTCTTGCAGCTACCAAGGCTTGTTTATTCCTCCTCCAAGGGATCTTCAGGCTCAGTGTAACCTGGCCCCCAGCAACGCATAGTCTCCTGCCTGCTGCTCCACGTGTGCTGAGTGGGCCTCACTGTAACTCCTGTGCCTTCTGCCTGTGGGGACTGCCTCCTCTTTTTGTGACTCTCCTAGTGGCTGAGGGTCACTCCAGACTCCCCTCCTTGGGTCGAGTCCCCTGGACCTTGTTAGTCCTCTTCAGCCTAGCAAAACCTTCTTCTCTGACTCTTGCATTTGCCAAGGCTTGTTGTGGTTCTCCAGCACCACTGAATGACTGCATCATGACTGCCGACGTGGGACATCACTTGCATCACTTCTGAAACTCCTCTTCTGCTCCTGAGCTGCACTGCTGACCTTCTTCGTCCACTATCAACCTGGTCCTGCATCCACAGAAGAGTGGGTAGTGGCTCCTGCACAACCGGACACTCCAACTCATACTGGACTTGGTCCCCTTCCTTTGCAGGCCCTCTTCCATCAGAATCCGCATTTGGGTTCTTCCAGTCTTGTCTGGGTCTTTCACAATCTTTTTCCAAAATCCTTCTGTTGATTTTGGGGAAAACCAGATACTTACCTCTGCTCTCCTGGTCTCTAGGGGTCACTCTGGTACTCACCTCTTGGGATTCCTAGTTACTCCAGCTCCCTTCTACTGATTCCACTTCCTTGGGTAAGGGACTGCCTTCCACATTTCTCTGTTTTAGTATATGGTTTGGCTCTACTGTAGGGCCCTCACTATTTGCTATTGCTTTTACCAATGTCTATTGCTTTCTATGCTATTTACTGATTGCTAATGTTTATATAATAGTTTGTTTACCTACCTCCAGTTAGGGTATTGCCTACACAGTATTTTAGTATTTGTGTAACACTGTGTGGGTCTTTCTTGTGTGTAATTGCTGTGTGACTGTAGTGGTATTGCAGAAGCTTTGCATTTCTCCTAAATGAGTTTTGGCTGCTCATCCACTGCTATCTCTAAATAGTCCTGGCTTCCTAGACATTGTCTAAACTTCACTGAAAAAGGATAACGAGACTTGGTACAAGGTGATAACACCATAGGTGCTCACACCAGCTTCCTCCAGGTACTGCTTGAGTCCTATGGCATTGTGAGCACCGGACCTATGGCTGGCTATGCCCATCACACAAAGTGTTGCACTGACAAGGTTTCCAGATCCCAGACAGGCAAATGTTCCTGCTCAAGATATTTCCTTGTGAGGAAAAGTGCTACAGATGACATCTGTATTAACGTGCCCCTTTTGGCATGGCTACCCCCACCCCAACCCAGATACGTTTTGCCTTATATGTGATGCTAACTTGACTGAGTGTTTACTGGTATCCTATAACCAGGACCCAGCACCTGTGTCCTTTCCCTAAACTGTACCATTGTTTCCACAAGTGGCACACCCCTGGCACACAGCAAAGTCCCTTGTAAAAGTTAACAGTGGTGCAAAAGGCCCTGTGGCCAAGGAGAGTCCCCAAGGGCTGCAGTAGGTATTGCGCCACCCCCAGGGGCCTCTCACCAAGCCCAAGCACACTGCCATTGCAGATTGTGTGTACTGGTAGGGAAAAAAAGACAAAGTCGACATGGCACCCCTTCCAGGCATCCTGCTGGACCAGCAACCTCTACAAACCCCAACCACATATTTTGACACCCTAAGGGACCACTCACCAAACACATGCACACTGCTGTTGCCAATTGTGTGTGCTGGTGGTGAGAGAAATGTACATTCAACATGGCATCCCTCTCTGGGTGCCTTGCCCACAACCCACTGCTTGTGGCATATTTAAGTCACACTCTAACATGTGTTACAGCCCTAAGGCAGGGAACACTGTAACACAGGTGAGGGCATAGATTCATGAGCAATAGGCCTCTATAGTGTCTAAGTCCATTCTTAGACATTATAAGTGCACTATGGCCATATTGAGTACATGGGCTGGGAGTTTGTCATTATGAACTCCACAGCTCAGTGATGGCTTCACTGAAGACTGGGAAGTTTGATATCAAACGTCTCAGCTCACTAAACCCACACTGATGCCAGGGTTGGATTTATTGAAAATCCACACAGAGAGCACCTTAGAGATGCCTCAAGTATTTCAACCAACTCTTTAGTGTAAGGCTGACCGGTCTGTGCCAGCCTGACACTAAGAGACAAGTTTCTGACACCATAGCGTGAGAGCCTTTGTGCTCTCTGGGCTCAGTGACAAAGCCTGCTCTGGGTGGTGGTGCTTCACACCTCCTCTCTACAGGAACTGCAACACTTGGCGGTGAGCCTCAAAGGCTCTTGCTACATTGCTCCAGGGCACTCCAGCTAGAAACCCTGTCCACAAAGAAACCTCCAAAATGGACTCCAGAACTGCCCTGGATCCGCAAGTCCTGCCCGCGCTGCACCTTTGGCCAGTGCTCTGGTGGCCCACCGGTCCAGAGCAGGTCCCCAGGCGGTTCCTACCTCGAGTCCACCCTGGTTTGATCTATCCTGATGAACACGATGACGCCTCCAGCCTAAATCTGCCCGTGTTGCTGGTGGTGCACCCTTGGTGTCTTCCAAGACTTTGCCCTGCGGACAGCTTAACCCCGAAGGCTTGGATCGCAAGTACTTACCTGCAAATTGATTTGTTACTTTTCCTCCCTAGTACGGCATTGCTTTCAATGAGAACTTGCACTGTCTTCTTTTGAAATTGAAAAGTATTACTTACCTGTAAACTGTTTTAGTTGTGAATTCCAAGCAAAGTGCATTTGATAATTGAAAGTGATACATTCTTTAAACTGTACTTACCTGCAACAAAGATCCTTTTGTTTCTAGAAATAAAAGAACGTATTTTTGATACATAAAACATTGGCCTGGAGTTAGCCATTGATGTGTGCCTCATTTCTTGACTGTGTGTGTACAACAAATGTTTAGCACTGCCCTCTGATAAGCTTAACTGCTCAACCACACTACCACAAAAGAGAGCATTAGTATTATCTACATTAGCCTCTGTAAAGCCTCTGGGGATCCACTGGACTCTCTGCACACTGTACCTTACTTTTGTTATAGTATATACAGAACCAGCTTCTGACAACATCCCATTGTGGATTTCTGTAATCTGAACATGTTTAAGGAAAGCGCTTCAGGTTGGTTACACAGAGAGATTTCTCCTTTTCTGAATCAATGGCTGCTACCTCTAGAAGAGCAAAAGATCTGTTAAGCCCAACGGCATTAGTGAGAAATGTTGATACACGATTGTTAGGAGTGTAGCCATACCACTTATTTTTGGACACGTCATCAAGAAAGCCATCTGTGAAAGAGTTCAGACACCAACCATGCAGATTATCACCCTAGTGCCTGTGTTTTAGATTGCTCTAGCAAATAATTTTGGGTCATGGATTTACACTGATTAATATATTCATGACACCAGACACATAGGGACACTGGAAACCCAAACACCAGAACTCTGAATATTGACCATTTCATAGAAGACTATTTATAAGACCCCAGCATTTCACCTGTACCATATGCACCCTGGCATATGGGTTACCATGAAAAGTAGTTTTTATTTGAAAGGCTATATGAGAGTAGTTGACAGAACTCCCTACTACTTCTTTCATGTCAGATTGTTTCTATGCTCTTTTGTCTGATTTAGAGGGCAACTTAGGAGTGCTCTATTCGTTTATACAGGAGCCTGGCCTTCTAAGGCTTTTTACCATTTTTAATACCACTGTGAGCAGACTGTGTGCTCTTATTTGGAAATACAATTAATGGTGCTGTTTTGTATCGAGAGGAAATAAGTCAACCAAGCATGTAAATGTTTGGAAAATGCCAGTGCTCCACAACTAAACTACCCTTTGCTGTCGGATGCTTTAGTTTCAACTTCAAAATATTGCCCGAGTGCCATTTTCACCTTACTTAGCTTTTTCATTCAGGTGACACAAATTTAACCTTGTCTTATACAGTTGTATTTCAGTAGATTTACCTTCTCTGCTTTCCCTGTTTCACACTTTGTTTCTGAACTGAATCAGAGATTTTAAATAAAGTGTTCTTTAGAGGGTTTAAAAGCCTTTGCGATATTTGTATGGCAGTATGAAATTTATCCCATAAGTAACAGAGAGGTTACATACATACTTAAGTGTTTTAGAATTCTAACTTGATGTCCTGAAATAATGCAAAAAAGCATACCAACTTAGACAGGATACTAATGGGGAGAATCCATTTTTTAACTGTAGAGATGTGAAAGATTTCTATATTTTTTTAAATATAATTTATCTGATAGAGATTCTAGCTGAAGATTCCTTACTTTTGAATTCTCCCCAGGCATCAGACTGGATCCAAAAGTTTTTTGTCATCAGTATCCCTTCGTGCAGTTAGGTGGCATTGATCAGCTCCGCATCCTTCATCGTCTGTGCCAGATATGATGTTGCAGTTTCTATATAGGCGCCACCCAGACGCACTGATTTCAGTTCTTTTCCTTTCGCGACAGCTAAGCGTTGATCCGAAGAGAGCTACCCCTCAGTCAATTTCTGAGTCACTACTTTTGCCTTTTTTTGCGTATTTTTTTAGTTTTACATCTGGTGCATCGAAGGATGCCTTCTAGGAGAACAGGATTCTAACCCTGCAGGCCCTGTGACCTCTACATTACCACGAGGAGCTCCAGTCCTTGACATCTGTCAGACAACAACATGGACATCTATGCACACGTTTGCCAAACACTGCTACCTGGACAGTCATGTCCGTAGGGACGGGCACTTTGCCCTTTTCGGTCCTGAAGGACTTCGTACTCGGAGGTTGGTTCGCAGACTCACCTCCGGGAATGGTATTGCTTGGGTATCTATTGAAAGGTAAGGAATGTGCAGCTAGAAGTCTCTATCAGATGGACAGGTTACTTACCTTTGGTAATGCCATATCTGGTAGAGATTATATTTAGCTGCAGATTCCTTACCGACCTACTCATCCTCCCCACTCTGCAGACGGATTTCTAGTGGCAGGGACTTCCTTTTCAGGGCCTTAGTTTTGATGCATCATTAGTCTGTGTTCTTCATGGCTGTGCTGTTCTGGCATGGAACGTCGTGAAAAGAAACTGACGTCACCGCATCTGGGAGGCTCCTATATAGGACCCGCAACGTCCAATTCAGTGCTGACAAAGAATGCAGAGCCTACTAACGCCACCAAATGTTGCGCGGGGCACTGCTCATGAATACTTCCGGATCCAACCCAATGCCTGGGGAGAATTCAAAGGTTAGGAATCTGCTGCTTGATAAAGTCTGTACCAGATAAGAGAGGTAAGTAACTTGTCCGTCAGTTTTGAATCACTTTATTTCAGAGGCTAAGTTAAGAAAAATTAGAAATGTTTTCTTTATTTAAGCTAAATTCTCTGTTAACCCTGGGAATACCTGTCTAAAAGGGAATAACTTGAAACCTTAAAAGAGAACCCACTGTTAGGAGTAAGATTATAATATAGTGGCTCATGATAACCTTTGTTTCTACACCCAACAGGTATCTGTATGAAAGAATTGATGGAAGAGTCAGAGGAAACCTGCGACAAGCTGCTATAGATCGCTTTAGTAAACCTGACTCTGATCGGTTTGTTTTCCTTCTGTGTACTAGAGCAGGAGGGCTGGGGATCAATTTGACTGCAGCAGATACTTGTATTATTTTTGACTCTGACTGGAATCCACAAAATGACCTACAGGTAAACATGCATTGTGTTTATTGTAATACTGTTAGAAAGTCTTGTTTGTTTGTTGTTTTAGAAGTTGAACCATTGCACTTCATGTTTCACTTATTTGAAGTAACCAGTTAAAGTGTTTATGTGAAGATATTTTCCCTGTAACTCATTAGTTGGAGTGTAGGGAAGTAGGCTCTTATTAGTGTGGCTACCCCCACTGTTTGCCTGTTTGTCAGTGTGTTTGACTGTGTTCACTGGGATCCTGATAACCAGGACCACAGTGATTATGCTCTCTCCCTACTAACGTGGTAACTTGTACCATTTTTACCCCATAGTTGGTATACTGGTATCCCCATTTAAGTCCCTTGTATATGGTACCCAGGTACCCAGGGCATGAGGGTACCAAGGGATCCCCATGGGCTGCAGCATGTATTATGCCACCCATGTGGAGCCCATGCAAAGTGTTCTGCAGGCCAGCCATTGCAGCCTGCGTGAAAGGGTGCATGCATCCTTTTTCATCTTAAGTCACTGCACCAGGTCACTATGTCATCCCCTAGAGCAGGCCCTCCTAGCCCAGAGGGCAGGGTGCAAATACCTGCGTGTTAGGTGCCCCCACAAACTCCAGTGCCATTTTCATGGACTTCGTGGGTGCCTGGATGCAATTATGGGAGTGTCCTGGAAATATGTCACTACCTATTGCCCAGCTACATAATGGTAACTCCGAACCTAGGCATGTTTGGTATCAAACATGTAGGAATCATACCCCAATTCTGTTGCCAGTATTGGAAGAATGATTTCCTGTGCTCTGAGGGCTCCTTAGAGGACCCCCAGCATTGCTCCTACCAGTCTTCTAGGGTTTTCCAGGCAGCCCAAGCTGCTGTCATCCCTCAGACAGTTTTCTGCCCTCCTGCTACTTGATCAGCTCAAGCCCAGAAGGCAGAACAAATAATTTCCTTTGGGACAGGGGGTAACACCCTCTCCCATTGTAAATAGGCGTTATATGGCTTGTGAGGGGTTGCATACCCAAGGCACTGGTATGCTTTGAAGGGCACCTTTGGTGCCCTCTGTGCATAAACCAGACCACACAGGTTCAGGCAGCCCCGTCCCTGCGCGAAACTGGACAATGGAAAGGGGAGTGACCCCTTCCCTGTCCATCACCACCCCAGGGGTGGTGCCCAGAGCTCCTCAAGAGGGTCCCTGGGTTCTGCAATTTTGAAATCCAAAGTTGGCAGCAACCTCTGGGAGCATCTGAGTGGTCAGGCCAGACAGGTGATTTCAGAGCCCCTTCCTGATAGGTGGTCATCTGGCTAGGTGACAAATCCCCCCTCTCAGGGCTATTTAGGGTCTCTCTCTTGGATGGCTTCAGACATTCGGCTTGCAAGATTCCAGCAGGACTACTCTTCAATCTTACTTCGACTTCCAGCCACTCGACCCTCGAGGAACCAACAAACTGCATCCACGAAGAACACTCTTCTTGCAGCATTGTTTCCACAGCTCTTTCCAGCTTCTGCAACATGGCTGTGCATCCTCTGAGGGCAGCAAGTCTTCAGTCTGCCGTAGAAGGAAGAAGAAATCGCCTTTGGAGTGAAGGAGTCACTCCCCTGCATCCAAGGGCACCTACTGCAACGACGACTGGCTGTGTGGATCTCCTCTCATCCTGAGCTGTGTAGATCCTGCATCATGGGTGGTGGTCCGAAATAGTCCTCCTGGGCCTCACTGCCAGCGGTCCAACTTTGGTGGAGGTAAGCCCTTACCTTCCCGGTCAGGACAAGAAAACCGTGCACCACGTCTCTTGCAGCTGCCAAGGCTTGTTTGCATCTTCTCCAGAGGAACTTTACGCTACGTGCAGCCCCTCCTCCCCCATCAGCACTCCTTCCTGCAACGCGCAACCCTCTATGTGTTTCTGCTGCGGCGTGGGACCCTTCTTCTGTGTGCTGCGTGGGCTCCTTCTACAACTTCTGTGTCCATGTCCTGTGGGACTCCTGTTGGTGCTGCTTCTGCTCCTGTGGGCTCTCTGTGCTGCTGAGGGTCCCCTCCGACTCCTGGGTTGATTCCTCCTGAGCCTTGCTGGTCCCCGGCAGCACCACTTCCCACCAGCCGCTATAATTGCCTTTGCCAAGGTTTGTTGGTGGAATTCCTCCACCGACACCGTCTGCAGTCTTCCTTCCAGCGTGGGACATCTTCTGCATCCCTCACTAACTCTCCTCCGGCTCCTGGTCTGCATTGCTGACCTTCTCTTCATCACCGTCAACCAACTTCTGCAAGCACAGCTGGGTGGGTAGTAGCTCCTACTCCTCCTGGGCTCCATTGTGACTCTTTGAACTGGTCTCCTCTCTCCACAGGTCTTCCTCTCCAGGAATCCACAGCTGTTTTCTTCCAGTCTTGTCTTCTTTTCTTCTTTTCCTTCCTTTTTGGTGGTTTGAGGAAATTCCAGTGATTTACTCCTGTTTTCCTGGTCGCTTGTGGGTACTTTGTTACTCACCTTTGTGGTTTTCTAGTACTCCCAGCTCCCCTCTACACGTTCCACTTACCTAGGTGGGGGTCCTGTGTTCGCGTTCCATTTTTTTAGTATATGGTTTGTGCTTCCACTAGGGTCACTATTGTCTAACTGCATTTGCACTGTTTTCTAACATTTTCTATGCATATTACTGTTTACTAGTCTATATAATGAGTGTATTACTTACTTTATATTGGATGGTTGCCCTTCTAGTATTTTGTGACCAAAAATATAGTACCTTTATTTGTGTACAACTGAGTGTTTTCTTTCATGTGTGTAAGTGCTGTGTGACTACAGTGATTTTTCATGAGCCCTGGCTGCTCATCCACAGCTTCCTCTACAGAGCCTGGCTTCTGGACACTGCCTACACTTCACTGATAGGCGGAGCCCTGGTATAAGGTGTAAGTGCCTTAGGTACCCACCACACACCAGGCCAGCTTCTTACACTGAGTTTGAAGTATGCTGATAGGCTTAACACAGTTGATCCTTTAGCCATAACTTCAGGGTGGTAGGGATAAGGTAAGCACTGGCTTAATTCGTGTTTAGTGAAATGAATAAATGTAGCTAAATATTTCCTTTTACTTTGCCAGACATTTTAGTGTATTGAATGTTGTCTTTTACAGATTGTGTGCCTCCTGAATATGATTGTTACCTTCAGCCAGTGAGAATAGCTGACATTCCAGCTCTCAGGGGAGAGTGAATGCTGCTGTAGAATGTGTGGATAACTGATGTGTGTGGGGTGGGCACACTGAATCTGTGCATCAAGATACAAAAGACCCTGAGCACTAGTTGATATGCGCAACTAAAGTAACATAATCCTTAGTTTTTTTCTGCTTGATATTAATGGGTGATGTAGTTTCTCAATGGTATATACTTAAACATAACGTTATAATGGCCCTATAAACCATAGCAGCTCTACCAGCTGCGCTAAAACGTGTTACAGAAATTGCTTTATGAACAGATGCGATTTTTAATGATTAATGCGACTGTAAAGAATATTTGTCAAAACTTTACTCATTGAGCGCAAATCGAGTTCTACCTTCTTACAAACCCCCAATAATGCACCCAGGAAGCACTTCATGAGTTTGTGAGGGCTGCTTATCAGAAAATAAATTATCATACAGAGCATCTACTTAATCAGCAATCAACATTTTGTGTTTTTGTGCCCCTTTTGACAAGTTAAGGCCAAGATTAAAATCGGTGGCGGAGTGAAGAAATGCTCTAACCTCCCCCTATGTAGGAGTGACGGCGGTCACTATTTCCTCCGAACACTCCGCCACCGATTTTAATCTTGGCCTGACAGCCATCTTTGAGTTATTAAATTTAGTCTTTGGATGTGCAGAGCCAATTTTAATCCCACATTGCACTCTCCTTCTCTTTTTGTCAGCACGAACTGCAGATACCTACGGATCTGCACAACCACTTTTTCGGTATAGAGCCACCACCATCTGTGTGGTGACCCGTCAGATATTGCAGTGCCGGTCTGGCGAGGAGTTAGCCCAATGATGATGCTTAGCGTCTTCATTGACGCATGAGGGCACTCCTAATATTATACCGATATCCGGCGTCCTATCTGGATCAATATTTGTGATAAACAGAATTTTCAGACCAGTATTATGAAATCTTTGGGAGTATCACACACAGTTTCTAAACCGTAGTCCGTGCGAGCACAATTTGGTAACCTAGGAGAGTAACCTGTAATAAATTAAGTGAGGCCTCAACTGGTTAAGTATTGTAGGAGGCTGCCCTGGTTTGTAGTGGGTACCTTGGGTACTTGCACCTTATACCAGGTCCAGTATCCCTTATAAGTTAAATGTAGTAGTGTTCTAGCAGCTTAGTCTGATAGAGGTAGCTGTAGCAGAGCAGCTTAGGCTGAACTAGGAGACATGCAAAGCTCCTGCAATACCACTGTAGTTACACAGTACTTATACACAAGAAAATACAATACTTAGTGTTAACAAAAATAAAGGTACTTTATTTTAGTGACACAAGGCCAAAAATATCTTTGAGGCAATACTCCTTCTGGAGGTAAGTATTATACACAATATATACACTAGAGACCAAAATCAGGTAAGTAAACAGTCACAGAATAGGGCAAACAATAGGAAATGCAATAGGAAGAAATAGGCCTAGGGGCAACACAAACCATATACTAAAAGTGGAATGTGAATCACGAATTCCACCCTAGGTAAGTGCAGTGTGTAGAGGATCGCTGCGAGTGTAAGAAAACCACAAAGGTGAGTAAAATACACCACCCCAGAGCCCAGGAAAGTAGGAGTAAAGTATTGCAAGTTTCCTTAGGACACACTGCAAGTTGTGATTAAAGTTATTGCAAGAACCAAGCAACAAATGGTGGATTCCTGGACCTGAAGACCTGTGAAGAGAGGAAACCAAGTCCAGAAGTCGCAGAAGGTTCCAGGAAGGACAGGAGCCCCGGCCAACCTAGAAGATGGTGCAAAAGAGGATTCTTCTGTTGGAAGAGCACCAAAGAAAATGGCTTAGAGTTCCTGCGTGATGCATAGGATGTCTCACGTCAAGATGTTGGATGAAGGCGAGTTGCAGCGCTGGATTCGTCCAACAAGTCTTGGTTCAAGCAATGTCGCGGTTTGAGTCAAATTGGTGCTGCCTGGACCCAGGAGGGATCTGGGGGCCTCAACTCGGACTGAGGAGGCAAAGGGGGCTCCCAACACTGGAGGGAACCCACAGATGACCAGGCAGCACCCATGGAGGTCCCAGGACACGGGGACAAAGAAGGTGCAAATTGCAGTTGCTGCAGCACTACAAAAGAAGGTCCCACGCTGCTGGAGAACAACTCAGCGAGTTGAGCGTCAGAGGATGGAGTGCTGTGGACCTGGGCCATGCTGTGCACAAAGGATTCTTGCAAATAGTGCACAGAGGCCTCAAGAGGTAGAGATGACGCGGTGCACATGGCTACTGTTGCAAACGGGGAAGGGAGGCTCTTACCTCTGCCAAATTTGGACTGCTGGACATTAGGACAGTCTGGGTCACGTCAGTCCTCCACCTGTGTTGCAGGGAGAACGCTTGTCGCCAGGAAAGGAGTCCCAGAGAACCGGTCACTGTTTTAGAAGGTGCCTGCTGGTGCAGGGAAGTGACTCTGTCACTCCACAGGAGATTTCTTCGGTCCTTCTGGTGCAGGGTGAAGACAGGGAGTCTTCAGAGCGTGCACACCTTGGAAACTGTTGCGGTTGCTTGCTGGAGCTGAAGTTGCAGAGGCACAGTAGCCTTCTTGGATACTTGGTTGCAGTTACAGTGGTTCCTGGAGCAGTCTGCGGTTGATCCGACGGTCAGAGGATGAAGCAGGACTTGCAGAGTATTCCTGGTGGAAACTTGCAAGCCAAATCTGAAGAGGAACCCACAGGAGAGACCCTAAATAGCCCTGAGAGGGGGATTGGCTACCTAACCAGGTATGCACCTATTAGGAGGGGTCTCTGATGTCACCTGCTGGCACTGGCCACTCAGAGATCTCCAGAGTGTCAGGGACACTCTGGAGGAGCTCTGGGCACCACGCCTGGGGTGTTGGTGGACAGGGGAGTGGTCACTCCCCTTTCCTTTGACCAATTTCACACCAGAACAGGGACTGGAAGGGTCCCTGAACCGGTGTAGACTAGCCTATGCAAGGAGGGCACCATCTGTGCCATTCAAAGCATTTCCAGAGGCTCTGAGAGGCTACCCCTCCCGCCTGTAACAACGATTTCCAAAGGGAGAGGGTGTACCACCCTTCTCACAAAGGAAATGCTTTGTTCTGCCTTCCTGGGACTGAGCTGCTCAGACCCCAGGAGGGAAGAACCATGTCTGTGAGGTGGCAGCAGCTGTAGCTACAGTGCAAGCCTCAGACAGCTGGTTTGGCAGTACTCGGGGCCCATGGTGGAGCCTCCAGGATACATGTGATTCCCCTCCCCAATACCAGATTTGGAATGGGGGGACAATTCCATGATCTTAGACGCCACACATGGCCATAATTCGGAGTTACCATTGTGAAGCTACATATATGTTGTAGGAAGTTGGTTCTGTATATACTATCTCAAAGTGAGAGATAGTGTGCACAGAGTTCAAGGGTTCCCCTAAGAGGTTGAAAATTAGATAATACTAATGCTCTATTTTGTGGTAGTGTGGTCGAGCAGTAGACTTATCAGAGGGTAGTGTTACGCATGTGTTCTTCACACACAGGCAATAAATGAGGAACAAACTCTCAGACTTGACTCCAGGCCAATAGTTTTTATATAGAAAAATCTTTTGTTAATTTATTTTGAGGTAAGCACATAAAATGTAAGGTACTTCACACAGGTAAGGATAGAACTTTGATTTAAAACACTAGTACACACAGTTTAGGTTAAAATGGCAATAAGCTATTTTAAAAGTGGACACTGCAAAAATCAACAGTTCCTGGGGAGGTAAGTTTGGTTGCGTTTTTCTGGTAAGTAAAGTACTTAGACAGTCATTCTCCTGGGCGTGGACAGCCCACTGTTGGGGGTTCAAGGCAACACCAATGCCACCGCACCAGCAGCACAGGGCCGGTCAGGTGCAGAGGTCAAAGGAGGGCCCAGAACACATAGGTGCTTATGAGGAACAGGGGTGCTCCTTCCTAGTCTGCTTGCAGGTAAGTACCTGCGTCCTCGGGGAGCAGACAAGGGGGGTTTTGTAGAGCACCTGTGGGGGGGGGGGGGGACACAAGCCCACAAAATACGCCCTCAGCGGCACAGGGGCAGCCGGGTGCAGTAGGCAAAGTAGCCATCGGGCTTGCTATTGAAAGCAATGGAGGGACCCGGGGTCACTTAGGCGATGCAGGCAGGGCACGGGGGGCTTCTCGGGCCAGCCACTGACTGGGCTGGGATGAGGGCCGCCTGCTGGTCACTCCTGCACTGGTAGTTGGTTCCTCTCTGTCCTGGGGGCTGCGGGTGCAGGCATCGGGTTCCTTCTTACCAGGCAGTCGCAGTCAGGGGGAGCCTCCGGATCCGCTCTACAGGCATTGCTGTGAGGGTGCAGGGGGATCGACTCAGGGTGCCCACGTTGTTGTAGTTGCCTGGGAGTCATCTCTGCAGTGTTGGTTCTCCTGAACTCGAGCCGGGGGCGTCAGTGCTGAGTGTGAAGTCTCACGCTTCCGGCGGGAAGAGTGAGTTCTTTGAAAGTTGCTTTAAAGTTGTTGCAGTTTTTGAACAGTGCCGTTGTTCTCTGGAGTTTCTTGGTCCTTTGGATTCAGGTCAGTCCTCTGAGTCTTCAGAGGTCGCTCGTCCCTGTCGGATGCGTTGCTGTGCAGGTTCTTTTAGTCTGGAGACAGGCTGGTAGGCCTAAACTCCTGAGGCACTGCTACTCCCCCCCCCCGGACCAAGAGCTCAACCTGGTAAGGCTCCAGCTCCATGGACTGTTCCTTCAGGGGATAGAACATCTTCCTGGGAAGAGAGGTTGTTTCTTGTGCTGCGTTGAAGCTGGTTCCCCAGTCATCTTTCTTTTCCTCTTGGAAGGTTGGACCATTATTCCAGACTCCAACACTTCTTTTTCACCCTGAGCCCTGCTCTGTGCCCTTGTCTTGACACACACCAGTTCAGGGATACCCAGCATGGCTGCATGGGTTTTGAGTTCAACCTCAGCCCATGCGGAAGACTCCAGATTATTCCCTAGCAGACATTCTACTGGAACTGCAGAGGAGACTACCACCTGTTTCAGGCCAGTGACCTCTCCCCATTCTAAGGTTACCATTGCCATGGGATGGACTTTAGTTTGATTGTCAGCATTAGTGACTGGATATGTCTGTCCTTGCAGGTACCGTCCTGGGGAAACCAGTTTGTCTGTCACCATGGTGACACTGGCACCTGTATCCCTCAGGGCCTCCACTCTAGTCCCATTAATTAAGAGCTGCTGCCTATATTTTTGCATGTTAGACGGCGAGGCTGCAAGTGTGGATAAATCCACCCCACTCTGAGACTAATGTAGCTTCAGTGTGAACCCTCATTTGCTCTGGGCACACTGTTGATCCCACCTGGAGACTGGCTATTGCACTGCTAACTGGAGTAGTATTTGTTTTGGGACTTTTCTTTGGACAGGCCTGGTCTCCAGTTTGGTGTCTATGATGACTACAGATTAGACACCAGGCCTTCTTGGTATCACAGTTTGTACCCATTTGTGGACTGTGAAGAGGCTCTGGACACACACTCCTGAGCAGGTTTTTGGGGCCCTATAGAAGACTCTTTACTTTTACCTTTGGTTGTCTCACCACTCTTCCTCTGGGAGGCTTTGTGACCCCTTTCTTTTGGTCAACCCCTGTGGATGTCTTGGTCAGCCTAGTCTTGACCCAATGGTCTGCCTTCTTTCCCAATTCTTGGGGAAATTTTGGACCTAGGTCTACCAGATGTTGATGCAGTTTGTCATTGAAACAATTACTTAACAGATGTTCAGCCCAAGTTATACAGCCCATCATAATTATTTACACTACTGCCAGTTATCCAATCATCTAGTGTTTTGGCTGAGAAGTCAGCAAAATCAACCCAGGTCTGGCTCGAGGATTTTTGAGCCCCCCTGAACCTAATCCTGTACTTCTCAGTTGAGAATCCAAAGCCCTCAATCAGGGTAGCCTTCATGAGGTCATAACATTCTTCATCTCTAACAGTGAGTGTGGGGAGTCTATCCCTACACTTTCCAGTGAACATTTCCCAAAGGAGAGCACCCCAGTGAGATCTGTTTACTTTTCTGGTTGGACAAGCTCTTTCAGAAGCTGTGAACCATTTGGTGATGTCATCACCATCTTCCTATTTTGTTAAAATCTGTTTGAGGATTTTTAGGATGCCAGTATTATCTCTGACCCTATTTATGTTGCTGCCATCATTGATGGGAGTTAAACCCATCTCTTGTCTTTCCCTTTCTATGGCTAGGAGCTGCTTCTCCAATGCAAATCTTTTGGCCATCCTGGCTAACAGGAGGTCCTCTTCATTGAGGATGCCCTCAATGCTTCCAGAGGTACTGGTCTCCCGTGTGGAAGAACCAGGCTCTCTGTCTAGGATTTGTGAAGTCAGGGTTTGAGGAACCCTGTTCTCCCTGGTTAGGACAAGCGGGGGGAATTCATACTACTGTTCACTTACTTCCCCATCTGAAGGAGTATCCTCAGAGGGGTTTTCCCTTGTGAACCCAGTTTTTATCTTTTTTAGCTTACAGAGAGACCTTAACTCTGAGATCCCTAGATGCAGGTAAGGGGTGAGGTTGAGTTCCACCACCATCTCATCTGTGCTAGACATTATCACTCTAAAAGTTGGGATCACTTTTTAAGAATCTAAAAACTACTTTTAGAACTTAAATCCAAACTTTTAAAAACGTTTAAACTCTAAAAGAATTGCTAACAGGGACTTACACAAGGCCCTAGCAGGACTTTTGAAATTTTAGAAAAATAGTCAAATTCCAAAATTTGTCATTAGAAATTAATGTTTGGAATTGATGAGGTATTGGCTGAGTAGTCCAGCAAATGCAAAGTCTTAGACCCCACTGCTGATCCACCAATGTAGGAAGTTGGCTCTGTATATACTATCGCAAAGTGAGCGATAGTGTGCACAAAGTCCAAGGGTTCCCCCTAGAGGTTGATAGTGGCAAAATTGGATAATACTAATTCTCTATTTTGTGGTAGTGTGGTCGAGCAGTAGGCTTATCAGAGGTTAGTGTTAAGCATTTGATTTACACACACAGGCAATAAATGAGGTACACACACTTGGAGTAAACTCCAGGCCAATAGGTTTTTATATAGAATGATATCTTTTCTTAATTTATTTTACAACCACAAGATTCAAGATTTGCGGTAAGCGCATAAAATGCAAGGTACTTCACATAGGTAAGTATAGAACTTTTATTTAAAACGGTAGTACACACAGTTTAGGTTAAAATGGCAATATGCTATTTTAAGAGTGGACACAGTGCAAAAATCAACAGTTCCTGGGGGAGGTACGTTTGGTTATGTTTTTCAGGTAAGTAAAGCACTTAGACAGTCAGTCTCCTGGCCATAAGCAGCCCACCATTGGGGGTTCAAGCAACCTCAAAGCCACCGCACCAGCAACACAGGGCGGGTCAGGTGCAAAGGTCAAAGGGGGGCCCAAAACACATAGGCACCTATAAAGAACAGGGGTGCTCTGGTCCTAGTCTGCTAGCAGGTAAGTACCTGCGTCCTCGGGGAGCAGACGTGGGGTTTTTTGTAGAGCACTTGGTGGGTTGGGGGGGGGGGGGGGGGGGACAAGCCCACAAAACATGCCCTCAGCGGCACAGGGGCAGCCGGATGCAGTAGGCAAAATAGGCGTCGGGTTTGCTATTGAAAGCAGTGGAGGGACCTGGGGTCACTTAGGCGATGCAGGCAGGGCACAGGGGGGCTTCTCGGGCTAGCCACTGACTGGGATAGGATGAGGGCCGCCTGCTGGTCACTCCTGCACTGGTAGGTGGTTCCTCTCGGTCCTGGGGGCTGCGGGTGCAGTGCCTGCGGGTGCAGGTGTCGGGTTCCTTCTTCCCAGGCAGTCGCGGTCAGGGGGAGCCTCCAGATCCTCTCTGCAGGCGTCTCTGTGAGGGTGCAGGGGGGTCAACTCAGGGTACCCATGTCGTCCTAGTCGCCTGGGAGTCCTCTCTGCAATGTTGGTTCTCCTGAACTCGAGCCGGGGGCGTCGGGTGCAGAGTGTGAGGTCTCACGCTTCCAGCGGGAAGAGTGAGTTCTTTGAAAGTTGCTTTAAAGTTGCAAAGTTGTTGCAGTTTTTGAACAGTGCCGCTGTTCTCGAGAGTTTCTTGGTCCTTTGGATTCAGGGCAGTCCTCTAAGTCTTCAGAGGTCGCTGGTCCCTGTCGGATTCAATGCTGTGCAGGTTCTTTGAGTCTGGAGACGGGTGGTAGGGCTGGGGCCAAATAAATTGTCGTCCCCGTTGTCTCTCTGGGGCTTTCATGTCAGCAGTCCTTCTTGTTGTAGGTTGCAGGAATCTGATTTCCTGGGTTCGGGGTCACCCCTAAATACTAAATTGAGGGGCTTGTTTAGGTCTGGGGAGTAGTAGCCAATGGCTACTGTCGTGGAGGGGGGCACGTCCCTACCCCTATTGGGAGAATCCTCCAAACTCAAGATGGAGGATTTCTAAAGGCAGGGGTCACCTCAGTTCAGGGCACCTTAGGGGCTGTCCTGACTGGTGGGTGACTCCTCCTTCTTTTCCTCATTATTTCCTCCAGCCTTGCAGCCAAAATTGGGGACTGTGGCCGGAGGGGCGGGCATCTCCACTAGCTGGAATGCCCTGGGGTGCTGTAACAAAAGGCATGAGCCTTTGAGGCTCACTGCCAGGTGTTGCAGTTCCTGCAGGGGGAGGTGAGAAGCACCTCCACCCAGTACAGGCTTTGTTCCTGGCCACAGAGTGACAAGGGCACTCACCCCATGTGGCCAGAAACTCGTCTGGTTGTGGCAGGCTGGCAAAAACTGGTCAGCCTAGCACTAGGAGTCTGACTGGTATTCAGGTGGCATCTCTAAGATGCCCTCTGGTTGTATTTTACAATAAATCCCACACTGGCATCAGTGTGCATTTATTATGCTGAGACGTTGGATACCAAACTTCCGAGATTTTAGTGTAGCCATTATGGAACTGTGGAGTTCGTAACTGACAGACTACCAGACCATATACTCTTTATGGCTACCCTGCACTTACAATGTCTAAGGTTTTGCTTGGATACTGTAGGGGCACAGTGCTCATGCACATATACCCTCACCTGTTGTATAGTGCACCCTGCCTTGGGGCTGTAAGGCCTGCTAGAGGAGTGACTTTCGTATGCCATAGGCAGTGTGAGGTGAGCATGGCACTCTGAGGAGAGTGCCATGTCGACTTAGTCATTTTCTCCCCACCAGCACACACAAGGTGTGAGGCAGTATGCATGTGCTGAGTGAGGGGTCCCCAGGGTGGCATAAGACATGGTGCAGCCCTTAGAGACCTTCTCTTGCCACAGGGCCCTTGGTACCAGGCGTACCATTTACAAGGGACTTATCTGTGTGCTAGGGATGTACCAATTGTGGGAACAAAGTTACAGTTTAGGTAATGAACTCTGGTGCTGGGGGCTGATTAGCAGGGTCCCAGCATACTTTGAATCATAACTGGCATCAACAAAAGGCAAAAGGTCAGGAAGTAACTATGCCAAGGAAGGCATTTCCTTACATATATGTATTGACATATATGTAGTGCATGTGTGTAATGGTATCCCCACACTCGCCAAGTCCAGGGAATTGGCTCTGGACAGCCTGGGGACACCTTTGCTAGTGCAAGGGTGCCCTCACACTTAGTAACTTTGCACCTAGCCTTCAGTAAATGAAGGTTAGACATATAGGTGAGTTATAAGTTACTTAAGTGAAGGGAAATGGCTGTGAAATAATGTGTGCACTGTTTCACACAGACTGCAGTAGCAGTCATGTGAAAGGGTTTTTCTGAGCTCCTTATCGGTGGCAAAAGAAATGCTTCAGCCCAAAAGGATCTCCTAGAACCCCAATGCCCTGGGTACCTAGGTATCATATACTAGTGACTTAAAAGGGGGATCCAGTGTGCCAATTGGAATATGAAGTCACTAAACTATAGTGACTAATTTGGAAGCAGAGAGAGCATAAACACTGAAGTTCTGGTTAGCAGAACTTCAGTGACACAGTTGACTACTACTGACAACACACACATTAGACCACAAACTATAAGCACTGGTGTCCTGGCTAGCAGGATCTCAGTGAGACAGGCAAAACCTACTGACAAACAGGTAGAAATTGGAGTTTACATGCCAAGAAAAATGGTACTTTCCTGCAAGTATTTATACTGTTAATAATTAAGTTCATCCAATTCATTTGTGCCCTTCACCATTGATCTTTGTTGAACGGCCATCATCAATACTGTTCTTATTGCTCCTTTGCCCTTATGTATTAAGCGTTTGAGACACCTTGAAGTCTTCAAAAGATATGTAAATCTTACTCACCCTCTATTGCTATTTAGCATTATGTTGACATTTCCATTAGAGTTATAGCCCTGTTACCACTTCTGTAAGTGATTGCTGCCCTTTCTTGTATGTAGTGTAGGCTCAGGGTGTTAAAGCTACAGGCAAAATGTGAGGGGTACTGCAAACAAGGGGCCAGTTTCCTACAATCGTTTTTCTCATTAACTGGTATCAGGGGGCAGTAACCAGTCTCAACTACGAGTGGAGGTCCATATAGGAGTCTAGGCCATTTGTATCCAACACAAGAAAAAAATCATAAAGCATCTCCTGTTGACTCAGATATCAAACTCAACAGAGTAAAACCATAGGGCAGGTTAGAAAATGCATAATAAACCCACACTGATGCCGGTATGGGATTTATTGAAAAATGACCACAGAGGGCATTTTAGAGATGCCCCCCGTATGTTAGCCCAACTGGAAGTGTAGGACTGACCAGTCTGTGCCAGCCTGCCACTTTCAGACAAGTTTCTGACCACATGGGGTGAGTGCCTTTATGCACTTTGTAGCCATTAACAAAGCCTGTCCTGGGTGGAGGTGCTTCACATCTCACCCTGTAGGAACTGTAACACCTGGTGGTGAGCCTCAAAGGCTCAAGCCTCTGATTACAGATCCCCCCCCCCCCCCCCTTGACAAAGCCCCTCTTTTGGTAGTTAGTCCAGCAGGAAAATTAGGGAAAACAGGAGGCGTGACCACCCCTAAGGTGTCCAGAGCTGAGGTGACCCCCCCCCTCTTGCAGAATCCTCCATCTTGGTTTGGAGGACAGGGACCAATAGGGACAGGAATGTACCCCCCTCCCCAAAGGGAGTGGACACAAGGAGGGTGTAGCTACCCTCAGGGGCAGTAGCCATTGGCTACTGCCCTCTGACCCCTACCATGTACCTAAATCTAGGCGTTAGGGCCTCCCTGAACCCAGCTCACCAGATTTCTGGCGACCTACAAGAAGGATTGGTAAGCTGAAAACCCCAGCAGAGAATAAGGAAGACAACTGCTTTGGCCCCCATCCTACCAGCCTGTCTCCTGCTTTAAAGAACCTGCAAAAAGACTAGCAACGCGTCCAGCGGGCCCAGTGACCACTGCCAACTCCAGAGGACTGCTCTGCACCCAAAAAGGACCAAGAACTCCTGAGGACAGCGGCTCTGTCTCTAGAAACCTCCAACTAAGGACGACTCCTCACTCTAGAGTCTTGACCCCTGTGCACCCAACGCCCACAGCCTTTGTCCAGGTTTTCCACTCAGCAAGTAAGGGTCCCCAGGCGATTGTGAGCAAGAGCCCACCCTGGGTTGACACCGTCAAGATGACGCCTGCAGAAGGAATCATGAGGACCCCCCTGACCGTGAGCTCCAGACAAAGATAACTTACTCCTGAAAATCCACTGCACCCTCAGCCCCCATGCCTTGGAGAATACAGCGCAGCATCGACCAGCAGGCGGCCTCCTCCCTGTCTGACCAGTGGTGTACCTGAGACCCCCCTCCCAGGACCGCAAGTAGCCTCGGGTTCCCCCCATAGACCTGCATTGGAAACATGACATCCTGTTTGCACCCTGCACCCGGCCGCCCATGTGCCACTGAGGGTGTGTGTTTGGTGTCTACCTGTGGATCCTTCAGTGCTCTTCTAATCCCCCCTGGTCTGCCCTCTGAGTCGTGGGTACTTACCTGCTGGCTGACCGGAATCTGAGTACCCCCGTATCCATCGGAGCCCACGTTTATGGTTCCTCTTTGGCCTCTACACTCGACAGGCCCAGTGTTGCTGGTGGTGGGTGTTTGGAGTTAACTTGAACCCCCAACGATGGACTACCTACACCCCAGAGATAAGAATTGTAAGTTGTATACTTACCTGCAAAAATGTACTATCTTTTCTTCCCCAGGAACTGTTGGAAAATGCAGTGTCCACTTTTAAAATAGCTTTTTGCCATTTTAAGAATAACTGTATACACTGTTGATTCTATTCAGAGTCCTGATCTTATATGTGCAAAGTACCTTTCAATTTATGTACTTACCTGCAAACTGAATCTTGAGGTTCTAGAAATAAACAAAGCATATTTTTCTATCTAAAATCCAGTTGGTCTGGAGTTAAGTCATTGAGTGTTTTTTTTTGTTTTTTTCTATTGCTTGTGTGTGTACAACAAATGCGTAATACTACCTTCTGATAAGCTTGACCACACTACCAGAAATAGAGCATTAGTATTATCTATTTCAGCCTCTTTCAAGAGTCTGGGGAACCCCTGGACTCTGTGCACACTGTATCTAATTTTTATGTAGTATATACATAGCCAGCTTCCTACATTGGTTGATCAGCTATGGGTTCGAAGATTCTGCATTTGCTGGATTACTCAGCCAATACCCGATCACACGGCTAAATTCCCAAATTGCCTTTAAAAAACAGAATTTGACAATTTTTTCCAAATTTCGAAAAGTCCTGCTAAGGCCTTTGTTAAGTCCCTTTAGCACAGTATCTATTTTGATATAGTATATAAAGAACCAGCTTCCTACACAATGCACAAGCATTGTTAGCACTGTACGACAGGGCCTGCTGGGATGGAATGGAGACTCTCCTTCAGTACCTCCCAGAGGAGCATCGCAAAGGGCACAACAAATAGTATTGGACGGTCAAACTATTTGTAACATCTACATTTGTTGTGCGATAAATGCCGCAGATACAGCAGCACCCAGTATTAATGCAAGAATCATCATACAAAGGCATGCTTGGCTTAGGTGTTCAGGCTTCAAGCCAAAAATAGAGCAGGCAGTACTCGACATGCCATTTGATAGGGAACATCTGTTAAACACTACACAATGTGGTCATTTTTGTCGCCCACCATTCAGAGGAGGCTTAAAACCATTGTCTACAGAGCCTTCCACCAATCAAAACAGACATGCCTCCTACTTTTACAACAGAGGTTCCTCTAGGGGATTATACAGATGCACAAATAACAAAGGCAAAGGTAAGGCATCCACCTCCTGAGGATCCGCCTCTGCCGCCTGCCAGTGACTACCTACACCTTCCACCACCCTCTCAGGTAGGGGGAAGACTGAAATACTTATATCCACAAAGGTCCAATATCACCACAGACCAGTGGGTTCTCTCAATTATCCAACATAATTATTTTTTGTAACTACTTCCATTCTAACAAACATTCCCCCAAGAACACCTTACTCTTCTCAAAGAAGACATTCAATTCCTCCTTCTCAAAGGGGCTATAGAACCAGTCCCCTTGTCATATCAAGGATCAGGAATATACTTTCTTATAACAAAGAAAGATGGGTCACTAGATCTCAGACCATTAAATCACTACTTTCTCTAGGTCATTCTGCAAGATATCATTTCACTGTTACAGCAAGGCGACTTTATGAAAGAGTTAGATCTATAGAACAATTACTTTCATATTGCCATTCACTCAGCACACCGCAGATATTTCAGATTCGTAATTGCAGGAAAATATTGTGTGTTCAAGGTTTTACCTTTCAGGATCACAACTGCTCCCAGGGTCTTTACAAAGCACATACTCAGTGACTCACTCCAGGCCAGTTGTTTTATTATAGCAAAAATATATATTCTTACTTCATTTCTAGAAGCACAAGATTCAAGTTGCAGCTAAGTATATTTGCAAGTAAGTATCCAACTTGTGTATCAATACAACTTTGTTTTAATTTGGCAAGTTAAACGGTTTTCAAATAAATAGCAATAATCTGTTTGACAGTGCAATTTTCAGAAACAGTTGCTACGGGGGAAGAAAATTAGCACAGTTTCAAGGTAAGTACAAGACTTAAAGTTCCATTCTCTGGGGGTTAGGATGTCTACAGGGTGGGGGTTCAAGAAAACCTCAAACACCCACCACAAGGAATAATGGGCCGGCAGGGTGCAGAGATCAAGTTGAGTCCTATGAAGACTGGTTGCACTTGGAATCAAGCTTGCTTGCAAGTAAGTACCTGTCTTCGAAGGGCAGACCTGGGGGGTTTAGAGGAGCACCGGGAGGGCCATAGGTTCGCACCCAACACTCATCCTCAGTGGCACAGGGACGGCTGGGTGCAGGGTGCAAACAGTGTTGGGCTCCCAGTGCTTTCCTATAGAGGGCTCCCTGGGTCACAAATATGTTGTCCAGGGGGTCGGTTCCGGGAAACCAAAGGCTGAAAAAGGAGGAGGTCCGCCTGCTGGACGTTGCTTCACCGGTGGTCGGATTCCCCAAGGCCTGGGAGCTGTGGGTGCAGTGGTACCCGTGGGCGTCGGTATCTTCGTCCGGTTCTCTTGCTGTCAGGGAGGTCATCCGGATTTAGGTTGCAGGCGTCATAGTGTTGGACAGGATGGGTCAACCCAAGGTGGAGACACTGTCAGAATCGCGTGGGGACGAGCTCTAGTCGGTTGGACCACTTGGACATGGGTGTCGGATGCAGTGTGAGCAGGACTCGCAGATCCAGGGCAGTTCTGGAGTCCTTTGCTGGTGTTTCTTTCTGGACAGGGCTGCTGTCCATAGATCATGGTCCTTTGGGGTGCAGGTAGTCCTCTTGAGGCTTTTAAGAGGTTGCTAGTCCTGTAGGGTGTGTCACCTTTTGGTTGCAGGGCTTCAGAAGCTGGAGACAGGCCTGTAGGGCTGGGGCCAAGTCAGTGGGTGTCTTCAGTCTTCTCTGCTGGGGGTCAGCTTAGCAGTCCTTCTTTCTTCTTGCCTTCTTGAGGTTGCCAGGAATCTGACGAGGTAGGTTCAGGGGTGCCCTTAAATCCTGAATTTAGGGGCATTAGAGGGGTCAGAGGGCAGTAGCCAATGGCTACTGTGCCTGAGGGTGACTACACCCTTACAGTGTCTGCTTCCTTTGGGGAGTGGGACACAGACCTAACCCTGTTGGTCCCTGTTCCCCCAACCAAGATGAAGGTTTTTGCAAGGAAGGGGTCACTCACCCTTGTTTTTCCTAATTTTCCCACCGGACTTGCCACCAAAACTGGGGCTTTGTCTGGGGCGGCGGGCATCTGCATTAGCTGGAGTGCCCTTGGGCACTGTAACAAGAGGCCTGAGCCTTTGAGGCTCACTGCCAGGTGTTACAGTTCCTGCAGGGGAGAGGTGTAAAGCACCTCCACCCAGTGAAGCCTTTGATTCTGGGCACAGAGAGCACAAAGGCTCTCACCCCATGTGGTCAGAAACTTGTCTGGAAGTGGCAGCCTAGCACAGCCCGGTCAGTCCTGCCCTAGAAGTTTGGCTAAAATACAGGGGGCACTCTAAGATGCCTTCTGGGTGCATTTTCCAATAAATCTAACACTGGTATTAGTGTGGGTTTATTTAGCTGAGACGTTTGATACCAACTATCCAGACTTCAGTGAAGCCATTATGGAGCTCTGGAACTCATAATGACAATCTCCCAGCCCATATACTCAGTATGGCCACACTGCACTTACAATGTCTAAGAATGGACTTTAGCACTGTAGGGGCATATTGCTCATGCAATTGTACCCTCATCCATGGTATAGTGCACCTTACCGTAGGGCTGTAAGGCCTGCTAGATTGGTGACTTACCTATGCCACAGGTAGCGGTTTGTGGGCTTGGCACCCTAAGAGGGTTGCCACGTCGACTGTCTTTTTCTCCTCACCAGCATACACAAGCTGCAATGGCAGTGTGCATGTGCTTGGTGAGAAGTCTCCCAGGGTGGCATAATACATGCCGCAGCCCTTGGGGACCTTCGCTGGCCACAGGGCCCTTGGTACCATTGGTACCTTTTACAAGAGACTGTGTGCCAGGGGTGTGCCAATTGTGAAAGCAATGGTACATGTTTAGTGAAAGAACACTGGTGCTTGGGCCTGGTTAGCAGGATCCCAGCACGCTCTGTCAAGTCGGCATCAATGTCAGGTAAAATGTGTGTGGGGGAGGGTAACCATGCCAAAAAGGGCGCTTTCCTACTTCTTTTCACTCACTATGTCCCAGGTTTGGCAAGGACACAGTGGGGGTATATTGCTCATGCAACTATGCTCCCAGTATAGTGCACCCTGCCTATACTGCTGGAAAACCTGCCAGAGGTTTGACTTACCTATATTGCATGCAGTGTGTAGTGGACAGGGCACACAGGCAGTGTGCCATGTCGAGTTTTAATTTTAGGTTTGTATATGGGCACTGTGCTGGGTGCACCTGGATGCAGGGCCCTAGAGGGTAGCAGTATCAATGCTGCCGTCCTCAGAGCCTACCCCCTGCCCTGGGCAACTAAGTATCATTTACTAGGGGTTTATGGTGGCAGCCAAAGGTGTCTTCATTTGTGCCAATGCATCTCAACAGTTCTTGCCCAGGGAACCTGGTTAGCATGGGCCCTAGGAACTAACAACTTCTAGGCTACACCTTACACCAGGCAAAAAGTGGGAGCTAACCAAGTCAAAAAGAGGCCTTTTCTCACAGATTCCATGTACTCTGGAGGTTCCTTAGATGATCCCTCAGTTCTGTCTGTGCAGCCTTACGGGCTCTAGCTGCCAGCCTTGCTGCTGACCCCAGACACTGTTCTGCCCTCCTGCTGGTGATCCTAGCTCAGGCTGGAGAGGCAGGACAAAGGATTTCTTGCAAGGGAGAGGTGTGACCACCTCCCCCAGTGTGTTAGGTTGTGTCTAAGGGATGTGGAGGGGTGGCATCTGAGCGCCACCAGACTGCTTTGAAGGGCACATTTGGTGCCCTCTTTGCATAATCCTGTTTGCACCAGTTCAGGAGCCCCCGGGTTCCCGCTCTGGTCCGAAACTACACAAAGGACAGGGGAGTGACCACTCCCCTGTCCAACTCCTCTCCTAGGGAGGTGCACAGAGCTCTGCCAGGTGGCCACTTAATTTTGCCGTCTTGGAAACTAGATGACCCAGAGGTCCCTGGGAGCGCCTGACTGGTTAGACCAGGCAGATGACGTCCCTGATCCCCTCTGACAGGGGGTGACTTCAGAGAGTGACCAACCCCCTTTTAAAGTTACTTAATAGCTCCCCTGTGGGTGGGTCTTCAGATTCATCGAGCAAGACTCTCCAAGGAAGTCTCTACAAAACATCATCTGCTCCTGGCCTCTGGAACTGCTGCTTGTCTGCTTTGGAACCAAAACACGTCTGCTTCTGGTGGGAAGGCTCCTGTTGCAACATTGTTCCTCTGGATCCTGGAAGAATTCTACAACATCCAAGTGTGTGAATCCTCCAGGGTCTCTGCACCTGGATGCACAAAGGAATCTCACTTGGAGTGAAGCAGTCACTACTCTGTTCCACGAACATCGAAAGGCTCTCCTTCACAGGTGATGAGTCTTTGGCTACCTCTGGGTCCTGCTTGTCCTCTGAGCAACTTGGGAGACTGTGGACCCCTGCTCCTGCCACTGGACTGGAACCCCTGTGCACAGTGACTGTTGCACTTGTGAAGGCTTGTTGACTCTTCCTCCAGGAGATCTTCAGGTGCCTAGGAGCCCCAGCATCCAGCACTCTGTAACTCGCAGATCAGCTACCTGTCTTGCAACACCTGCGATGTGGGACTTCTGTTTTGTTGTGCTGCTGAGGCCTCCTTGTGACTCCCTGCGTCCATCGCCTGTGGGTCACTCGCGGGGGCTCCTTTGACTTCTGCTGGCCAACCTGCGTCCTGAGGGCCAGCCCTGACTCCCCCTCCTGGATAGTAACTCTTGGACTTTGCTGGTCCACAAATCTTTGCACATACTTTTTCAGCTTCAGCTTGGATTTGCCAGTGCTTGCTGGTGACCTGGATGGTCACTGACCCTCCTGCAGTCCGTTGAGGGACAGCTCGTATGTGACTCCTGGGATCCTCTGCAGCTCTTGGACCCTGCAACTGGACTTCTTCTTCCACCCACTTGCAGGAACATCACCTCTAGGAGGGCGGGCATTGCCATTGCACTACCCGGGCATCTCCAAGGGAGCTGGACTCAGTCCCCTTACCTTTCAGGTCCTCCATGTCTGGAATCCGTCCTTGGGTTCCACCAGCCTGGTCCACAGATCGTGACATCAGATGGACAATCAGAGTCTTTCTCTGATTTAAGAGAGAGTCCCTCTTCCTCTCTGCATTCGGGTTCCCCTGGTGTAGGTACTGCTGTCTTCTGGGTATCCTCGAGTGGGGGCACTCTCCAACCTTCCGCTTGTTTGTTGCTATTCTTGGGGTCCACTGGGAAGGGTCCTGAATCACACCAACTCCAACCACTACCCATCCTATGGAACGACTGGGTGGGTAGCTAATATGCACCTGGTTACTTGGGACACTTAGTGTACTTACCTCTGGTGTTTCGATTTACCCCCCGCCCCTAGCTAACTACCACACTTACTTTGTTTGGCCTCACTGTTTTGCATTCTTTCTTAGTATATGGTTTGCCCCTCCCCATAGGGCCGTGTATATTTTATGCTATTACTGTTATTTTGTGTATATATTGTGTGTAGATATCGCCAAAGGGAGAAATATTAATGCTAGTTTAGTAGTAGCGCTATAATAAAGTATCCTTTATTTTTGCGACACTTCTGTGGATCTTTCTTGTGAGTGAGTTATTGTCTGACTACTGTGGTATTGCAAGTGCTTTACTTTCCTCCTGGATAAGCATCAGCTGTTCGCCTCAGCTATCCCTAGCTAGCTTTTGCTATCTGGACGCCTATTCACTTTCAACAAGGGTTGCCTGGACTCAGTTTAGGGCTCCACACCATAGGTGTTCACTATAAACTGAGCCAGGCTCCTACAACGACAGAAAGCCAGTGTTGGCCAGGCAGTGCTCGAAACACTTTCAGTCAACTCCAACTCGCTAACCACCCCTTATATGGAGGGACTTCTTTACAGTCTACGCAAAGCATTTGTATCTACAACCACACATGCCATTGAACGGAAAATATTACTTACCCAGTAGACCTCTGTTCGTGGCATATAGTGCTGTAGATTCACATTCCCCCTCCCTCCTTCCTGGACACCTGTAGTTGTTGCTGTTACATTAACAAATAAATATTGTACATATGTAAATACATTGCTTGGCCATTTCTTTCTCCTTTCTCTATACACTCATTGCCTCACCCGCCTGCAGGAAAACAATCTAACAAAGGACCCGATGCCCATGTGCACTATCACTGAGAGGAGGGGTCACTCGATCCTGTGACTTAAAAAGATTGTTCAAACAAAAACAACTTGCAACACTCCGGACCCAACATTAGATGACGGATGGATGCAAAGCATGTGAATCTTCAGCACTGCATGCCACAAAGAGATGTCTACCGGGTAAGTAAAAAAAAAATTTCTTGTTTCATTTGATGTACCTTTTTATGTGCAGAACATCCCATCCCGGTTTTCCCCAGAAAAGACTTCACATAAGCATTCAGCAATTAACAGCAAACAATCTAACTCTGAATTTCGAGTTTATTAATGGCACAACACAAGTCTGTGAAGTTTCAAATGAATTTCAGTATAGTATAGAGATAAACAAGAGTGTTCCAGATCACACCTTCTTTCTAGGGAAGTATAACCATTCTGGGATTGTGCTCGGAAAAAAGCGTTATCCTGATGATGGCAATGTATCTTCCAAGGAAGCAGAATGTTTGAGGGGTGCCCCTGTTCTCTGAGCCGTTTGAGTATGGAAGGAGTGGTCTCTGGCTTTACCATTCTTTCCTTTTCTACAGTGGGCCTGGCTGATCTCCAATACCTGCACACAGATCCTTCTCAGCTCAGCAGAGGTTGTGCCAAGTAGGTTCTGAGGTGAAACAGTTTTTGAATGCCTCTCTTGCTGTGATTAGAGAGGTCAGTTGTTGTGATATGTCGTTTTATCAAAAATAGAGTCTCAATGTCATCTGTTATGTTTGAAGTTATGATAGGGCAGTGGCTTACTTACGGGTGTTCATCTCTGTAAGGGTGAATTTCTGTCTTCGTTAAGTTATTTGAAACCATAATGTCTCTTCAGCTGGAGTTTCTATTATGACTGAAGTAATTTTCAAACCTAATTAATGACCAACAACTTCCATTTGATAGAGACTTTTTAGTTGTTTGTTTAACTTTGACACGTTTTACCCCTCAATATAGTAAGAATGTGATGAGTTTTGCACAGCTTTTGACCCTGCACAGTTAGTACTAGGTGCAGCCTTTGCCTAATCCCTGCACCCTGGCTCAAGAGATGCTGTGCGTGACTGTCAGTCAATCCCTGCCACAAGCCCCCAAACCTCTGTCTACATGTTTTGTTCCCAAATATCAGTGTGCCGTTAGCAAAACATTCACAAAATGTATAATGTGTTTGTTACTGAACTACTGTATACTTTGCTGCAGAGTCTCGTTCAGCATTTCAGTCTTTAGGCTTGACTGTGTCCTCACAAAAAAAGGCCCAGGGATCAAAATATGTTGGCCCTAATTATTTGTTTATGGTTTCTTTGTGCAGTGAAAGGGAGAGGTTTTTAAAAAATAATAATATTGTTATGCCTTTAGAGATAGTTGTAAAGTCTAGCTGTAACATCTACATGTATACTCTACTCAACAACAAATTCTGAAATGTGCGTCTCCTAAAACCCTACTACTTCCACATGGATGTGGTTTACATATTTAAACACATCCACCTTATGTTCATGTACTCCCAATCCAATAATTGTCCACAGTATCTGGGTCAAAGGATTCAGATTCATACATTTTGCTGTACAGTTTGATCATACGAAGGCAAATTGTCTTGCACGTTACTTGTAGGAGTGTGTACACCTAATCATTACAAATTTTGAGTGTCTTGTATGTCTCACTGTTCTGCTGCTTCTACAGATTCTCAGTCATTTTTGTGATTTTTATCAATTCTTTCTTGTAGCTAGAAGCCCTTTCTTTTGACTTTAACTACACAGACCTTCACATAAGAAGGTTTTGACTCAAAAGGCAGGTACATTTACACAGCCTTTGATTGGTTATACTGAGGTCAGCCTATCCTGTGAATTCCTAGATTTCAGCACTAGAGTCTGATATGGATATTATGCTATTGTGAGTGCTGTGTATTTTATTGCTTCAAAAAAGGTGTCTTTTTCTTTCCACTTAGAGGGCACTCTAGGTAATGGTTTCTGTACCTTCATGTTTTCTGGTAGCCAAAGGTTTTGAAGAAGCACACGTGCATTTCACTCCAGCTCTTCTCAGTACTGTGTGTATTGATAAGTCATTTTGATCAGTCTTGTCTTGCATTGCACTCTTATCTTATATCAAGTCCTAACCGTGGGTTGCTTGTTCCCAGGGTGTCCCTGTCCAAATATATAGGGCTGACTTCATTCTTGATGATCAGTTGGCTTGGCCCACCCACTTACTGGACACTTTGCCACCCATTGTTGCATATCCTTTTTGTTATCCTTTCCTGAGTTTTGTCCTTTGCTTGTCTTTCATTTCTGTAATGCACTCAAACTCCAACAAATAAGCAGGGCCAGTGTGGTTCATTGTGTGTTCTATCTGTTTTAGGCCTCCTGCCAGCATGGGCTAGAAGGGGACTTTCTTTCTCCTTCAATTTTAAGACACATCTGCTTGAACATACTCTCACTCTGGATCAGTAATGCTGTCCACTTTACTTGGGAAGGAATCTGCCAGAGCTGTATCCACTCCTGCTTCCCTTCGCCCAGATTTCTGTTCATGTCTCCCTGTTTGTCTCCAAGTTAATCATGTCAATTAAAATATCCCTAACCTCGCCCCCAGTCTCCAACTTTTACCCTATTGTGGGATACACAGAGTGCCTTCACCCTCTACTTTTCATCCGGAGGATCCAGAGTAGATCCTTTAGACTCACAATTCCCATAGTTCAGTTCCGGCGCCCAGGTCTCTGCCACAGCTATGCACATTAACACAAACAGACTGCTTCATTGGGGCTTCACCTTCTCAACCTGACTGATGCCTCCTTCCTAGCAGCTCATCCTGCTGTGTGTTTCACACTTAGGCATTTCGTTAATATTTCTCCAGTTTGGGATCTTTCATAGATACATATGTTTGAATCATACCCTGTCGTCAAAGTGAGAGTTCCACGGTATCCTCAAATAGCAGTACAGAGAAACTTTACATAGAAAACAATGCTAAGGTGCCTTAACTTTCACAGTTTATTTACATCATTAGAAAAAACCCATAGTCCAGCAAGTCGGACGACAGCACCCTTTAGAACCTTCATCACAGAAGCTCTAGTCTCTCAGATCTTCTACTGCACATTGTATGAAGGGAGTCAGTCTCCCTGAGCTCTGCTCAGTTTTCATCATTTCAGCTTCCGAAAGCATCAAGATCTCTGATTCTTCTAAGCTAGGACTCTTTAGATCCTGCAAATCTTGTGGGGAAAAAGACTACATGTGGATGACCCACATAAAGACTGCCTCTGTTGCCATTATCCTCGGCACAAAGTAAAGAATTGCAAGGTATAGCACACCTTTTCCTCAAAGACACTAAAAGACAGAGTGTCAAAACTTCTTTTGTGGCTCCAAAAGGTCAAGTCACAGAAAGATACGCCTTTAGGTGAGGTGAGTAACACCCCTGCTAAGTCTCACAAGAGAGAAAGGTCCCATGACCAGGGGACCTTTGGGGTAGCCAAAAAGGCCAAAAAGACTACCCATCATGGGTTTCTGAAAGACAGTAATAAAAAGGAGAAAGTGTCGAACCACTTCTCAAAAACTGTTTCCTCTGAGCCTATTACACCATCTATGAAGTCTTCATACTACCTGCATACTTCCTGTGGACTGTTGACAAGCTCAAATCACCATGTAAAGACACAGTTGACAAGATTTTTCCCTTTGGTGACAGAGTTCTGACCACAGCAGCAACCGTAACAACTGTCTCATCTAAGAGACCTTTGTTGATGACGTCTACCACTGTTGACACTCCTTGATCATTGACAAAGATCTCATCGATGCAGACTCCAACACCACTGTCCAAGAGACCATCGTAGTTGGTGCCCCCACCATCGACGCCGACCATGCTGTTGACATATTCTCATATTTTCTTGTCAACGACACTGTCGACGTTAAGGTAAAAAAAAGCCTCAAGACACCTCCCCCCAGCAAAGTAAAAAAATATCCTCCTAGCACTTTAGTTGATCTGGAGGATTCAAAAGATGAAGGCCTGTTTGGCCCCACTCACAACCTGTCTGAGTAACAGGTTAAATATCAAGAGGATGATGATGGGGAAGGAGAGGGACTCCTATTACGGACATTATTACTCCGCAAGCAACACACCTAAACTAAGTGAAGTGCAAGTACCTCTTTCATTAGTACAAAATCTACAGGCTGTGCTGCAGGTCTGCCATAGACGGTCTACAGAACCCTCACAGGATCAACATCCACCTCCTCCATCAATGGTCCCAGAGATAACAAGGCCTTTTCTCGCAACAGTGAATCCAGCCTATTTTATCACAGCACTGCCAAGGGATGATCTATCCTCATGGAACGATGACAGGGAAGAGGGTGAGATACAAGACATCCATCCACCCCATGATGAGTAGGATAACTGCCTTATCACCATTCCATCGCCTCTGGCACCTCATCCCTCAGATTCGCCTCCTGAGGACTTTGGGGGTTTCCACAATCTGTTGGAAAGAGCTGCCGCAAGGTTCGACTTGCCTTTTTTCGTGAAGCAGTCAGCTTGCTTCCTTTACGGCTTCAAGGAGCAGACACAAAAGTCTATTTGGGCTATCCCAATAATTGATCACATCTGGGAAGAATGTCTTAAGCTGATGCAAGCTCAACTGAGGCGAACTTTAACAACAGTGGCAGCAGTGATTTGACGCATTGACAAACAAATATAAGGCCCTTGAGGATTCTCCTGCCTGCCTTACTGGGCATCTGAGGGCAAATAGGGTGGTTTCGCAAGTGGCACAGTAACACTCGAAGAATCCTACTACTCCGATTTCTGCACCACCTGACAGACATCAGGCACCTAAATAACATTGGGAAGCAGTTTTTCAGTATGCCTGCCATTAAAATTTGTGCGGCCAATTCTTTACCCATCTTAGGCTGTTATGGTGGGAGATGCAGTCAGATATTGGCACACTGATGGATCTAGCACCTGAAGACAAAGTCTGAAGCACGGAAAATGCTGCAAGAAGTGAGCGCACATCCATTGAAATAATAGACTCTGCGTTGGATATCGTTTCCACTGGCTTGCGATAGATGGCAGGAGCTGCTGCCTTACGGAGGCAAGGCTGGCTAAAATCTACTTTTTAGGCCAGAAGTACAATAAAAAATCCTGGACATAGCATATGATGGGAAGACACTATTTGGAAACACATTGATGATGCCCTACTTGCCATCAAAACTGATATAGACAATGCAAATTTATTGGGCACATTGCAGTTCTTTAAATTTCCCTTTCGAGGAGCCCGTGGTTTAGTTTTTCTACCTACAGATGAGGTTACCAATGTTACCATCAATACCAGCTGTTTCAATCCCTGTATAAGCCTGCTTATCAACAGAAACCGTACCGTCCACTACCATCAGCGGCCTACACAAAGCAGACTGTAAAACGTAAACTGCCCACACAGCCCAGGGATGTCGCCTGTAAACTGACCTCAACCAGGTGCCAGCTAACATCACCTTACGTCATCCTGTGGCTGGGAACATCTTGAACCATCTTCATCAATGGCCGGGAATAACTTCAGACAAGTGGGTACTAGATCTGGTCACACCCTAGAGTGTACATAGAGAACGCCAAACATGCCATCAAATGACTTGCAGGATGCATATTTGAACTTTACCATACACCGCAAACATGGCAAATACCTCCGCTTCACCATAGCTGGCACACATTACCAGTTCTAAGTCCTTACATTCTGCCTCAAATCAACACCCTGCATTTCTACCAAATGCCTGGTCCCAGTTGCATTCATCCTTAGGAAACACGGTCACCAGGTATTCCCTTGCCTGGAAGACTGCCGGCTAAAAGTGCAAATATCTATGAAAGCATCCAAAGCAACAAAGGATTGTATTGTACTGTTGCACAAAGTGGGACTTACACTAAACCATCAAAAGTAGTCTACTGTTCCACTACAAAAGATATTTCTAGGCTCCTTCCTAAATACCAGAGAGGACAAAGCTTTCCTTTCCCTAGAAAGTCAGCAAAGATTGACTCAGCTGGCCCTCAAGATTTCCAGAACCAAGTCTGCTTCAGTGCATCTGTACAAGTCATTGCTAGGGATGATGTCCCCTGCAATACGTCTTGTCCCCTTAGTGCACCTGAAGTTGAAACGTTTGCAAGAGGAACTACAACACCAATGGATCCAGTCAGAAGTGTTGCTTGATCTCATCAAAATAACTCCAAGAATGATTCAAGCTTTGAAGTGGTGGTCTCTCACTCCTCACATCTCCAAGGCCCTCACCTTTTTGCCATTAATACCAGACTTCACCATAACAACAAATGCGTCCCTGGAAGGTTGGGGCGGACACCTCCAAGACCTGCAAATCCAGGGGAAATGGTCTACCTCCCAAAGTTCCATGCATATAAACCACCTGGAACTCGAGGCCATCTTTCTCACTCTCCAGGCTTTCTTACCACACTGAAAGATCTTCAGTGCTAGTATGTATGTACAATACAATCAGCATGCAATATATAAACAAGCAAAAAGGTACAAGGTCGCAGACTCTCTCCCAGGAAGCCCAGGACTTGTGACATTGGCTAACCGAATCAATCTTAAGGCTCAGCAGGTAGCAGGAGCAAGCAATATTTTGGCGGACATGCTCTGCAGATCCATACAGAGCTGCCATGAATAGAAGCTGAACTAAGAAGAATTGAAAAAGAAATTTCAACTTTTGGGGCAGACCAGAGCTAAACCTCTTCTCCACTAACGAGAACAACAAATGCCACTTCTACGCCACTTGCCACACACTCCCTGGATCATGGGGCAATACCTTTTTTATAAGATGATCCGGGGTATATGCGTACACTTTCCCTCCCATCCCCATGATACCAAGAGTTAGATGAAGGTGGAGTGGTGCCGCTTTATCCTGATCGCTCCCAGGCGGCCCAGGCAATACCGGTTGTAGGAAAGTAGCTTCTTTTGAGAATGGTTACCCCCACCTTTTACCTGTTTGTCAGTGTGTATGACTGTGTTCACTGGGATCCTGCTAACCAGGACCCCAGCGATTATGCTCTCTCCCTTCTAACTTGGAAACTTGTACCATTTTCACCTCACATTTGGCATACTGGTGTCTCCATGTAAGTCCCTAGTATGTGGTACCCATGGCATTGGGGTACCAGGGGATCCCCTGGGGCTGCAGCATGTATTATACCACCCAAGGGGAGCCCATGCAAAGTGTTTTTCACGCCTGCCATTGCAGTCTCCATGAAAGGGTGCGTGCACCCTTTTTCACCATAGGTCACTGCACCAGGTCACTGTCACCCCTATGGAGGGCCCTCCCAGCCCAGAAGGCAGGCTGCAAGTACCTGTGTGTGAGAGTACCCCTCACTAGCAGAGGCGCCCCCACGAACTCCAGTGCCATTTTCATGGACTTTGTGAGTGCGGGGACTCCATTTTGTGTGTGTGCTGGACAAAGGTCACTACCTATGTCCGGCTACATAATGGTAACTCCGAACCTAGGCATGTTTGCTATCAAACATGTCTGAATCATACCCCAAAACTGTTGCCAGTATTGGAAGTATGATTCCATGCACTCTGGGGGCTCCTCAGAGGACCCCCAGCATTGCTCCTTCCAGTCTTCCAGGGTCTTCCTGGCAACCTAAGCTGCTGCCACCTCGCAAACAGGTGTCTGCCCTCCTGCTGCTTGAACCCCTCAAGCCCAGGAAGGAAGAACAAAGGATTTCCTTTGGGAGAGTTGGTAACACCCTATCCCTTTGGAAATAAGTGTTACATTGCTTGGGAGGGGTAACATCCCCAAGCCACAGGTATACCTTGAAGGGCACATTTGGTGCCCTCCATGCATAAACCGCTCTACACCAGTCCAGGGACCTCCAGTCCCTGCTCTGGTGAGAAATTGGACAAATGAAAGGGGAGTAACCACTCCCCTGTCCATCACCACCCCAGGGGTGGTGCTCAGGGTCCCTGGGTCCTTCCGTCTTGTTTCCAAGGAAGCATCTGAGTCATCTGAGTGGCCATGCAAGTCAGGTGCCGTCGGAGCCCCTTCCTGATAGATGGCCACTTGGCTAGGTGACCAATCCCCCTTTCAGGGCTGTTTAGGGTCTCCCTCTTGGGTGGGTCCTCAGATTCGGCTTGCAAGATTCCAGCAGGACTCCTCTGCAACCTTACTTCGACTTCTGGGCACTGGAACAGTGACTGGACCTTCCAGGAACCGACAAGCTGCACCCACGTGGAAGACTCTGCTAGCAACTTTGTTTCTACTGCTCCGTCCAGCTTCTGCAACATTTCCCCCGGCTGTGCATCCTCTGAGGGTGGCAAGTCTTCAGTTTGAACAAGAAGTGTAGGAAGTTGGCTCTGTATATACTATCTCAAAATGAGAGATAGTGTACACAGAGTGCAAGGGTTCCCCTTAGAGGTTTATAGTGGCAAAATTAGATAATACCAATGCTCTATTTTGTGGTAGTGTGGTCGAGCAGTAGGCTTATCAGAGGGTAGTGTTAAGCATTTGTTGTACATACACTTAACTCCAGGCCAATAGTTTTTATATAGAAAAATATATTTTCTTAATTTATTTTAGAACCACAAGATTGAAGATTTGAGGTAAGTACATAAAATGCAAGGTACTTCACACAGGTAAGTATAGAACATTGATTTAAAACAGCAGTACACACAGTTTTAGTTAAAATGGCAATAAGCTATTTTAACCTCTCTGGTGCCTTGGACGAGGTCACCTCATCCCACACCCGGGAACTGGGGGGAGCGCTAGCGCTCCCCCCCACCCCCCTGTGCTCACCACCCACCCCCCCTAGTCAGGGATGGAAGGGGAAGCCCTTCCTCTTCCACCCCGACGCCCCCACCCCCGTGACGTCAGCGTGCGCTGACAATCACAGAGGGCCTCCTCCCATCGCGCTGGAAGCTCAGTTTCCAGCACGATCGAAAGCGAAATGCAGAGCATTTCTCTTTCGATCATGTGGGGGAGGCCCAGAGAGGCTTCAAAGGGAAGGAAATAACAATCCGGCTTTTGAAACCCCACTAGACACCGGGGATTATATATATTTTTTTTAATTGATATAAGGGAGCGACCCCTTGGGCAAGGGTCGCTCCCAATGGGGGGCAGAAACCTCTAGTCACCAGGGATCATTTATTTTTATTTTTTATTTTTTTTGGGATGTGGGGAGCGACCCCTTAGGCAAGGGTCGCTCCCCTAGGGGGCAAATTAATTTTAGGCCATTTCTGCCTGAGGGCAGATCGGCCTATTGTTATTAGGCCGATCTGCCCCCGGGGGGGCAGAAACCTCTAGGTGCCAGGGCAAATGTTTTTTTTTCTTCTTTTTTAAAATTTTTTTTTTTAGAGATGGGGAGCGACCCATTAGGCAAGGGTCGCTCCCTTGGGGGGCAAATTGTATTTAGACCATTTCTGCCCCCTTTGGGGGCAGATTGGCTGATTTTAGGTCAATCTGCCCCCAAGGGGGCAGAAACCACTAGGCACCGGGATTTTTTTTTTTTGGCGCCAATGTCACGCAGGGGGAGCGTCCCCGTAGGCTAGGGTCGCTCCCTGGGGGCAAATTTCTTTTTGGCCATTTCTGGCCCCCCTCGGGGCAGATCGGCCTATTGTTATTAGGCCGATCTGCCCCCGGGGGGTGCAGAACCCTCTAGGCGCCAGGGCAATTATTATTATTTTTTTCTTTTTTTCTTAGAGATGGGGAGCGACCCATTATCCAAGGGTCGCTCCCTTGGGGGGCAAATTGTATTTAGACCATTTCTGCCCCCCCCCCCAAGGGGGCAGAAACCACTAGGCACCGTAGATTATTTTTTTTGGGCGCCAATGTCACGCAGGGGGAGCGTCCCCGTAGGCAAGGGTCGCTCTCGGGGGGTTGGGGGAGGGGGCAAATTTATTTTAGGCCATTTCTAACCCCCCCCCCCCCCCGGGGCCGGCTGAGCTAGAGGCCAAAATCCACAGGTAGGCACTTTGCAAAAAACACCTCTGTTTTCTGTGAAAAAATGTGATGTGTCCACGTTGTGTTTTGGGGAATTTCCTGTCACGGCCGCTAGGCCTACCCACACAAGTGAGGTATCATTTTGTATCGATAGACTTGGGGGAACGCTGGGTGGAAGGAAATTTGTGGCTCCTCTCAGATTCCAGAACTTTCTGTCACCGAAATGTGAGGAAAATGTTTTTTTTTTTTTTAAGCCAAATTTTTAGGTTTGCAAAGGATTCTGGGTAACTGAACCTGGTCAGAGCCCCACAAGTCACCCCATCTTGGATTCCCCTAGGTCTCTAGTTTTCAAAAATGCACAGGTTTGGTGGGTTTCACTAGGTGCCGGCTGAGCTAGAGCCCAAAATCTACAGGTAGGCACTTTGCAAAAAACACCTCTGTTTTCTGCCAAAAAATGTGATGTGTTCACGTTGTGTTTAGGGGCATTTCCTGTCGCGGGCGCTAGGCCTACCCACAGAAGTGAGGTATAATTTTTATCGGGAGACAGAATAGCAAAACAAGTGTTATTGCCCCTTGTCTTTCCCTAAATTTTTTTCCTTCCAAATATAAGAGTGTGTGTAAAAAAGACGTCTATTTGAGAAATGCCCTGTAATTCACATGTTAGTATGGTCACCCCGGAATTCAGAGATGTGCAAATAACCACTGCTCCTCAACACCTTATCTTGTGCCCATTTTGGAAATACAAAGGTTTTCTTGATAGCTATTTTTCACTCTTTATATTTCAGCAAATGAATTGCTGTATACCCGATATAGAATGAAAACGCACTGCAGGGTGCAGCTCATTTATTGGCTCTGGGTACCTAGGGTTCTTGATGAACCTACAAGCCCTATATATCCCCACAACCAGAAGAGTCCAGCAGACGTAACAGTATATTGCTTTCAAAAATCTGACATTGCAGGAAAAAGTTAGAGTAAAACGTAGAGAAAAAATGCAGTTTTTTTCACCTCAATTTCAATATTTTTCTTTTTCAGTTGTTATTTTCTGTAGGAAACCCTTGTAGGATCTACACAAATGACCCCTTGCTGAATTCAGAATTTTGTCTACTTTTCAGAAATGTTTAGGTTTCTGGGATCCAGCATTGGTTTCATGGCCATGTCTGTCACTGACTGGAAGGAGGCTGAAAGCACAAAAAATTGTAAAAATTGGATATGTCCCAGTAAAATGCCAAATTTGTGTTGAAAAATTGGGTTTTCTGATTCAAGTCTGCCTGTTCCTGAAAGCTGGGAAGGTGGTGATTTTAAAACCGCAAACCTTCTTCTGCAGCCACTTTTTTCCATTAAAAAACAAAAACAAAACAAAATTTTCACTGTATTTTGGCTAACTTCTTGGCCTCCTTCAGGGGAACCCACAAAGTCTGGGTACCTCTAGAATCCCTAGGATGTTGAAAAAAAAAAAGGACGCAAATTTGGCTTGGCTAGCTTATGTGGACCTAAGTTATGTGGACCTAGTTATGAGGGCCTAAGCTCAAACTGCCCCAAATAGCCAAAAAAAGGCCTAGCACAGGAGGGGGAAAAGGCCTGGCAGCGAAGGGGTTAAAAGTGGACACAATGCAAACATCAACAGTTCTGGGGGAGGTAAGTTTGGCTAGGTTTCTCAGATAAGTAAAGCTCTTACAAATTCAGTCTCCTGGGTATAGGCAGCCCACCGTTGGGAGTTCAAGGCAACCCCAAAGTCACTGCACCAGCAACACAGGGCCGGTCAAGTGCAGAGGTCAAAGGAGGGCCCAAAATACATAGGCGCCTATGGAGAACAGGGGTGCTCTGTTCCAGTATGCTAGCAGGTAAGTTTGTAGAGCACTGGGAGGGGGGGGGGGGCAAAACAGGCACACAAAACACACCCTCAGCGGCACAGGGGTGGCCGGGTGCAGTGTGCTAAGTAGGCATCGGGTTTGCTATTGAAAGCAATGGAGGGACCCGGGGGTCACTTATGCAATGCAGGCAGGGCACAGGGGGGCTTCTCGGGCCAGCCACCGACTGCCTGCTGGTCACTCCTGCACTGGAAAGTGGTTCTTCTCAGTCCTGGTGGCTGCGGGGGCAGTGCTTGGTCCAGGCATCGAGTTCCTTGTTACCAGGAATTTGCGGTCAGGGGTAGCTTCTGGATCCTCCCTGCAGGCGTTGCTGTGGGGGTGCAGGAGGGGGTCGACTCAGATTACTCACGTATTCGTAGTTGCCAGGGAGTCCTCTCTACAGTGTTAGTTCTTTGGAGCTTGAGCTGGGGGCATTGGGTGTAGAGAGAATTCTTTGGAAGTTGATAAAAAGTTGCAAAGTTGGAGAACTGCAGTTACAGGTAAGTAACACATTTTCTTCCCCATCAAATAGTCTGCCACATTCATGCTTACCCTTTGTTCCAAAGATTGCCTTTAATTTTGGTAGCTGTATTCTCTTTCAACCCATAATCAGCAACATTTGTGGGTGCTCTTCAAGGTGCTCATCTGCATGAAGCTCTAGAGACCTACTGTTCACGTTTTTCCTCCCCATTTGTGGAAAATTGATAGCTCCTTTCTCACCGGTGTTTCTTTTCCCGTCAAGTGGAGAAGCAAGAGAATTCACAGATGTTAGGAAGTTTTGTTTCTATTTTGTTGAGTGCAGCTCTGACTTTGTAGGCAGACTTATGTGATTGGTATTCCCAGAATGCCATCCTGTACAAATTTGAATATCACTTTGTAAATTGTGTAACACATCAATGGGGTCAATAGAACTTCTTTAGTTTTAATTGCTTATTATCTGCATGCCTATCTACTTTGTGAGGTTTACTTTGATGAAAAGCTATGCATTAACTTTACCTTATACATCATAATACCGTTTTTATCCACTCTCGCAGGCTCAGGCTCGTTGTCACCGGATTGGTCAGAATAAAGCTGTAAAAGTTTACAGATTAATCACACGAAACTCGTATGAGAGAGAAATGTTTGACAGAGCAAGTCTAAAATTAGGTCTGGACAAAGCTGTCTTACAGAGCATGAGCGGAAGAGAAAACAGCGTTGGTGGGGTATGTTTCTTTGTTTTCATCATGTTATCATTCAGGATGATATGTCACACCTTCCAAGGATAGTCTTAAAAATGTTCCCAATGTGAGGATGAGGTAAATTGAATCTCTTGGTTTTTGAAAGATCTTTAGTATCTTCAAATGAGCTGCCTGAAATATTTACCTACATGTTAGTGACTAATTGGCTACTCCATATATTCATAGTAAAAGGGAATTAAAAAGGTGAAAATACAGCAACTAAAATGTGAACATCTGTATTGGCAAGAGCAGCATTTTTACTAACAAAGTATATTCTTATCCTACAGCATCTGTGCATTGTATGGTGTTCCTCTTAAGTAGTATATGTCACTGTGTGGGGAAGCAGCCTAAACGACGACAGCTGAACAACTACTGGCGTGGTCCACGAAAGCGGAACAATGCTGTCCTGAACAACGACCCTGTTTTCCTCTGCCTTAACCACTCCTGTCTGAACAACGAACATACGTGGTTAAGGCAGAGGAAACAGAATCAGGATTGGAAAGAACACAGTCAGGTTATATATATTCGATGGCATGTGTAGCTGCAGATGCACATGCTGTGCATATCCCGCCATCTAGTGTTGGGCTCAGAGTGTTACAAGTTGTTTTTCTACGAAGAAGTCTTTTCGAGTCACAAGATCGAGGGACTCCTCCCCTTTCGGCTCCATTGCGCATGGGCGTCGACTGCATCTTAGATTGTTTTCTTTCCGCCATCGGGTTCGGACGTGTTCCTCTTCGCTCCGTGTTTCGGTTCGGAAAGTTAGTTAAATCTTGGAAAATTCGACGGTATTGTTTGCGTTTGGTATCGGGTTAGTTATAGCAGAAAGACACCGAATAAAAGAAGAGCTCCGGTAGCCCTTCGGGGCTTCTATCCCCCGGCGGGGCCTGGTCGGCCCGACCGCGTGCGTCTTCAAGGCTCATGGAACGGACCCCATTCCGCTTCTGCCCCGAATGCCACAATAAGTATCCTTACACAGATTAGCATTTGGTCTGTAATTTGTGTTTGTCCCCCGAACACAAAGAGGCTACTTGCGAGGCCTGTCGGGTATTTCGGTCGAAGAAGACGCTAAGGGACCGGAGAGCTCGAAGGCTTCAAATGGTATCGATGCCGTCAGGACATCACGGCGTAGAAGAAGAGGAGACTCTCCATTGCTGATTCGGACTCGGCCGAAAGTGAGCAGCCAGCGAAAACCGTGAGTAAACCTGCCCCGGCCAAAACTCACGCCAAAATCATGAAGGCCCAGGGGGACGCCACCGCCGGCAGGCCATGGCTTAACTCGTAAACTCGGTGACCAACCATCGGCACCGAAAAAGGGCACACACGTGTCGAAGACATCCGACTCCGGTCGAGATACCGGCACAGAGTATACTTGGCACCGAGATACTGGCTCCGACCAAACTCGACACCAAGATACCGGCTCAGAGCAAAGTCGGCACCAAGAGGTCGGCACCCCGAAACCGAAAAAGGTGGCTTCGGAGCCGAAAAAGACTGTGGAAAAGGTTTTGGTGCCCAAACACCCAGCATCGGAGCCGAAACAAAGTTCTTATTCCGAAGAACAAGGCCTTTCTGCACAACTACAAGGCCATAAATTTGGACAAGAATTAGAGATGGGGGAGCCAGACTATACACAAAGAAGGCTCCATATTCAAAAAGAAACAGGGAAAATATGAACATCTTCCCAAGGAGTTTCAAAAGCGTGCACAGCAAGTGGTGGAGGAGGGCCAAAGTATCTCCAACAACCAGATACGATCGGCAATGGACGCAGCGGACACAGCCGCCAGGACTGTGAATACAGCGGTCACTATTCGGAGACACGCATGGCTCCGCACCTCCGGATTTAAGCCAGAGATCCAACAGGCTGTGCTTAATATGCCTTTTAATGGACAACAGTTGTTTGGGTCGGAGGTGGATACAGCTATAGAGAAGCTAAAGAAGGACACTGACACGGCCAAAGCCATGGGCGCGCTCTACTCCCCACAGAACAGAGGCACCTTTAGAAAGCCACACTTTAGAGCGGGGTTTCGAGCCCAAAGCACAGAACCCTCAACCTCACAAGCCAGACCCACATACCAGGGCCAGTATCAAAGAGGAGGCTTTCGGGGACAATATAGAGTTGGACAGTTCCCTAAAACCAGAGGGAAATTCCAAAGGCCCCACAAACTAAACAGTGACTTCATTGTCACAAATCCCCAACACATAACACCAGTGGGGGGGGGAGACTCACAGATTATTACAAAAATTGCGAAGAAATAACTACGGACTTGTGGGTTCTAGCCATTATCCAACATGGCTATTGCATAGAATTCCTACAATTACCACCAAATGTGCCTCCAAGAACACACAACATGTCCAAACAGCACTTGGATCTATTACAACTAGAAGTCCAAGCGTTGTTACAAAAAGAGGCAATAGAACTCGTACCCAACCATCAGAAAGGAACAGGTGTTTATTCCCTGTATTTTCTAATACCCAAAAAGGACAAAACTCTGAGACCCATCTTAGATCTCAAAACACAAAATCTTTACATCAAATCAGATCACTTTCACATGGTAACACTACAAGACGTGATCCCCTTGCTCAAACAACAAAACTACATGTCAATATTAGAACTAAAGGATGCTTACTTCCATATACCCATACATCCTTCACACAGGAAATACTTGAGGTTTGTAATCCAAGGAGTACATTACCAATTCAAAGTGTTACCATTCGGGATAACAACAGCACCAAGGGTATTTACAAAATGCCTTGCAGTAGTAGCAGCACATATCAGAAGACAGCAAATACACGTATTCCTGTATCTAGACGATTGGTTAATAAAAACCAACACTCAGAAGCAGTGTCTTCAACACACAAAATACGTCCTATAAACCCTTCACAAATTAGGGTTCTCAATAAACTACCTAAAATCACACTTACAACCGTGTCAAATACAACAATACTTAGGAGCGACAATCAACACAAAAAAAGGGATTGCCACTCCAAGTCCACAAAGGGTACAAGCATTCCAAAATGTAATACAAAGCATGCACCCAAACCATCAATATCAAGTAAAATTAGTGATGAAACTTCTAGGCATGGTGTCTTCATGCATAGTCATTGTCCCAAACGCAAGATTACACATGCAGCCCTTACAACAGTGCCTAGCAACACAATGGACACAAGCACAGGGTCAACTTCAGGATCTAGTGTTGATAGACTGCCAAACACACACCTCGCTTCAATGGTGGAATCCTATAAATTTAAACCAAGGGCGGCCCTTCCAAGACCCAGTGCCTCAATACGTGATCACAACAGATGCTTCCATGGTAGCGTGGGGAGCACACCTCAACCAACACATCATCCAGGGACAATGGGACACTCAGCAAAAACAACTTCATATAAATCAACTAGAACTACTAGCAGTGTTTCTAGCATTAAAAGCATTTCAACCACTAATCGCCCACAAACACATTCTTGTCAAAACAGATAACATGACAACAATGTATTACCTAAACAAACAGGGAGGCACACACTCAACACAGTTGTGTCTCTTAGCACAGAAGATTTGGCATTGGGCGATTCACAATCACATTCGCCTAATAGCGCAATACATACCAGGAATTCAAAACCAGTTAGCCGACAATCTCAGTCGAGATCACCAACAGATCCACAAATGGGAAATTCATCCCCAGATACTACAAACCTACTTCCAAAACTGGGGAACACCGCAAATAGACCTATTCGCAAAAAAAAGAAAACACAAAATGCCAAAACTTTGCATCCAGGTACCCACAGCCTCACTCCAAGGGCAACGCGTTATGGATGAGTTGGTCAGGGATATTTGCTTACGCTTTCCCCCTCTCCCACTCCTTCCGTATCTAGTAAACAAATTGAGTCAAAACAAAGTCAAACTAATACTAAGAACACCAACTTGGGCACGACAACCTTGGTACACAACACTACTAGACCTGTCAGTAGTGCCTCATATCAAACTACCAAACAGACCAGATCTGTTAACTCAACACAAACAACAGATCAGACATCCGAATCCAGCATCGCTCAATCTAGCTCCTGAAGTCTTAGAATTCGGACATCTAGACCTTACACAAGAATGTATGGAGGTCATCAAACAGGCTAGAAAACCTACTACAAGCCATTGCTACGCAAATAAATGGAAACAATTTGTTTATTACTGTCATAATAATCAAATTCAACCATTACACACGTCCGTGAAAAACATTGTAAGCTACTTACTACACTTACAAAAGTCTGTTAGCTTTTTCATCCATTAAAATACATCTCACAGCAATTTCTGCCTATCTGCAAATTACACATTCAACTTCACTATTTAGAATCCCAGTCATAAAAGCATTTATGGAGGGTCTAAAAAGGATCATTTCACCAAGAACACCACCAGTTCCTTCGTGGAACCTCAATATTGTATTAACACGGCTTATGGGTCCACCATTTGAACCCATGCACTCTTGTGAGATTCAATACTTAACCTGGAAATTAGCCTTCCTAATAGCGATCACATCCCTCAGAAGAGTAAGTGAAATACAAGCCTTTACCATACAGCAACCCTTTATACAAATACACAAACATAAAGTGGTTCTACGCACAAATCCCAAATCTTTGCCAAAAGTTATATCACCGTTCCACTTAAATCAAACGGCGGAACTCCCAGTGTTCTTTCCAGAACCAGACTCTAGCTGAAAGAGCATTACATACATTAGACATAAAAAGAGCACTAATGTATTACATTGATAGAACCAAACAAATTTACAAAACAATTGTTTGTAGCTTTCCAAAAACCTCATGCAGGGAATCCAATATCCAAACAAGGCATTGCCAGATGGATAGTTAAATGTATTCAAACCTGTTATGTTAAAGCAAAGAGAGAACTGCCTATTACACCAAAGGCACACTCCACTAGGAAGAAAGGTGCCACCATGGCCTTTCTAGGAAATATACCAATGACCGAAATCTGTAAGGCAGCCACATGGTCTACGCCTCATACATTCACTAAACATTACTGTGTGGATTTGTTAACAATACAACAAGCCACAGTAGGACAGGCAGTATTACGAACATTATTTCAAACAACTTTAACTCCTACAGGCTAAACCACCGCTTTTGGGGAGATAACTGCCTACTAGTCTATGCACAGCATGTGTATCTGCAGCTACACATGCCATCAAATGGAAAATGTCACTTATCCAGTGTACATCTGTTCGTGGCATGAGACGCTGCAGATTCACATGCGCCCTCCCACCTCCCCGGGAGCCTGTAGCCATTATAAGTTGATAAAAATAAACTTGTACATTTGTAAACTTGTAAATATAACACTTTTAATCACATTATGTACATACATACTTACTCCATTGCATGGGCACTATTACTATATACACAACTCCTACCTCACCCTCTGTGGGGAAAACAATCTAAGATAGAGTCGACACCCATGCGCAATGGAGCCGAAAGGGGAGGAGTCCCTCGATCTCATGACTCAAAAAGACTTCTTCGAAGAAAAACAACTTGTAACACTCCGAGCCCAACACTAGATGGCAGGATAATGCACAGCATGTGAATCTACAGCATCTCATGCCACGAACAGATGTACACTGTTTAAGTGACATTTTCTATATGTGTGTGTGTGTGTATATATATATATGTGTGTGTGTGTGTATATATATGTGTGTGTGTGTGTGTGTGTATATATATATATATATGTATGTATGTACATGTATATGTATGTATATATGTTCGGTGGCATGTGTAGCTGCAGATAAACATGCTGTGCACTGTTCCTGCCGTCTAGTGTTGGGCTTGGAGTGTTATAAGTTGTCTTTCTTCGAAGAAGTATTTTCGAGTCACGAGACCGAGTGACTCCTCCCTTTCGGCTCCATTGCGCATGGGCATCGACTCCATCTTAGATTGTTTTCTTTCCGCCATTGGGTTCAGACGTGTTCCTCTTCGCTCCGGTTATTCGATTCAGAAAACTTCAAAAATCACCGAAAATCATCGGTATTGTTTTCGATTGTGAACCATCTTGCATCGACACCTCGGCACCGGCGAAACATACCTTCGGTTGCCCTTCAGGGCACCCGTGCCCATCCTGGGCCTGGTCGGCCCAACCGCAGGAAGTGTTGAAGCCTCATGGACCGGACCCTGTTCCGGTTCTGCCCTCAGTGCCACGCAAAGTATCCATACACGGATCAACATCAGGTGTGTAACTTTTGTTTGTCACCAGATCACCGAGAGGATACTTGTGAGGCCTGCAGGTCCTTCCGTTCCAAGAAGACCTTGAGGGATCGAAGAGCGAGACAGCTACAAATGGCGTCGAAGAGTACGCCGAAGAAGAGGAGATGGCCATCTCCATTCAAGGATCCAATTCGGACGAATCAGACGCAGACAGACCACCGACAGCAGGCCAGCACGTGAGTACGCCTGACACAACCCAGAGCCAGTCCAAGACCAAACAAAAGGCCTTGGGGGACGCCACTGCCAGAAGGCCGTGGCTCTACCCGGAAGAAATCAAGCGGTGACCAAGCAACATCTTCGGCACTGAAAAAGGCCACATCCGCACCAAAGTCTTCGAACGCGAGTCGGGACACAGTCTCCGAAAAAGTTCGACATCGACTCGTCGAATTGAAACCCCGAAAGACTCTTTCGGAACCGAGGCCTACTATCACCATGGGCATTTCGGTACCGAAAAACGGTTTCGGAGCTGAAAAAGCCTCATATACTGAGGAACATGGACTTTCTAAACAGATGAAAGAAAGCCACAGATTTGAGGAAGAAATTCAACAAATGGAGGAATTTGATGACAGACAAGACAGGATACAGATCCACAAGGATACTGGCAAGATCCTCACAGCACCTCCCCTCAAATTTAAAAGGAAGCTGGCTTTCCAAGGACATTTGGACACTGATCAGCCAAGGGCTAAAGTGCCAAGAGAGCAATCTCCGCCAAGCCAGTTTTCCCCAGCACATTCTCCTCCTCATTCTCCTCAAAGAACTGTTTCTCCTCTTGCTACACCCACGGCGCAGCCACATCAAGACACAGACCCGTGGGATCTTTATGATGACCCTGTGTCGGACAATGGCCCGGAGTGCTATCCGTCTAAACCCTCTCCACCTGAAGATAGCACCTCCTACACACAGGTTTTGGCTAGGGCTGCAGTTTTCCACAATGTAAGCATGCACACCGAACCATTAGAGGATGACTTTCTTTTTAATACGTTGTCCTCAACACATACCTCTTACCAAAGTCTACCCATGCTCCTAGGTATGCTTAAACATGCCCAACAGATTTTTCAGGAGACGGTTAAAGGAAGGGCCATAACACCAAGGGTAGAAAAGAAATATGAACCACCACCTTCTGACCCGGTATTTATCATACAACAGCTGCCCCCAGATTCGGTAGTGGTCAGTGCAGCAAGGAAGAGGGCCAACTCGCAGTCATCTGGAGATGCACCCCCTCCAGATAAAGAGAGTAAAAAGTTTGATGCGGCAGGAAAGAGGGTAGCGTCGCAAGCAGCCAATCAGTGGCGCATCGCGAACTCTCAGGCCCTCCTCGCAAGATATGACAGAGCTCATTGGGAAGAAATGAGCGACATAATTCAACACCTCCCCAAAGAATACCAAAAAAGAGCTCAGCAGGTAGTAGAGGGAGGGTCAGGCAATAACGAATAACCAGATAAGGTCTGCATTGGATTCAGCTGACACTGCCGCAAGAGCAATAAACACTGCAGTTACAATTACAGCCATAGAAAAAATGAAAAAGGATACGGATACAGCCAAAGCGATGGGAGCGCTTTACTCATCCCAATACAGAGGGACATTTAGGAAGCCGCAGTAAAGGGAGGGTTTCAGGCCACAGCCATCAGAACCATCCACCTCACAGACAAAGCTCTCATACCAATCACAGTATCAAAGAGGGGGGTTTTGAGGGTCTTTCAGAGGGCAATTTCCCAAATCCAGGGGAAAATTCCAATCTACAAAGCAAGCCACTAACAACAAGCAGTGACTTTGCTATCACCTTCCCCCAACACACATCCCCTGTGGGAGGAAGACTGGAAAGGTTCCACAATCAATGGTCAAACATAACAACAGACACATGGGTACTATCAATTATCCAACATGGTTACTGCATAGAATTTACACATTTTCCTCCAGATATTCCCCCAAAAGCGCACAAACTATTGTCACAACATCTAACAATGTTACAAACAGAGGTGCAAGCACTGTTAACAAAACAAGCCATGGAACTAGTACCTCATCAACAAAAAGGAACAGGGGTCTATTCCCTGTACTTCCTTATTCCCAAAAAGGACAAAACACTAAGGCCAATATTAGATCTAAGGACTCTCAACCTATACATTCAATCAGAACACTTCACATGGTGACACTACAAGATGTAGTCCCATTAATGAAACAGGGATAATACATGTCAACACTGGATTTAAAAGATGTGTATTTTCACATACCCTTCCATCCATCTCACAGAAAATACCTCAGGTTTGTTAAACAAGGAAAGCATTATCAATTCAAGGTATTACCCTTCGTGATAACAACAGCCCCCAGAGTATTTACAAAATGCCTTGCCGTAGTAGCAGCATACATAAGGAGACAACACATGCATGTATTCCCATATCTCGACGATTGGCTAATAAAGGCCAACACTCAAGAACAGTGTCAACATCACACATGTTATGTAATAGATTCCCTACACACCCTAGGGTTTTCGATAAATTATCAAAAATCACACTTGCAACCATCCCAAATTCAGCAGTACTTGGGAGCTACGCTCAACACTCAAAAAGCGATTGCAAGTCCAAGCCCACAAAGGGTGCAATCATTCCACACCATGGTGCCAAAAATACAACCAAATCAGCATTACACAGTCAGATTTGTGATGAAACTCCTAGGCATGATGGCATCATGCATCGAAATTGTCCCAAACGCACGGTTACACATGCGGCCCTTACAGCAGTGCCTTACAAAACATTGGTCGCAGGCACAGGGTCATCTCCAAGATCTAGTGTTGATAGACCGCCAAACACACTATTCGCTTCAGTGGTGGAATCCCACAAATTTAAACAAAGGGCAGCCTTTTCAAGACCCTGTGCCTCACGCCATTCTCACAACAGATGCATCAATGATTGGGTGGGGAGCACACCTCAACAATGACAGTATACAAGGACAGTGGGACAGCGAACAAAAACAGCTACACATAAATCACTTAGAGCTGCTAGCAGTCTTTCTAGCACTAAAACCTTTTCAACCTCTTCTGGCTCACAAACACATTCTTGTCAAAACAGACAATATGACAATGATTTACTACTTAAACAGGGGGAACACACTCATCGCAACTTTACCTCCTAGCACAAAAAATTTGGCATTGGGTAATTCACAACAAGATTTGCCTAATAGCGCAATACATCCCAGGGATTCACAATCCATTAACAGACAATCTCAGTTGGGATCACCAGCAAACTCACGAGTGGCAAATACATCCCCAGGTACTACAAAGGCACCTTCGTCAGTGGGGGACACCAGACATAGATCTGTTTGCCACAAACCAAAACGCAAAATGCCAAAACTTTGCATCCAGGTACCCGCAACCTCAGTCCAAGGGCAATACGCTATGGATCAACTGGTCAGGGATATTTGCTTACACTTCCCCCCCTCCCCCACTCATTGCATTTCTAGTCAACAAACTGTGTCAAAACAAACTCAAACTAATACTTATAGCACCAACGTGGGCACGCCAACCGTGGTACACCACACTGTTGGACCTCTCAGTAGTACCTCACATCAAGCTTCCAAACAGACCAGATCTGTTAACGCAACACAAACAGCAGATCAGGCACCCCAATCCAGCAATGCTCAATCTAGCAATCTGGCTCCTGAAATCTTAGAGTTTGGCTATCTAAATCTTCCAAACGAGTGTATGGAAGTCATTAAAGAGGCAAGAAAACCTACCACCAGGCATTGTTATGCTAACAAATGGAAAAGATTTGTCCTCTACTGCCAAGCAAAACACATCACACCGTTGGATGCGTCCATACAAGACATCGTAGGATACTTACTACACCTACAAAAAGCAAATCTAGCCTTTTCATCCATCAAAATACACCTCACCACAATTTTGGCTTATTTGCAAATTAAACGCACAAAATCCCTATTTAGGATACCAGTCATTAAAGCCTTCATGGAAGGATGAAAATGAATCATACCTCCAAGAACTCCACCAATACCCTTGTGGAATCTTAATATTGTACTTACACGACTCATGGGTCCACCTTTTGAACCCATGCATTCTTGTCAGATCCAATTCTTAACTTGGAAAGTGTCATTTCTAGTAGCAATCACTTCATTACGAAGAGTTAGTGAAATACAGGCTTTCACTATTGAAGAACCCTTTATACAAGTACACAAAAACAAAGTTGTTCTCTGCACAAATCCAAAATTTCTACCAAAAGTCATCTCACGGTTTCATTTAAACCAAACAGTGGAACTCCCAGTCTTCTTCCCACAGCCAGACTCCGTGGCAGAAAGAGCACTGCATACATTAGATATAAAAAGAGCTCTAATGTCTTATATCGACTGAACAAAAGCATTTTGTAAAACTAAACAATTGTTTGTTGCATTCCAGAAACCCCTGTCTGGTAACCCTATATCCAAACAAGGCATAGCCAGATGGATAGTGAAATGTATACAAACTTGTTACCTCGAAGCTAAAAGACAACTACTCGTTACACCAAAGACACACTCCACTAGAAAGAAAGGAGCTACAATGGTCTTTCTAGGAAACATACCAATGACAGAAATTTGTAAGGCAGCCACTTGGTCCACACCTCATACTTTTACCAAACATTACTGTGTAGATGTGTTAGCAACACAACAAGCCACAGTAGGACAGACTGTACTAAGAACATTATTTCAAACAACTTCAAATCCTACATGCTGACCACCGCTTTGGGGAGGGTTACTGCTTTGTAGTCTATGCACAGCATGTGTATCTGCAGCTACACAAGCCACCGAACGAAAAATGTCACTTACCCAGTGCACATCTGTTCATGGCATGTTCCGCTGCAGATTCACATGTGCCCTTCCACCTCCCGGGAGCCTGTAGCCGTTTAAGTTGCAATTAGAAATTGTACATATGGAAATAAACATTCCTCTACCTCAACTTTGTACATACATCTCTATCCCATTGCATGGACATCTTTACTATTCTCACTCTATCACTCCTACCTTACCCTTTGCGGGAAAATAATCTAAGATGGAATCTATGCCCATGCGCAATGGAGCCGAAAGGGAGGAGTCACTCAGTCCCTTGACTCAGACTTCTTCGAAGAAAGAAAACTTGTAACACTCCGAGCCCAACACTAGATGGCAGGAACAGTGCACAGCATGTGAATCTGTAGCGGAACATGCCACGAACCAATGTACACTGGGTAAGTGACATTTTCCATATATATATGTTCAGTGGCATGTGTAGCTGCAGATACACATGCTATGCATAGGTCTGTGCGCCATCTAGTGTTGGTCTCGGAGTACTACAAGTTGTTTTTCTTCAAGGAAGTCTTTTCTCGAGTCATGGAATTGAATGACTCCTCCTTTTGGTAATAGTGCGCATGGGCATCGACTCCTTTGTTAGATTGTTTTCTTTACGCTGTCGGGTTCTGACGTGTATCATCTTGCTCCGAGAATTTCTATTTGGAAACTTTATAATAACTATTTCACTGTTGGTTTTGTTTCGATCGTGTTTCCATCTATAATCGAGCTGATAGTACCGCCGGAAACCAGAAAACGCCCTTTTGGGTACGCGCACCCAACTCGGGCCTGTTTAGGCCTACCACGCCGAAGCCTGATGGATCAGACTCCATTCTGATTCTGTCCTTGATGCCACGCAAAATTTCCATATACAGATTAACATGTGGTATGTAATCTCTGTCTCTCTCCCGAGCATCGAGAAGAAAACTGTGAAGCTTATTGGTCGTTCTAGTCGAAAAAGACAATGTGTGACCGGAGAGCGAGAAGACTTGAGATGGCATTGAAAAATACAGAGTACATCAACCCCGTAGAAGTGGGTAAGTGACATTTTCCACACACACATATATATATATATATTTATATATATATATATATATATATATATATATGTGTGTTTTACTTTTACATGGCCATCTACTTACTACTTTTACATTTCTATTCTTTCACTCTCACTCCTTCCTACACCCTTCTGCGGGAAAACAATCTAACAAAGGAGTCGATGCCCATGCACAGTATTACCGAAGGGAGGAGTCATTTGGTCCAGTGACACGGAAAAATAAGACTTCTTCGAAGAAAAACTACTTGTAACACTCAGAGCCCAACCCTCAATGGCGGAATTATGGATGAGCACTATGCCCCAACAGTGTCTAAGCCAATTCTTAGACATTGTAAGTGCAGGGTAGCCATAAAGAGTATATGGTTTGGGAGTTTGTCAAACACGAACTCCACATTCTCATAATGGCCACACTGAAAACTGGGACAGCACAATAAATTGTGTCAGTGATGCCAGTGTGGGATTTATTGAGAATTGCACACAGGGGGCATCTTTGAGATGCCCCCTGTATACCAGTCCAACTACTAGTGCTAGGCTGACCAGTTTCTGCCAGCCTTCCACATCCAGACGGGTCTCTGGCCACATGGGGTGAGTGCCTTTGTCACTCGGTGGCCAGGAACAAAGCCTGCACTGGGTGGAAGTGCTTCACACCTCCCCCTGCAGGAACTGTAACACCTGGCGGTGAGTCTCAAAGGCTCAAGCCTGGTGTTACAGTGCCCCAGGGCATCCCAGCTAGTGGAGATGCTCGCCCCTCCGGACACAGCCCCCACTTTTGTTAGCAAATCTAGAGGAGATAATGAGGAAAAACAAGGAGGAGTCACCCTCCAGTCAGGGCAGCCCCTAGGGTGTCCTGAGCTGAGGTGACCCCTGCCTTAGGAAATCCTCCATCTTGTTTTGGAAGATTCCCCCCAATAGGATTACAGATGTGCCCCCCTCCCCACAGGGAGGAGGCACAAAGAGGGTATAGCTACCCTCCAGGTCAGTAGCCGTTGGCTACTGCCCCCAAGACCTAAACACACCCCTAAAATAAGTATTTAGGGGTGAACCTGAACCCAGGAAACCAGATTCCCTCAACCTGCAACAAGGAGGACGACTGACCTGAAAGCCCAGCAGAGACAACTGACTTGGCCCCAGCCCTTCCAACCTGTCTCCAAACTCAAAGAACCTGCACAGCGATATATCCAGCGGGACCAGCGACCTCTGACTGCCCTCCACCCAAACGACCAAGAAACTCCCATGGACAGCGGTTCTGTCCAAGAAACCAGGAAACAAGCATCTTTAAAGGGACTCCAGCCTCACTCTGGAAGCGTGAGTCCCCAACACTCTGCGCCTGATGCCCCTGGCTCATGTCCAGAAGAACCAACACTGCAGAGAGGACCCCCAGACGACTCCACCGACGCGCAATGTTTAGATCAGCAATATATAGATTAAACCAGAAGGGAGCATCCGCAGATCCTTATTTTAATCCATCCTTTGTGCTTGTTTTCTTTGTAGTAGAATCTGAGTAGCCGAGTTTAATGGTAAGTATCTGTGTAAAGCATCTTAACTGCACATAGTAATGTTGGTTTGTATATTCCATTGTTTATTATTTGTCCTTAGTGGGTGCCTTGGTACCTTATTGAACGTCTCCTAGCATGTATATAGAGAGACGTTTTTGTGCAGGACATTTCTCCTCTAATATTGCTAAAGCTGGATGGTTATTTGTAGCACGACTTATCGGTCAAAATCCCATCTGATTTGCTGGTAAAATATTAAGTTGCACTGCCCATGTTTCCAAATCCTCCAAAATTAAAGATGGAACAAACTTGGCTTCTGTGTCTATTGGGGTGATCACCCTATAGTTTACTGAATTTCCTGGTAATCTTTTCTGAAGAACTTGAAGAAGGATTTTTTTAAATATGTTTATTGAATTTTCAGTTTAATTCTGCTTCCGTCATTTAGCATTTACAATGTCAGGATTTGGTTGATCTGTTATAAAATTAACATACAAAGCAAACAATAAAACTTAACTTAGGTCTTGTTATAATACTCAGAAAGTGTTTATCTGCTGTATCAGGGTATTAAGTCTTACAATGTGGCGATAGTAGCCTCATATTCCCCAGCTTGGTTATGCTGTTGCCTGATAGTGAGTCATTATTTGTGTTGCTGGGGGATTTCCCGGTCTAATGTCAATTTGTGGCATGTGGTACCGCGGTGCTTATTGTACCTGTTCTAGTTGTTAACCCCTCACTTGTTAGTCGCTGTGGGTTGCCGCAGGTCGAGGTTGTTGGTATGGGAGCGTTCTCTATTTTTATAGTTTATCCCGTCCAACTTGCTTGGTAATATTGGAGTTGGGCGGGTGCAAGGCTGACTATCTCGGGGGCCAACATCTAGTCTGGTTCATGTCGGTCTCTCGTCATTCTTGGCCTCTAGTCTGCTTATTAAAGTTTCCCAGACTTCACATCCTGTGTGTTGTTGGCCCTCCCTTTCTATTTTTCGCAGAACCAGTGATTCTGCACGTTCCCACCGCAGTGTCATGTTGTGCCAGGATTTCAGATCTGGAGCTATGGCCGCTTTCCAATTCATAGCTATCAATCTTTTGTACATCACGTATGCTAGGTCTGTGAACTTATGTAGGTGCTTGTGTTTCTTTTCTCTCTGTCTCAGGCCCAACAGGCAGGATTTAGGGTCCACTGTGAGCACCAGCCCCGTCAGTTCTGACACCCTCTCTACCACTCTACTCCACTCCCTGTTCACCTGGACACATTCCCAAACCATGTGGTAGAAATGTGCCAGTGGGGCTTTACATCTAGGGCAGGTTGGGTCCAAGCCGGGGAACATGCGTTTGATCCTGGCTGGTGAAAGGTACGTTTGGTGTGTGTAGTTGAATTGCGTATAGCGGAATCTGGGGTTTCTAGATACCCCCCCCGAGTATGGTGTAGAACTTTTGGCCAATCCTCTTATGGTATTGGGTTTGGGAGAACTGCGTTCCACCTTCCCCGTACATTCTCCAGGTTAGGTTCGGGAAATTTATTCAGGGTTTTATATAGATTCGACACAACTTTGTTTGATTGTCATATTGCAGCATGTGGTGCAGTGCGGTGGAGATCGTTGGTTCTTGGTTTCCAGCTGACCATGTCTTCTTAATTGAATGACATATAGCATAGTATGTTATAAATTGCCCGGGGTTTACTGCTGTGAGGGCTTGTACAGATTCAAATGACATAATTGTTCCTTCCTCAAAGCAGTCTCCTGCTGACACTATGCCCGCCTCTGTCCAGGCCGTTAGCGAGTGCTTTCTAGCCCTGTTGGCCCATCCAGGAACTAGTCCCAATGGGATGAGCGGCGAGTAGTGGAGCGCGCTGTGACCATTTTTAATATATCTCTTCCAGCATGCATGTGCCACTAGCATTAGTGTTTTGTCAGACGCCCCTTTCGGAGTTTTGGTTGGTAACCATGTGACCAGGGGTTCTCCACGTAGACTTGACAGCACCCAGGCAGACTCCGCCTGTGTGGGTCTATGTATCCAATTCAGTATCCACTGTAGTTGTGCAGCCGCGTAATAGAGTTCAAAATTGGGGGCTCCCAGGCCGCCCGCGTTTACTGGGCGCTGCAGTGTGGTGAGTGCGACGCGCGCGCTCTACCCCCTCCCCATATGAGCTGCAGCAGGATTCCGTTCAAGTCCCGGAAGAAACTCCTAGGGATCAAGAGTGGCAGTGCCGCAAAGTAATATAGTAGCCGGGGCAGTATCAGCATGTTTGCTATTGCCACTCTGCCCAGTGGTGACAATGGTAGTTTACTCCAGAATCGCAGCGACCCCTTCATGGAGGCCAGTGCTCTCCCCAGATTTCCATCTCTAAGATCTTCAGTTCTGTGATATATTTTGACCCCCAGGTATTTGAACGAGTCAAAGCACCATTTCAGGTGTCCAGCTGGGGCCGTTTCTTTTCTCAGCGGGGGCCATACGGTTAATGGGAACACAAACGATTTTTCCCAGTTCACCACCAGCCCCGATATCTCCCCGTATTCAGTTAAGAGTGCGATTGCTAAGGGTATCATCTTACTTCCTTTCCGCACATATATTAGGGCGTCGTCTGCATATAATGATATTACGTGGTGTAGCCCGTTCCTGATTATACCCCAACTGTCTTCCATGGTCCGTAGTCGGGTCGCTAATGGTTCCATTTCTATTGCGAACGATAAGGGGGAGAGGGGGCATCCCTGCCTGGTGCCTCTAGCAATCGGGAAGCTATCAGATATGACCCCTCCTGTTTTCACCCGAGCTTGTGGGTTGGTGTATAATGTCTGTACCCATTGTATGTAGTTAGGGCCGATTCCCATTTTCCGCATGGTGGCGAACAAGAAGTCCCACCCTAGTGTGTCAAATGCTTTCTCAATATCTATCGAGAGCACCATTTCCTCATAGGCATCCGGCGGTGTGCCCCCCATTACACTCAGCAATCTGCGAATATTTAAAAAGGTGTTACGTTTGGGGATGAAACCATTTTGGTCGTCGTGTATCAGAGTGTGTATAATGGGAGCTAACCTGTTAGCCAATATTTTACCTAGGATTTTGCAGTCAAGGTTTAGGAGTGAGAGTGGTCTATAGGATTTGACATCTGTAGGATCTCACCCCTGCTTAGGAAGGACCACTATCATTGCCTCTCTCTGTGTGGGGGGCAATGCCTTGCGGTTCCATGCCTCCTCGAATACTTTCAGCAGGTGGGGCTTTAAGTGTTTTGAATACTTCGCGTAGTATTCTATAGGGAGGCCATCTATTCCTGGCGCTTTATTCCTGGGCATCTGTGCTAATGCTACGTCCAATTCCTCTGCGCCCAGAGGGGCCTCCAGTTTCTCTCCGTCTGCCTGTGATAGTTGCGCCAAGTGGGATCCTGCAAGGAAGGATTCAAGTCGTGCCGACCAAACGTTTGGTATATAGGTTTGTATAGTATTCCCTAAACACCCCATTTATCTCTTCTTGTGTGGTGGCCATCTTACCGTCGTCTAGTTTTATAGCCCCTATGGGAGACTGCTGTCGGTTCTCACGAAGGAGCCATGCCAGTAGCCTGCCAGATCTGTCCCCCTCCGACTGTAGGTGCATTAAATGATATTTGTAGTCGTGTCGGCGGAGGCGAGAGTCTACTTCGTTGTATTTTATGCGCGCCTCTTTTAGCGCTGTATAGAGTATCTCCTTCCGTGCCACCGCTGTTTCAAGTGTTCTCAGTTCCTTTTCTAAGGAATTAATCTCTGCGTGGAGGGTGCGTCTCACTCCCCAAGTGGACGATATACAATGCCCTCTGACAACCGCCTTGTGTGCTTCCCACTCTACCGCTCTTGTGGCTGTGGAGTCTTTATTGATTTCCCAGTACTGACTCAGTCCCTCTGCAAACGCCTGGTCCTGGAGCGCTTCCACCTGTAATCGGCATGTAGGGATCACCGAGCGTCTCCTGCCCCAGTTTAATGTCAATCTAAGCGGCGAATGACCAGGTATTCTGTCCCATTGGTCAGTGCGCATATGTCCGCAGTACCCCATATTATATCTATTCTAGTGTGCACTTTATGGGGTATTGAATAGAATGAGTATTCCCTCTGTTGGGGATGTTGCATGCGCCATAAGTCGTGGAGTCTCATGTCTCCCGCCCATGTACTAAACTACACAACACACTACTTCTTAAAGAAACCTGTATCCGTGCGAATACCTGTGGCGGCGCCATTTTGATTACCGGATGTGGCTCTTATACGGGGCTCACATCCTTCCTCAGACGTAGGGTGTGTGTATATATGTATATGGGTGCTCCCGAAGTGTTAGCCCCCTCCACCCCCCGCGAACCGCGCGCACAGAAATGTTAGACAATGTACACAGTAAGGAGGAATTAATTGTTCAAAAGATACTCGTGGGTAGCCACAACGTCCAGCAGATCAACTCCTGCAGCGGCCACCCCTGCCTCCCATCCACTTGTCTCACAGTTCGGGCAGGGGGGTGAACTAGCTATTTACGTTCACAGTGCATCTGCAGATCTGGGGGTAAAGTTCGGACCCCTGAGCGCCTCTGTAATTGTGGAGTCCGAGCTAGCTGAGTCCGAGCTGGCTGCGGGGGCCACCCGGAGTGCCTCAAAAGAGTTCTGTGTGAGCAGAGGGGTTTCTTTCAGCACTTTTGCCCTGTCCTCCGCTGCATGTCTCTCCGTGGGTTGACCCTTGGGCCGTCTCCTGGTGCGTTTCCTCAATGAAGAGGTTAGCCATTCCTCTACTTCGTTCGTTCCCTCCTGGGTTTGTGTTAGGCCTTTGGCGTGCAACCAAGTCCAGGCATCTTCAGGGGAGGTGAATATGTGAGTGCGTTCTTCTGATATTACTCTCAATTTAGCAGGGAAAAGGAGGGCATATATAATGTTGTGCTCACAAAGGCGTTGTTTAATTTTTACATAGGAGTTACGTTGCTTCTGTACCTCCTGTGTGAAGTCTGGGTAAGCATGGACCACTGAGCCTTTGTGTCGAAATGGGCCTTTACTGCGAAATTGCTGCAATATTAGGTTGCGGTCTCTGTAGTTTAAGAATCTCGCTATCAGTGGTCTAGGTGGCTGACCCAGCAACGGCGGCCTCCCTGGGACTCTGTGCGCCCTTTCCACAGAGAAGAACTTCGATGGGGACCCACTCAACACTTCTTTGATTAGCCATTGCTCTATGAATATTTCCGAGCTCTGTTCTGGTAAACTCTCAGGAAACCCTAGGAAGTGAACATTCTGCTTTCTGCTTCTTCGGCGCGTCGCCATAGGTTCTTCACCTCTCAATCCAGACGCTGGATTTGTTTCTGGTTATCCGAGACTATAGGATTCGTCGCGTTTAGTGCATCTCCCGTCGACTACACTCTATCCGCCAGGTTGCGATGGTCCACTCTCTGTGTCTATTCTGAGTTCTAGCGAGGATTTAGTGTCCATGATTGCCTGTAGCACTTTTTCAAATTGCGTAGAGTGGGCTTGGAGTGTGCTTTCCAGCGACTGTAAGGTTGGGATTAGCTGTTGGTCACACGGTGCCGGACCAGGCGCATTTCGTTCCTGATTTTTGGTGGATTTGGGCTTCCCGGCCATGTTTGTGACTATTGGGAGGCTCTCGCAATATGGGGCAGCGTTGTTTTGTGCTGCTTGGACGTCCGAGTGCACTGATGGCACTGGCACTCCCTCCGGTGTGTGGTATCCTACTGTAGCTCCGCCGGGCTTGCTTGTGGCTTCTCACGGTCGAGCCGGTCAGTGACGGCGCAGGTCGGGAGGAAATGGGCAGGGAGCCCTACTGCTAGTAGTTGAATGCTCTGGGACAGGAGTGTGTGTGGCTGCTCCTACGGTGTGCCAAACCAGCGATAGTCAATTGGAGGTCCGGGCAGCACGGGTGACCCACTGTAGTCCCCCACAGACACCGCTCCTGCACGTGTCCGTGGCCTCTGGCAGAGACGAAGAAGGGAGGCCGGAAAAGGAGATCAGCATTAAAGTAAATACGGCAGGGTGGGGGTGGGGTGGGGTGAGAGAGCCCGGGCCCTCCTGCCTGATCGCGCCCCGCCCCCCCCCCCTCCCCCCCCCTCTAAATAGTGGTGTTGTTGTCCCCCGCTTTGCTGGGGGGGAGGAGTTAAATTTTGTGTAGTTCGGTGGGCGTCACTTCCCGGTCCGGGTGAGCGCCCGTAGGTCCAGTGCGGCTCCTGGGCCGCGATCCCGTCACCGCCTTTGCTATTTCCTCTTAGCCGCTCCAGCTTGTCGCATCCAGCCGTGGCGCATCGGCACCTCCACTCCTCCTCTGCTAACGTGGGAGCGTCCTGCCTGGCAGGGGAGAGCCGAGCTAGCCGCGGTCCCTGCCACCGCCCCAGGGAGGGGGAAGCAATAGGGGGAAAGGGGAGAAGCTGTACGTTGATGCGGTCTCCAGCCTGTGAGAACCCCCCTCCGCTACAGCCCCCTCACCTCCTATCTCCGCGTATCCAACGCCGGGGCACACAGACCAGCGCCGTCTCTGCTTAATCGGATGTCCGTGGCCCAGCAGTGCTGCGTCCTCCGTCGCCTCGTGGCGCTCGACCTGAGCCGGCTCCTCCGTCCCTCTGCTCCGTCTCGCGCAGTTCCTCTGCGGCACGGCGGACTCCGGAGCTCGGATGCTGTGTTTGGGACTCCGATTTCCCCTCCGGGACGCCCTACAGGATAATTGCCATGAGCCCGAGTCGGAGCTCACAGATTAGGCGTCCGACACAGCCGCCATCTTGGCTCCTTCAAGAACTTGAAGAAGGATGATGCCTTATAAGGATTTTGGGATGGACTTAAAGGATAAACATTGATTGAACAATGGATTCAAAACATTAGTTCAAAAGCATATTTCTTAAAAAATGCTGCTGGTAGGCCTTTCAGACTTGCACTGTCTGCTTTTGATTTTTATATTACCATTAAAAGTTGACTAGTATTTGTAAATAGGGCAACTTGAGCCCAGCAAAACTGTCAGGTTTTTACGTCATTCCATTTGGAGCTGCAGTGCCATACAAATTGGCTACTGGATTAACCCTGTCTGCCTCACTTATGTTGGCATTATTTGCTCATTTTCGTAAGGATAGTTTGTTTAAAAAGTTGCAAAATTGCTCTGAATTTTTGGAGCTACAAGGGTGTGAGGCAAGTTTGTCTACTGTTTGTTTTGAGGAGGAGTTTTTTCCCTCCAAATTGCTTTTGTATGTGAGCGTCTTAGCTCTTGTTCCTGGGAATATTGGACCAGTTTCAACCTAGTTGGTAGTTTGGTCATTTTTTTAATTTATTTAATGTATTTTTCTTCTGGGCTAAACTTTTGTTATACCAATCAGATATACAAATGTGGGGGGTGAATCACACGTCCCTTACCTGAGTTGATGTGCCAAATGTTTTTACCAGATTAGTTGTAAAATTTGACCATTCCAAACTGTAGGTTCCATTGGCAACCCACATATTGATTCTTTTGGTAGGCACCAGAAGTGTAATGAAGTGATCGAAAATTGCATTATCTACTACACGATAAATCCTTTACTTTATTTTTTTGGTTAAATGAGTATTGTTGACTTATTAAACCTTTCTCCTTACCTGTGTTTGATTCTGTTACATTGTATGGTAATCAGCTAGAGAAAAGTCTTTTTCAGTTTGTGTTTCAATTTTCAAAGCTTTTATATTGTTGGATTCTTAAACTTGTTATAACATAGTTTAGAACTGATTTGAACAAGCTTATAGCAAAAGGTGGGGCTGCAGGCTGATCTCCTCTAAACCAGGCATTTAGATTTCTTAGTTTGGTGGGAGTGAGGTCCAAAAATTGTTGCCTAGTTTGTTCTTTTTTTTAATTAAGGAAGTGTGTTCTGTTGACCTTATATTATAGTCCATATTTGGTTTTGGAATGTAACTGATTTTAGCTAATTTAGTTCTTATGTTTATGTTGCAGTAATCCCTTAAGAGCCAGCATTCTTCAGGATATATTAAGTTAAGCATTCATATCTTCAAGTTTGTTCAATATTAACCTTTTTTGTGGTGTCCGCAAATTAATGCAAATGGTAAAGAACAGCATTAGCCATCTGGTTCAAATGAAAGGCCAGTTTTTGATCAGAATCCCAAGCATAAAAGGTCTGTCTTAGTTTAAACAATGTCAAGTTTCAGTACTGAAGCTATGTAGATGGATATGCTTCCCTGGGGGTGCCCTTTGTTATATTCTTTTCTTGCAGGAGGATGGTACTCTATATTCCTTATGCCTGAGGGGAATTTCCTGAAATGTCAAATGTAGGAATTTGGCTCTGTATATACTATCTCAAAGTGAGAGATAGTGTGCACAGAGTCCAAGGGTTCCCCTTAGAAGTTGATAGTGGCAAAACTAGATAATTCCAATGCTGTATTTTGTGGTAGTGTGGTTGAGCAGTAGGCTTATCAGAGGGTAGTGTTAAGCATTTGTTGTACACACAGGCAATAAATGAGAAACACACACTCAAAGACTTAACTCCAGGCCAATAGTTTTTATATAGAAAAATCTATTTTCTTAATTTATTTTTAGAACCACAAGGTTCAAATTTGAGGTAAGTACATAAAATGTAAGGTACATCACACAGGTAAGTATAGAAGTTTGATTTAAAACAGTAGTACACACAGTTTTGGTTAAAATGGCAAATTGCTATTTTAAAAGTGGACACTGCAAAAATCAACAGTTCCTGGGGGAGGTAAGTAAACATTAGTTTCTCAGGTAAGTAAAGCACTTACACAGTTAGTCTCCTGGGCATAGGCAGCCCACCGTTGGGGGTTCAAGGCAACCCCAAAGCCACAGAAACACAGGGCCGATCAGGTGCAGAGGTCAAAGGAGGGCCCAAAACACATAGGCGCCTTTGGAGAACAGTGGTTCTCCAGTTCCAGTCTGCTAGGAGGTAAGTATCTGCGTCCTCGGGGAGCAGACTGGGGGGGGGGGGGTGTAGAGCACTGGGGGGGACACAAACAGGCACACAAAATACACCCTCAGCGGCACAGGGGCGGCCGGGTGCAGTGTGAAAATTAGGTGTCGGGTTGTAGATGGAAATCAATGGAGGGACCCAGGTGTCACTCTGGTGATGCAGGCAGGGCACAGGGGGGCTTCTCAAACCAGCCACCGACTGGGCTAGGATGAGGGCCACCTGCTGGTCACTCCTGCACTGCTAGGTGGTACCTCTTGGTCCTGGGGGCTGCGGGTGCAGTGAGTGCGTGGTCGAGGTGTCGGGTTCCTTTGTTACCAGGCAGTCGCGGTCAGGGGGAGCCTCTGGATCCTCTCTGCAGGCGTCACTGTGGGGGTGCAGGGAGGTCGACTCAGGGTGTCCACATTGTTGGAGTCGCCTGGGAGTCCTCTCTGTAGTGTTGGTTTCTCCATACTTGAGCCGGGGGCGTTGGGTGCAGAGTGTGAAGACTCACACTTCTGGCAGGAAGTGAGAGTCTCTTTAAAGTTGCTGTTTTTTTTGCTGTTCCTGGATAGAGCGACTGTCCTGGGAGGTGCTTAGTCCTTTAGGTCAGGGCAGTCCTCAGAGGTCGCTGGTCCGGCTGCATGCGTCGCTGTGCAGGTTCTTTGAGTCTGGAGACAGGCCGGTAGGGCTGAGACCAAGTCAGTTGTCGTCTCTGCGGGGCTTTCAGGTCAGCAGACCTTCTTGTTGTACGTTGCAGGAATCTGATTTCCTGGATTCAGGGTCGCTCCTAAATACTGAATTTAGGGGTGTCTTTAGATCTGGGGGGCAGTAGCCAATGGCTATTGCCCTGGAGGGTGGCTACACCCTCTTTGTGCCTCCTCCCTGAGGGAAGTGGGGCACATCCCTATTCCTATTGGGTAAATCCTCCAAAACCAGGATGGAGGATTTCTTAAGGCAGGAGTCACCTCAGCTCAGGACACCTTATGGGCTGACCTGACTGGTGGGTGACTCCTTGTTTTTCTCATTATCTCCTTCGGACTTGCTGCCAAGACTGGGGGCTGTGTCCAGAGGGACCGGCATCTCCACTAGCTGGAATTCCCTGGGGCGCTGTAACAAAATGCATGAGCCTTTGAGGCTCACCGCCAGGTGATACAGTTCCTGCAGGGGGAGGTGAGAAGCACCTCCACCCTGTGCAGGATTTGTTCCTGGCCACAGAGTGACAAAGGAACTCACCCCATGTGGACAGAAACTTGTCTGGTTGTGGCAGGCTAGAAGGAACTGGTCAGCCTAACACTAGGAATTGGACTGGTATACAGGGGGCATCTCTAAGATGCCCTCTATGTGCATTTTTCAATAAATCCCACACGGGCATCAGTGTGCATTTATTGTGCTGAGAAGTTTGATACCAAACTTACCAGATTTCAGTGAAGCCATTATGGAACTGTGGAGTTTGTAATTGACAGACTCCCAGACCATATACTCTTTATGGCGACCCTGCACTTACAATGTCCAAGGTTTCTCTTAGACAGTGTACGGGCATAGTGCTCATGCACCTATGCCCTCACCTGTGGTATAGTTCACCATGCCTTAGGGCTGTGTGGCCTGCTAAAGGGGTGACTTACCTATGCCACAGGCAGTGGGTTGAGGGCGTGGCACCCTGGGGGGAGTACCATGTCGACTTCGTCATTTTCTCCCCACCAGCACACACAAGCTGTGAGGCAGTGTGCATGTGCTGAGTGAGGGGTCCATTAGGGTGGCATAATACATGCTGCAGCCCTTAGGGACCTTCCCTGGTCACAGGGCCCTTGGTACCAGGAGGGGCAGTTACAAGGGACTTATCTGTGTGCCAGGGCTGTGCCAATTGCAGGAACAAAGGTACAGTTTATGGAAAGAACACTGTTGCTGGGACCTGGTTAGCAGGGTCCCAGCACACTTTCAATCATAACTGGCATCAACAAAAGGCAAAATGTTAGGGGCTAACATGCCAAGGGAGGCATTTCCCTACATCAAACGTTGGCCAAAAACCTTTTGCGTTAACGTCTGAAGCTGGGTCTATTAACCCTCCAGTGTTCCTTGAACAGATCTGCAATATTTAAAGAGGATTTTGTTTTATATTTTTCAGTCCGTGTTTTATCTCTTCCTCAATCTTAGTCTTTCAAAGCTATTTCCAAGGTGAATTTGTAATCCTGTATCCTGAAATGTTTTATTATTTTTATTTTTTTGGCCAGTTGCCCACCTCAGTACTAAAGGCGTGTGTGGTACCATGTGGTATCAACTCTGTTTGACTTCTGCTCTGATGTGTAGGTAGCAATACATCTACATAAAATAGGTTTTATCTCTGGTGTAATTTCAACTCCACAGTTATTAAAATAAGATTTCCAGGAGAGCACCTGTTTGTCAATAGCACATGAATCCCAGGTTACTAGTGTGGTTGCTTTCACTTAATGATAAATAGGTGGCTGGGGCTCTATAATTTTTGTTTGAGTAGAAGTTATATGTTAGCACATTATTTGATCATATACATCAGACTTCTAGTTGCAGATTCCTTACCTTTGAATTTCCCCAGGCGTCAGAGTGGATCCGGAGATTTTTTCTTTGTGCAGTACCCCTGCACGCCGTTATGTTTTGTTGGTCGACTGTGCAGGCATTGTTGGCGTCGTGGTCGCAGTGATGACGTCGCAGTCGTATATAGGCACCGCCCTGGGGCGCTCACGTCCGTTATTTTCTTTCCTCGTCAACCTACGCGTAGATCTGGAGAAGAGCTACCCCAGACATTTTGTCAAATTAGTTTTTGGCAAGTTTTGATGCATCAAGGGATGTCCCATAAGACCATATTTAAGCCCTGCGACTCCTGTCACCGCATGATGTCGGTGATGGATCCACACCTCATCTGCCTCTGCTGTTTTGGAGCGCGACCACGACCCGAAGTCGTGCTCTGAGTGTCTGGCCATGAACCTGAAAGCTTTGAGGGAGCAGTCCCTGAAGCTCAAAGTGGCCCGAAACTCTACTCTGCGTCATTCCTGGTCCCGTTAGAGAGGAAGGTCAGGAGATTTGTCATGGAGTCACCACCATTCTTCTTCGTCCAAGTCATCTGGACATTCAGGTAAGTAGAAGTCGTCCTCGAAGTAGGTGAAACATTCTTCGACTTCGCCCCAACACTCCCACGTCGACGCTCTTGGCCTCTGTCTTCGAAGCCTCAATCTGGGTCCGTGGTGCGCATCCCCGAATTTCCTGGAACCAGGGCTACCCCTGCCCAACTTAAGGAGTTCTCTGAAGTCATGCGCCTCATATTTGGGCAGCCCGACCCACCCTCAGCGCCTTCGGCCCAGGGGAGGCGGTGAGGGCCTCCTCAGGTTCAAAGTCAGCGACTGCGGTCCTGACTCCGGAGGGCACCTCAGGATCTGCTTCCGGATCCGTCAGACGCCGGTCGTGCCATCACAACCTTCCCCGGTGTTGGGTCAGGTGTCGACACTCCTGGTGCCATTTGGGCCCACAATTGATGTTCACCCAATACTCATTACTGATGACCCAGAGCCGTAATGGCGTTGCTCGGCGCAGATTCCATTTTCCATGTGCTCTGCTGTGCCCAGGGTTGATCCTGAACCCTATTACTATGGGTGTGGATTCGGGGATAGTGTAGAGGGGTCGCTGGACGCTTTAGAAGACCAGCTTCAGCCTGGAGTGGACTTGGTACAGGATTTGGGTTGGACACCTCCCCTTACACTGGCATGTTCTCTCCCCATACCGTGGCTACGGAGGAGGGAGCGTCTTATTCTATGGTGGTGAGATGGGCGGCTGATGTTTTGAACCTCGAGCTTCCTTCTGTGGAGGTCAGGCCTAACCTCTTAACCGAAGTGCTTCAGCCTGGGGCATCCAACTCAAAACCCCTTTCTTCCCTTGAACGAAGCACTTACGGACGCCCTACGGGGGACTTGGTTGAAACCCATTACAGGGGCTCCTGTGAATAGGACGATTGCCAGTCACCATCGGCCTGCGCCGAATGACCCAAATTTCTTTACCCAACACCCTACGCCTGAGAGCCTTGTCATCCAGGCTTCTTCATCCTCTAGGGCATTCCCTACCACTCCCCAGACAGGGAATCAAAAAGACTGGACAATTTAGTGAAGAATATGTTTTCTTCTGCCAGTCTAGTGCTGCGATCTGTGAACACTGCATGCCTTTTGGGCCACTATTCCCATACTCTCTGGGATACGGTCACAAAAGTACTGCCCCAAGTTCCAAAAGAGGCCAAGAACATTCTCTCTCAAGCCATGACAGATGGGAGATACCCCGCGGAGATCATGATCTGTTGTGGTCTGGATACGACCGACTCACTAGGCAGATCAGTTGCATCGACGGTGGCACTGAGACGCGACACCTGGTTGAGGATGTCTGTCTTTTCGGGGGATGTCCAGCAATCTTTGATGGACATGCCTTTTAATGGCACTCCTCTATTTGGAGGCAAGGCGATTTAAGGATTCCTGGGCTACGGCTCTGTTCCTTGGCCTTGCAGCTGCTTCTCGCCCCGCCCCCCCCCACCCCCGCCCCCCTTTAGTCTGCCTCTCGCTCCTTTCGTGGCTTTGGAAGGGTGTAGGAAAATGCCTCTGATGGCGTGGTTACCCCATAACGTTTTGCATTTTGTTGATGCTAGTTATGATTGAAAGTGTGCTGGGACCCTGCTAACCAGGCCCCAGCACCAGTGTTCCTTCCCTAAACTGTACTTTTGTTCCCACAATTGACACAGCCCTGGCCCTTTGATAAGTCCCTTGTAAATGGTACCCCTGGTACCAATGGCCCTGTGGCCAGGGAAGGTCTCTAAGGGCTGCAGCATGTATTATGCCACCCTGGGGACCCCTCACTCAGCCCATGCACACTGCCTCACAGCTTGGTTTGCTGATGGGAAGAAAAAGATAGTCAACATGGCACTCCTCTCAGAGTGCCATGCCCACAACCCACTGCCTGTGGCATAGGTAAGTCACCCCTCTAGCAGGCCTTACAGCTCTAAGGCAGGGTGCACTATACCTCAGGTGAGGGCATAGTTGCATGAGCACTATGCCCCTGCAGTGTCTAAGCCAATTCTTATACATTGTAAGTGCAAGGTAGCCATAAGAGTATATGGTCTGGGAGTTTGTCAAACACGAACTCCAGAGTTCCATACTGGCTACACTGAATACTGGGAAGTTTGGTAACAAACCTCTCTGCACAATAAATCCACACTGATGCCAGTGTGGGATTTAATGAGAAATGCAAACAGAGTGTGTAGGAAGTTGGCTCTGTATATAGTATCTCAAAGTGTGAGGTAGTCTGCACAGAGTCCAAGGGTTCCCCTTAGAGGTAAGATAGTGGCAAAATTAGATAATTATAATGCTCTATTTTGTGGTAGTGTGGTCGAGCAGTAGGCTTATCAGAGGGTAGTGTTAAGCATTTGTTGTACACACACAGGCAATAAATGAGGAACGCACACTCAAAGACTTAACTCAAGGCTAATAGTTTTATATAGAAAAATATCCTTTCTTAATTTATTTTTAGAACCACAAGTTCACGATTTGAAGTAAATACATAAAATGCAAGGTACTCCACACAGGTAAGTTAGGAACTTTGAATTAGAGCTATAACATATACAGTTTTTGTTAAAACGGCAATAAGCTATTTTAATAGTAGACAGTGCAAAAATCAGCAGTTCCTGGGGGAGGTAAGTATTGGTTAGATTGTGAAGTAAGACACTTACAAGTCTCAGTTCCTGGGCATAAGCAGCCCACCGTTAGGGGTTCAAGGCAACCCCAAAGTTACCACACCAGCAGCACAGGGCCGGTCAGGTGCAGAGGTCAAAGAGTTGCCCAAAACACATAGGCGCCTATGGAGAACAGGGGTGCTCTGGTTCCAGTCTGCCAGCAGGTAAGTACCAGCGTCCTCGGGGGGCTGACCAGGGGGTTTTTGTGGAGCACTGGGGGGGGGGGGGACACAAGTAGGCACACAAAACACAGCCTCAGCGGCACCGGGGCGGCCGGGTGCAGTGTGCAAAGCAGACTTCGGGTTTTGTATTGGTTTCAATGGAGAGACCCGGGGGTCACTCTAGCGGTGCAGGCAGGGCACAGGGGGGCTTCTCGGGCCAGCCACCACCTAGGCTAGGTAGAGGGTTGCCTGGGGGGTCACTCCTGCACTGAAGTTTGGTTCCTTCTGGTCCTGGGGGCTGCGGGTGCAGTGCTTGGTCCAGGCGTCTGGTCCCTTGTTACAGGCAGTCGCGGTCAGGGGGAGCCTCTGGATTTTCTCTTCATGCGTCGCTGTGGGGTCCAGGGGGTCATCTTGAGCTACTCACGAGGTCGCAGTCGCCTGGGAGTCCTCCCTGTGGTGTTTGTTCTCTGGATCTCGAGCCAGGGGAGTCTGGTGCAGAGGGTGAAGTCTCACGCTTCTGGCAGGAAGAGTGAAGTTCTTTAAAGTTGCAAGAAAGTTGCAAAGTTGTTCTTGGAATGGAGCAGAGCCGCTGCTCACTGGAGATTCTTGGTCCTTTGGTCCATGGCAGTCCTCTGAGGCTTCAGAGGTCGCTGGTCCCTGTCAGATGCATAGCTGGCTGCAGGTTTTCGAGTCAGGAGACAGGCCGGTAGGGCTGGGGCCAAATCATTTGTTGTCTTCCGTCTTCTCTGCAGAGCTTGTAGGTCAGCAGTCCTTCTTCGTTAAGGTTGCAAGAATCTGATTTCCTGGGTTCTGGGGTGCCCCTAAATACTAGATGTAGGGGTGTGTTTAGGTCATGAGGGCAGTAGCCAATGGCTACTGTCCTGGAGTTTGGCTTCACCCTCCTTGTGCCTCCTCCCTGAGGGGAGGGGGGCACATCCCTATTCCTATTGGGGGAATCCTCCAAAATCAAGCTGGAGGATTCCTAAAGGCAGGGGTCACCTCAGCTCAGGACACCATAGGGGCTGTCCTGACTGGTGGGCGACTCCTCCTTGTTTTTCTCATTATCTCCTCTGGACTTGCCGCCTAAAGTGGGGGCTGTGTCCAGGGGGAGGGCATCTCTACTAGCTGGAGTGCCCTGGGGTATTGTAACACGAAGCCTGAGCATTTGAGGCTCACTGCTAGATGTTACAGTTCCTGCAGGGGGGGAGGTGTGAAGCACCTCCACCCAGAGCAGGCTTTGTTTCTGGCCTCAGAGGGCACACAGGCCCTCACCCCAGGGGGTCAGAATCTTGTCTGTCAGCAGCAGGCTGGCACAGACCAGTCAGTCCTGCACTGAAGGATTGGGTAAAATACAGGGGGCATCTCTAAGATGCCCTCTGTGTGCATTTCTTAAGAAATCCAACACTGACATCAGTGTGGGTTTATTATTCTGAGAAGTTTGATACCAAGTATTCAGTGTAGCCATTATGGAGCTGTGGAGTTCGTTTTGACAAACTCCCAGACCATATACTTAATGTGGCCACACTGTACTTACAATGTCTAAGAATAGACTTACACACTGTAGGGGCATATTGCTCATGCAGCTATACCCTCACCTGTGGTATATTGATCCCTGCCTTAGGGCTGTAAGGCCTGCTAGAGGGGTGACTTACCTTTGGCACATACCAATATTTTGTTGGTACGGCATCCTGAGGGGGATGCTGTGTCGACCTTGCCTTTTTTCCCCCCACCAACGCACACAATCTACAGTGGCCGTGTGCATGTGTTAGGTGAGGGGTCCCTTAGGGTGGCACAACATATGCTGCAGCCCTTAGGGACCTTCCCTGGTCACGGGGACCTTGGTACCACTGGTACCTTTTGCAAGGGACTTATCTGTGTGCCAGGGGTGTGCCAATTGTGGAAACAATGGTACATTTTAAGTGAAAGAACACTGGTGCTAGGGCCTGGTTAGCAGAGTCCCAGCACACTTCTCAGTCAAGTCAGCATTAATATCAGGCAAAAAGTGGGGGGTAACTGCAACAGGGAGCCATTTTCCTACAGAGGGCATCTTAGAGAATGTCCCCTGTATACCAGTCCAACTACTAGTGTTAGGCTGACCAGTTTCTGCCAGCCTGCCACATCCAGACGGATTTCTGGCCACATGGGGTGAGTGCCTTTGTCTCTCTGTGGCCAGGAACAAAGCCTGTGCTGGGTGGAGGTGCTTCACACCGCCCTCTCCAGGAACTGTAACACCTGGTGGTGAGCCTCAAAGGCTCAAGCCTTGTGTTAGAGTGCCCTAGGGCACTCCAGCTAGTGGAGATGCCCAGGTGTCCTGAGCAGAGGTGACCCCTGCCTTAGGAAATCCTCCATCGTATTTTGTAGGATTCCCCCCATAGAGTTAGGGATGTGCCCCCCTCCACACAGGGAGGAGGCACAAAGATGGTGTAGCCGCCCTGCAGGACAGTATCCATTGTCTACTGCCCCTGACCTAAACACACCCCTAAATTGTAATTTGGGGGCGACCCTGAACCCAGGAAACAAGATTCCTGCAACCTACAACAAGAAGAACGACTGCTGACCTGAAAGCCCTACAGAGATGACAACTGACTTGGTCCCAGCCCTACCGGCCTGACTCCCGACTCAAAGAACCTGCACAGCAACACATCCAGCAGGACCAGCAGCCTCTGCCGACTTAAGGACTGCCCTGCACCCAAAGGACTAAGACTCCTGTGGACAGCGGCTCTGTCCAAGAAATCCAGAAACAACCATCTTTAAAGGGACTCCAACCTCACTCCGGAAGCGTGAGTTCCCAACATTCTGCACCCGACACCCCCAGCTCATGTTCAGAAGAACCAACACTGCAGAGAGAGGACCCCCCAGGCGACTCCTACGATGTGGACACCCTGAGACGACCTCCCTGCACCCCCACAGCGATGCCTTCAATGAGAATTATAAGGCTTCCCCTGACGGCGACTGCTCAGTAGCAAAGGAACCTGACGCCTGCAAGAAGCACTGCACCTGCAGCCCCCAGGCCCGAGAGAAACCAACTACCGGTGAAGGAGTGACCAGCAGGTTGCCCTCATCCTTACCCATTCTGTGGCTGGCCCTAGATGCCCCCTCTGTGCCCTCCCTGTATCGCCAGAGTGACCCCCGGGTCCCTCCATTGATTTCTACTTAAAACCCGACACCTACTTTGCACACTGCACCCGGCCACCCCTGTGCCACTGAGGGTGTATTTTGTGTGCCTATTTGTGACCCCCCAGTGCTGTACGAAAACCTCCCTGGTCTGCTCCCTGAGGACGCAGGTACTTACCTGCTAGCAGACTGGAACTGGAGTACCTCTATTCTCCATAGGCGCCTGTGCTGTTTGGGCCCTACTTTGACCTCTGCACCTGACCGCCCCTGTGTTGCTGGGTGTTTGGGGTTGACTTGAACCCCCAACGGTGGGCTTCCTATGCCCCGGGAGTCTGATCTTGTAAGTGCTTTACTTACCTGCGAAACTAACTTGTACTTATCTCCCCCAGGAACGGTTGATTTTTGCACTGTCCACTTTTAAAATAGCTTATTTCCATTTTTGCCAAAACTGTGTACCTTACTGTTTCTATTCAAAGTTCCATACTTACCTATTCCAAGTACCTTACAATTTATGTATTTACTTGAATTCTGAGTCTTGTGGTTCTAAAATAAATTAAGAAAATATTTTTCTATATAAAAATCTATTGGCCTTAGGTTAAGTCTGAGTGTGTGTTTCTCCTTTATTGCCTGTGTGTACAACAAATGCTTAACACTACCCTCTGATAAGCCTACTGCTCGACCACACTACCACAAAATAGAGCATTAGTATTATCTAAGTTTGCCACAATCAACCTCTAAGGGGAACCTTTGGACTCTGTGCACACTATCTCTCACTTTGAGATAGTATAAACAGAGCAAACTTCCTACAAAGGATCAACCAACAGTGTCTATTCCCACCAGGCCACCGACCCGCACGTGCTGTGCAGCCCCTTGGCGGTCGCGGCATCCACCAAGCTTGTGGATCAGGGAGTCAGTGGGCCACCCAGTCCACCCCGCACCCTTCTCTGCCTCAAAACCTTCCTCGTCCGTTGGGACATCTAGGACCAGTTGGCAGCCGAATTCACCATAGTCTGCCCCACTTAGAACCCAGTACCACGGACAGGTGGGTTTTTACAGATCGTCCGAAGGGGCTACTCCCTCCCCTTCAAGACTTCTCCTCCAGCCATGCCACCGTCATTCGATCACATGCCGAAGGATCATTTGGCAGTTCTCCGCGAGGAAGTCAATGCTCTCTTGGCCAAGGGAGCCATAGAGAGGGTCCTTGCACCAAAAGTAGGTCGTGGTTGCTATTCCCGCTACTTTCTGGTGCCCAAAAAGGACAAGGATCTTCGCCCTATCCTAGAACTCAGGTCCCTCAATCTCTTCCTCAAGAAGAAGTTCAAGATGTTAACCCGGGCCCAGGTCCTTTCTGCCCTGGACCCGGGAAACTGGATGGTTGCGTTGGACTAGCAGGACGCCTATTTCCATATACCAGCCCTGCAGGCCCACAACCGTTACCTATGATTTGTGGTAGGTCAGGATCATTTTCAGTTCACCGTGTTCCCCTTTGGCCTTACCAGTGCTGACGAAGTGGGTGTTGACGAAAGTGATGGTAGTGGTTGTGGCTCATCTGTGCAGTTTAGGGGTCCCAGTCTTCCCTTAACTCGACAACTGGCTGTTGAGGGTGCGGATAGGCCCCAGAAAGTTATTTCCCACCTCCAGACTACAGCAAAGCTCTTGCATTTGCTGGTGTTCACTATCAACGTGCCGAAGTCACACCTGCCTCCCTCTCAGATGTTCCCTTTCATTGGAGCTGTTCTGGACACTGTGCAGTTTTGGGCTTATCCTCTCAGAAAAGTGAGTCCAGGATATTCAGGCTATGATACTGATGTTTCAGCCTCTATCCTGGATTTCGTTGAGAATGAGTCGGAGGCTGCTGGGCCTCATGGCCTCCTGCATCCTGTTAGTCCAACATGCCAGATGGCATATGCGGGCTCTGCAGTAGCCAGATGTGAGAGGCGGAGATCAGAGGCCTTTGGTCACCGGCAGAGTCCAGGCTCCACATCATCCTTTTGGATCCCTGGGCGATCGACTTTAATTGAAAGCATTTCTTCCCTCTCTCAAAGAGGGGGTAGTGCAGATATTCACCGACAACACCACCGCCATGTGGTATTGCAACACGCAGGGTGGAGTTGGGTCGTGGACCGTTGGTCAAGAGGCTCTTTGCTTCTGGACATGCCTAGAACGCCAGGGCACGTCCCTGGTGGTTCAACGTCTGGCGGGCTCTCTGAACGCCAGAGCAGACTAACTCAGCCATCGATGCGTAGTCTGATCACAAATGGTGTCTCCATCCAGAGGTGGCACAAGGTCTCTTTTAGCAGTGGGGAGATCCTTGGTTAGATCTGTTTGTCTCTGCAGAGAACACACAATGTCAGCTGTTTTGCGCGTTGGAATTTCCAAGGTGGCATTCACTCTGTGATGCTTTTTATCACGAGTGGAGCTCAGGCCTCTTATACAACTTCCCGCCAATACCACTTCTGCACAGGGTTCTGAAGAAGATCAGGCAAGACCGGGCCCAAGTAATCTTGGTGGCTCTGTACTGGGCACGAAGAGTCTGGTGTCCTGAGCTCTTGAGCATAGCCATTGATCCTCCGATCAGACTACCCCTTCGGGAGGATCTTCTGTCGCAGCAGAAGGGGGTGGTTATCCACCCGAACCTGTCCAGTCTCTGCCTCCTTGCGTGGAGATTGAGCGTCGACAGTTGATGGCTTTTGACCTTCCACACAAAGTCTGTAATGTAATCTTGGCAGCCAGGCGTCTCTCCACCAAAACAGTATATGCCTGTCGTTTGAAGAAACTTGTGTGATGGTGTATCAACAAATCTGTTGATCTCCTCTCTGCACCTCTCTCAGAGGTTCTCCTCTTTATTCTCTCTCTTGCCCAGCAGGGCTCTACTCTGGGCACCCTCAAGGGATATTAGTCTGCCATCTCTGCCTTCTTAAAGCTACCAGACCAACCTTCTCTTTTCAAATCTCCCATTAACCTAACTCATATGTTTCCTCCTGTCCCGTTCATCATGTACCTGTGGGATTTGAACTTGGTCCTCACATAACTCATGTGCGCCCCTTTGGAGCCGCTCCACAACTGTCCTTTACAACTCTTAACCCTTAAAACAGCTTTTGTGATTGCCATCACCTCTGTTTTTTTTATTTTTTTTATTTGTCCTCATTCACCCTAGGCCATATGCAAAACCTCCTTTTTCTTTTCAACCGGAACGCAGGAAATTTTCCTCGGCCAGGGGTTGCTTATTACTCTCAAACAATCCTCAGACTGTCCCAATTCTGAGGATTTCAGAGCAGGGTGTAAAATCATTGGACAGATGTCACAAATACAAATACAATTCTATTCCAACATTAATTACACAAACATCTATACATCAATCTCCTGATTTCCAATTCATTAATGATACCCAAAAATTCCCTTGCATCCTTTCCTTTCCCCCATCTTTTGATCCAATTCTGCTATAGAAAAAACATCCCTAAGCCATTCTGAGTAGTTTGGGGGGGGGTCTTTAAAGTCCATTTTCTGCAAATTTCTCGCCTCCCCAACAGTATTGCATAGAATACAAACTTTTTATCTGCAAATAGTGTCCCGACCTGACCACCCCTGCTGATCTTGAACTTGCCCAAAAATTATTAACTGGAGAGAGGGTTCAATTCCCCGATTCAATATACCTGAGGTTGTTTCGCATACTCTTTCCCAAAAGTCGAGGATCAGGACATTCCCAAAACATGTGAATATCAGTTGCTTGCAATAAAAACCGCATTTTGGACATCACACCTCCTGCCCTCCTTTCATTTTAGATAGTTTCTCGGGGGAAATATACACTCTATGTATTGTAAAATAATGATTTTTCCTAAGAGTGGCTGGTTTCACAATATCAAAAAGCATTTTTAATGACTCTTCCCACCCCCATTTAGCTGCCTCTTCTGAAAAGAAATTCCTCCACAAATCGCTAGGTAATACGAACTCACCATCCACCCCTTCCAGGATCCCCCAATAACAAGTAGACACTCAGTGAGGACCGCCTAATGGGCTCGGGGTGATCTCACTCAATGAATTAGACATACTAACACCTTCCTTAATCCCCTGAGCCCATTTTCTTATTTGTAAAAATTTCCATCTGGACAAAGAACCACCCGTCTTTAACTGCAATTCCTCCCAAGAGAGAAGAGTCCCTTCCGAAAACAAATCTCCCCAATATTCTAATCCCGCTTGTCTTATCGGTAATGCCAGAACATCTCGAAAACATTCTGGGGTTCCCGGGGAGTCCCAGATAGGTGCGTCAATGTTATAGTAAGTAAGTTTCGCAGATTGCCTAATATGATACCAACTTTCTGCCAGCCCTCGCATAATTTTCAACCTTATCTTTTTGAAAAATTTAGGGTCCCCAAATTTGAACATAAAATTGGTTGAAGCACCGTTAATTCTAGAGGCCATTATCTTAAACATTAAACCTGTTGTCGTGGAGTCTGACGCAAGAGACAAGAGTCTAAAAATTTTCAAAAGAAAGGCCCATGCATAATATTGCAACTCAGGCAATGCCAAACCTCCCTGAACCTTACGCCGACGTAACTTCTGAGAAATTCTAACACCCTTAGATCTCCAAATAAAATTACTTATGAGATGCTGCATTTTTTTCTATATATATTTTCTGCATTGGAAGTGGGGAAGTAGAAAACAAAAAATTCAGTTTCGGAAGAATAGCCATTTTTACCAGATTTACTCGACCTATTATCGTCAAGGGAAGATGCATCCAACCTTGCAATTGACTCTTACATTCTGCCAACAGTTTTTCCTGGTTCCTCTCCGCTAACTGACTAATATCTTGAGGTATCAAAATTCCCAAATATCTAATTTCTTTTTTTTACGAAAAGCAGACTTATATTCCATATTCCAAGCCATGATCTCCGTTTTTTCAACATTCACTTGATAACCAGACACCCTCCCGAACTCCTCGGCCAGTTTAAAAATCTCGAGAAATGCAGTATCTAAATTATCTGTATATAACAAAAGGTCATCAGCATACAAAGCGAGCTTCCTTTCCCAGCCCTGACAGCTAAAAGGAGTGATCATCGTATCCCGCCGAATTTTCCTCGCGAATTGTTCGATGTATAAGTTGAATAGTGTAGGTGATAGCGGACATCCCTGTCTAGTGCCCCTGGCTATAGCTATCGGCCCTGTAAGGTTCCCATTCACCAATATTCTAGCTATAGGAGCCCTATATATCTGATTCACTACCCCACAGAAGTTATTTCCCAGTTTAGCTTTTTTTAGCAGAAATTTCAAGTAGACCCAGTTTACCTGGTCAAAAGCTTTTGCAGCATCAACCGTTATAATCCCCAAGGGGGAATCCAATGCTACTGCCATATCTATGGCTCCTATTAATTCATATGTCAACTCATGCAAATACCTCCCCTTCGAGAAGCCCTTCTGGTCGGGGTGGATTAAGCTGTCTACTACCTTATTTAACCTATCCGCCACTATTTTAGTAAACAGCTTATAATCGCTATTCAATAATAAAATAGGTCTATAAGCTGGATTTTTCCCGGGTTTCGGTATCAATGTAATGACTGCTTCATTCCACGAAGCCGGCATACTTATCTCATTAAAAAAAACCCTACCAAATAACTCAGCCAAGAACAGGACAATTACCTCACCTAATGCTTTATACACCTCCACCGGAATACCATCCGACCCGGGGCTTTCCCTTCCGTACCCTTAGCTAAGGCTGCTCGCACTTCCTCCACCGTAATAGGGCCATTAAGAAATTCCTGATTCTGCTGCGAAATTTCTGGTAATACATCCTGAGCTAACCAATTCTCCATCATTTCCTCTCGCACCTCTGCCTGTTCCGTATACAAGAATGTAAAAAAATCTTGAAACCCTCGTTCAATGTCTTCCGCACGAAATAGTTTAACACCCGTATCTTCAACCACTATTTCCTTAATATGACTCCTAACTTGATCTGTTTTGGCTTTCCAGGCAAGTAATTTCCCTGAGCTTTCCCCATATTCAAAATGTTTTAATTTGCTAGCCTCCCATTTCCTAACCATACGTGCCTGTAAAACATTTGCTATTCGTGTTCTTAACTCAGTCATTTCTGTTCTTCCTACTTCCTCCTGGGCTCCTTCTCCTTTACCAACCAATTTCTCGCATTTTACTAACATTTCTTGCGCTAACATATTTATTTAATCTCTGACTATTTTGTGTTTGTAACATGCAATACTCCTAATTTCCCCTCGTATTACAGCCTTAAAGGAGTCCCAAACCATTGATAACGATGCTGAACCTATGTTAATCTTGAAAAAAAATTCAGTCTCTCTACGCAGATGCACCAAAACATCCTCTTCCAACAGTAATGCGCGCTCCAGTGTCCACCTCTTAAAAACTCTTCTCTGTGGGAGCGTCAAATGCAGCATTACCGCTGCATGATCTGATAAATGCCGGGGTAAATATTCAATCCTGTCAACATTTTCCAACAACCTATCATCCACTAAAAAATAATCAATACGTGATGCATGACTATACTTCTTGTTAAAGAATGAAAAAACTCTAGCCCCCCCTTCCCTCTTCCGCCAAATATCGCACAGGCCATAATCCTTCATCATCTTCCTTAAATAACGTTGTGATTTTGGCGTGCCTAAAGATCGACAAGTATCTGTTCTATCTAATCCATTATCAAGCACCACATTAAAATCCCCCGTCATAACTGCATCTGAAAAATCAATTAGCTGAGAAAAAACCCTTTTAAGAGGTTCAATATCATCCCAATTCGGGCCATAGAATCCAGCCAGAACCAACTTTACCTCACCAATGTGAATTCTTATTATGACCCAACGAACAGCATGATCTGCCCTTGTTTCTAAAATGTCCAATCTAGCTTGTAATCCCTGTTTAACCAAAATAGCTACTCCCCTTGTGTGAAAATTTTTGGTGGTGCAGAAACACATTTGTACCCACTTTTGAGCCTTAAATAACTCCTTACACTCTTCTGCAGCCAAATGAGTTTCCTGTAAGATAAAAATCTGTGCCGGAGAATCTTTTAAGTATTGTAAAATTTTATTACGTCTTGCTTTCGTCCTTAGACCATTAATATTCCAGGAGAGTAATTTAATCATAGATTCCTCCAACCCCTGACCTTTATTTAATCTAGCCATTCCAAAGTGACCCGCCTTCCTTCTGCCTTGGTGAATGAGGAACTATTTCTACACAAAACTCAAAATCAAAAAACCCAAAAGGGAAAAACAAAACCCCCCTAATTAATAATCCCCCCTCCCAACACCCTCCCATAGGGGACCCCCCCACTATATCAGCCAACTTGGGCCTTATTTTAGAGCACCCCGCCTACCTGGGAGCTTTTTTTAAGATTGCAAAAAAAAAAAAAAGTATTTTACATGATCGGTCTGTTCCTTTTTTATAAGTTCTAGCAGCTCATCCGCCCTGACTGTCTCTCTTATATTATACATTTTATTATTATACATTACTCGCAAAAATGCTGGGAACTTCAACTGTGCCGTAATTCCTAATTTTTTTAATTCATCCAACCTTTTCCCCAATTCCCACTGCCTGTCCATTGTAATCTTAGATAAATCGGACCTAATCTCGAATGTCACATTTTCAACTTTTAATAATTTCTGTTTCAATGCACTACTCAATTTTTTTTCCTTTAAATGATACGTTAGAAAATTAACCAAGATTTTCCTCAGCCTAGTGCTGTTTGGCCGCTTCGTAAAAGGGTCACGATGGACTCTCTGAATATCTCTTTCAATCTCTTTTCGACTCTCTTCCAATTCACACACAGATTTAATAAGAGAAACCACATATGACTTCAGATTTGCTCCCTCTGCTCCTTCCGGGACTTTTAACCGCTGTATGTTTCTACGCGAATAGTTCTCCAACTGTTCAATTTTTACTTGTAAGCCTTGTTCCTTTTCACTTAAATCTCGAATCTCCTTCTTCTGGTTGTTTAACTCTTCCTTCATCCCTCCTACCGTCTCTTCCAATGACTGAATCCTCTCCATTAAGTTATCAAATGTTCTTTCCAGTACCTCACAGGCCTCTCTAATCTCTACTTGATTGCTTTCCGAGCTAACAAAGCCTTTTTTTATGTCCTCCGAAATGGCGAGAATCATTTCCTCCATAGACTGACTATGTCTTGGGTCGGGGGCCAGGGCTTGAGAAGGGGGGGGCTGGTGGGTGTTTCTACCACAACGCCTACCTCCTGTAAATTACCATCTTGCCTCAATAAAAGCTCCAAACCGGCTTGTTTATCCACTTGGTGAGCCGAATTATTGGTCGGAGGGGGAGGATCATTCATACCCCCCTTACCGGAGTCTACATCGTTTCTAGTATACTTAGTCATATAAGTATCCATTTTTCCTTGGCCTGGTACCAACACAATGTCTTCTGGCCTAGTCTTGAAATAAGCTCTTAATGAGGGCGCAAGTTTATTATTATGTTTTTTCCCTGGTCTTCCCTCACTTCCTCTTTTCTTAAATTTAAATAAACAATTCGATAGGTCAGAAGTTTTGCCTTGGATCTTATCCTGATTGTCGATAACCTCCTTATCTCTTTTTTCCTCTTCCAAACTCAGCCTCCTCCCCTGCAAGATGTTAACAGAAGGCAAGGGTGGGGGCAAACTTTTATTTACACTGTCTCTAACCCCCAAAACCCCCACCGCCTTACTTATTCCTCCTGTATTCAGAGGTAAAAAAGGGTGTGCTACCGCACTGTCAAATTCCCGGGACACTCTTCCAGGAACTTTACTAATACTGAGTTTGGCAATGCCCCTGGCCCCCACTGCCCCCACCACCTTACTTGTCTTTCCTCCTTTTGTCGGTAGGGGTTAAGAAAGGGGCGTAGTCGCACTATCTGGCTCCCGGGACTCCTTCCCGGGAGCCTTGCCGATGCTGGCTCTGGCCGGATTCCCCCGAAGGGGAATCCTCGCTGAGCCCTTTCTTACCCGGCGGAGCTCCAGCGCGGCTCGGCCCCAATGCCGGAGCCTCCCGCCGAGAACCTTGCCCGGAGCCTGGATTTGCCGGGTTTCCGAGTTTCGAGGGGTTCGAAAAGCCGAACGTGGAGTCGAGCGGCACATCCAGCCGATCACTGCTGCTTACGCGTGCCACGCCCCCAAGCACGGCGAGAGTGCGTCTAGCGGGTTACGACCGCTACGCAACCCGCCATGTCCCCCCCCCTGGCAGGAGTCTTGTGTGCGCCATCACCTCTGTTTGCAGAGTAAGTGAGCTTCAGGCTCTTTCTTCGAAGCCACCATTACTAGTAGTGCATCCTAACAAAGTGATGCCTTGTACCAGGGCTTCCTTTCTTCCCAAAGTGGTAACGCCTTTTCACGTAGGCCAATCTACCACCTTGCCTACTTTTTACGCAACCCCCACATCCCTCTCATGAGGAGGGGAGACTCCACCGTCTGGATCCAAAAGGAGTGTTGGCATTTGTTTTAGATCGTACTAAAGATTTACGGATGGATGATCAACCCTTTGTGGCATATGTGGACGCAAAGAAAAGGCGGTGCAGAAGACCATCCCACAATGGGTAGTCCTCTGCATCAAGATGTGCTATGCTTCAGCGAAAAATCAACCCCCTGAAGGTTTGCACACACATTCAACCAGAGCAACTGCTGCTACCACAGCGTTAGCACGCAGAGTTCCAGTCCCGGATATCTGTCAGGCCGCAACATGGGCATCCTTACATACGTTCACTAAGCACTACTGCCTGGACAGTCAGGTCTGCAGGGATAGCATTTTTGGCCGTACGGTCCTACAGGACTTTTTGGTCTGATTTTAGTTTGCAGCCCACCCCTGGGGATGGTATTGCTCGTGTATCTATTCAAAGGTATGGAATCTGCACCTAGAAGTCTGTATCAGATGTACAAGTTATTTACCTTCGGTAACGATATATCTGGTAGAGACAGATTCTAGTTGCAGATTCCTTACCGACCCGCCCATCCTCCCCGCACTGCAAACTGATTTCTAGGGACAGGTGCTTCCATTTAAGGGCCCTAGATTTGGTGCATCATTCTCAGTGTTCTTCATGGCTCTGCGCTACTGGCGTGGAAAGTCGTGAAAAGACAGCAGCGTCATCACGGCGACCACGACGCCAACGATGCCCACGGAGTCGACAGATGCTACCTAACGGCGTGCAGGTGTACGGTTCAACGAAAAAAATCTCCAGATCCAGTCTGACGCCTGGGGAAATTCAAAGGTAAGGAATATGCAACTAGAATATGTATCTACCAGATATATCGTTACTGAAGTTAAGTAACTTGTATGTTTGATTGTTACCTCAATTTTAACACATCAAATCTGCTGAAATATCTTGTTTGAATGGGTTGAATTTGACTCAAAATGTCCAGTTTGTTTAAGCTCTGTTGTGGGATGGCATAACAGGTTGTCATATTGATTTGATTTACTAATTGTCCATAATTAGTATTCACTGTTGTAGTTCGTATAGTCGCATAAAGGGAATATTGTGTTTGATGGCATGTGTAGCTGAAGATACACATGCTTTGCATAGTCCGCCATCCAGTGTTGGCTCGAAGAGTTAGAAGTTGTTTTTCTTCGAAGAATATTTTCGAGTCACGAGATCGAGTGATTCCTCCTCTGTGATACTGCGCATGGGCATAGAGTCCTCTGCTAGATTGTTTTTTCTCCGCCATCTGGTTCGGATGTGTTTCCTCTCGATCCAGTGAATCTTGGTTTATATCTTCTGAACTTTATCCTACCTTATTTTTTTTTTTTTTAACATTGGTATAGTCTTCTATCACGTTTTCTATACTGTAGGAAAATGCCTCTGACGTCATGGTTACCCCCTAACTTTTTGCCTTTTGTTGATGCTAGTTATGATTGAAAGTGTGCTGGGACCCTGCTAACCAAGCCTCAGCACCAGTGTCCTTTCCCTAAAATGTACCTTTTTCTCCACAATTGTCACAGCCCTGGCACACAGGTAAGTCCCTTGTAAATGGTACCCCTGGTACCAAGGGCCCTGTGGCCAGGGAAGGTCTCTAAGGGCTGCAGAATGTATTATGCCACCCTGGGAACCCCTCACTCAGCCTCACAACTTGTGTGTGCTGGTGGGGAGAAAATGACTAAGTCGACATGGCACTCCCCTCAGAGTGCCATGCCCACAACCCACTGCCTGTGGCATAGGGAAGTCACCTCTCTAGCAGGTCTTACAGCCGTAAGGCAGGGTGCACTATACCACAACTTCAGGAACGAAAACTGCCATCATTAAAAATTCTGCAGTTACTGAGGAATCATCTTCCATAGAACCAATACTTGAAGTGATGATCGCTGAGCAGTACAAGCTTCAAATACAAAAAGGAACAGGCAGGATCATAGCCTCTCCTCCTGTGCCAGTTGAAAGGAAACTTACATTTCAAGAGACTTTGGACGCTTGGCCTCCTCCTAAGAAAATCTCTAAGGAAAGGGAAAAGGAAAAAGCTACTGAACAACCTCCGCCTTCACCACCACATTCTGCTTTACTTCCTTCTACCCCACCACCTCCACCCTCACTTACATATTCCACACTATTCTCTGCACAAACATCATCAGCATCACCTCATAGGTATGATTTAAGTGATATTCAACAGCATGTAGACCCATGGAATCTCTATGATCCTGATCCCATTTTGTCTAATGACCCGAACTTATATCCAGCAAGGCCATCTCTCCCTGAAGATACTACTGCTTATAATCGAGTAATAGCCAGAGCAGCTGTGTATCACAACGTGAGTTGCATACAGATGCAATTGGAGGATTTCTTGTTTAATACTTTAACAAGTACACACAAAGAGTCCCAATGTCTCCCTGTGCTTCCTGGTATGCTAAGACATGCTGCTGACCTATTTAACGAACCCTTCAAGGCAAGAATCATCACACCTAGGCTGATTTAAAAAAAAATATATATATATATACAAAGCTGCAGCCTCTAATCCATCTTTCATCAAAACACACCTACCGCCTGACTCCGTAGAAGTAATTGCGGCACGAAAACGCAATAGTCAATCTACAGCAGATGCTCCTCCTTCACTCAAAGAAAGTAAACAATTAAATGCAGCGAGTGAGGAAAATGGCACTTGTTTTAGTTACACCCCCCCCCCCCCCCCCCCCACACTTTTTGCCTGATATTGATCCTGACTTGACTGAGTGTGTCCTGGGATCCTGCTAAACAGGCCCCAACACCAGTGTTTTTTCCCTAAAAATGTACCATTGTTTCCACAATTGGCACACAGAAAAGTCCCTTGTAAAAGGTACCAGTGGTACCAAGGGCCCTGCGACCAGAGAGGGTCCTTAAGTGCTGCAGCATGTGTTGTGCCACCCTAATGGACCCCTCACCTAACACATGCACACTGCCGTTGCAGATTGTGTGTGTTGCTGGAGAGAAAAAGGCAAAGTCAACATGGCATCCCCCCCAGTATGCCATGCACACAAAATACTGCCTGTGGCATAGGTAAGTCACCCCTCTAGCAGGCCTTATAGCCTATGGCAGGGTGCACTCTACCACAGGTGAGGGCATAGCTACATGAGAAATAGGCCCCTACAGTGTCTAAGTCCAGTCTTAGACATTTTAAGTACAGGGTGGCCATATTGAGTATATGGTCTTGGAGTTTGTCATTACGTACTCCACAGCTCAATAATGGCTTCACTGAATACTGGGAAGTTTGATTTCAAACTTCTCAGCACAATAAACCCCCACTAATGCCAGTGTGGGATTTATTAAAAAAATGCACACAGAGGGCATTTTAGAGATGCTTCACACCTCCCCCTGCAGGAACTGTAACACCTGGCGGTGAGCCTCAAAGGCTCAGGCCTTGTGTTAGTGTCCCAGGGTTCTCCAGCTAGTGGAGATGCCCACCCCACGGACAAGCCCCCACTTTGGGCAACCAGTTCGGCGGGAAATTTAAGAAGAAGAAGAAGGAGGAGGAGGAGGAGGAGTGACCACTTCAACTGGGACCACCCCTAAGGTGTCCAGAGCTGAAGTGACCCCCTCCCTGCAGAATCCTCCATCTTGGTTTGGAGGACAGGGACCAATAGGGATAGGAATGTGCCACCTTCCCCAAATGGAGTTGGCACAAGGAGGGTGTAGCCACCCTTAGGGAGAGTAGCCATTGGCTACTATCCTCTGACCCCTGTAACGACCCTAAATCTTCTATTTAAGGGCTTTCCTGAACCCAACTCACCAGATTCCTGATGACCTCACAAGAAGAAGGACTGCTTAGTTGAAACCTCAGCAGAGAACAACTGACTCGGCCTCAGCCCTATTGGCCTGTCTCCTGCTTCAAAGAACCTGCAAAAGAAAGACAACGCGTCCTGCAGGTCTAGCAACCTCTGAAAAACCTCCAGAGGACTGACTGCATCACAGAGTATCAAGAACTCCTGTGGACAGCGGCCCTGTCTAAAGAAGAAAAGAAGAAGAAACCTCTTCTAAGGACTTCCACCTCACCCCAGAAGCATGAGTCCAGACCACTCTGCTCCAGATGCCCCAGGGTGTCCACATGGTCAACCCAGCCAGAGAGGGTACCCAGGTGATTCCGAGCAAGTGCTCACCCTGGGTTGGCCCCTCTACTGCTACATGACGACGCCTACAGAGGGAATCCCGAGGACCCCCCTGACTGCGGACGAAGATAGCCGACGTCTGAAGAACCACTGCATCCACAGCCCCCAGGCTTCGGAAAACCCGACCCCCGGCGCAGCATGGGCCGGAAGGCAGCCCTCCTCCTTATCCGACCAGTTGTGTGCCCAAGGCCCCCCCCCCCCCCCCCCAAAGACCTCACCTGCAGCCTCTGAGTGACCCTGAGGTCTCCTCATAGGCCAGTATTGGAAACCTGACGTCCTGTTTGCACCCTGCACCCATCCACCCCTGTGCCGCTGAGCGTGTGTGTTTGGTGCCTACTTGTGGCCCCTCTAGTGCTTTTCTAACCCCCCCTGGTCTTCCCTCTGAGTCGCGGGTACTTACTTCTGGCTGACCAGATTCCAAGTGCTCCCTGTCTCCGCAGGAGCCCGGTTAATTTGGTTCCTCTTTGACCTCTGAATCCGACGGGGCCCGTGTTGTTGGTGGTGGGTGTTTGGGGTTGACTCGAACTGCCAACAACCGACTACCTACACCCCAGAGATAAGAACTGTAAGTTGTATACTTACCTGCAAAACTGTGCTATATTTTCTTCCCCCAGGAACTGTTGAAAAATGCGGTGTCCACTTTTAAAACAGCTTTTTTGCCATTTTAAGAGAAACTGTATACATTGTTGATTCTATTCAAAGTCCTGATCTTGTATATGGTAAGCACCTTTTATTTTATGTACTTACCAGCAAACGGAATCTTGTGGTTCTAGAAACAAATTAACAACAAAAAAATCTTATATAAAATCCAATTGGACTGGAGTGATGTCATTGAGTGTGTATTTCTTCTATTGCTTGTGAATGTACAACAGATGCTTAACACTACCCTCTGATAAGCCTAACTACTCGACCACTGTACCACAAATAGAGCATTAGTATTATCTATTTCACCCTATGGTAAGCCTCTGGGGAAACCTTGGACTATGTGCACTCTTATCTCATTTTGATATAGTATATACAGAGCCAGCTTACTACAGTGGGCAAAAGAGTGGCTGCTCAGGCTGCTAATTTTTGGAGGATTGCAAATTCTCAGGCACTCCTGGTGAGGTACGATAGAACCCACTGGGATAAAATGGAAGAGCTTTTGCAATCTCTTCCACAGGAACATCTTAAGAGAGGGCAGAAAATAGTAGGAGAGGGACAGGCTGCCTCAAACAGTGCAATCAGATGTGCTACTGATGCAACTGATACAGGAGCAAGGGGGATCAGCACTAGCATAGTAATGATTATATATGGTTGAGGTGTTCAGGTTTTAAACCTGAAATACAGCAAGCTGTATTAAATATTCCTTTTGATAAAGAGTATTTATTTGGGCCAGAGGTGGACAACACCATAGAGAAACTTAAAAAAAGACTCTTGAGACAGTTAAGCCTATGGGTGCACTATGTATAGTATTGTAATTGTATTGTAATCGTATTTATATAGCGCTTACTACCCCTGACGAGGCGTCTATGCGCTTTTCGATGAGTAGCACGCTACTCCGGAACCCAACAAGAAGTAGTGATGGATTAGTATTGTTAAATAATGAGTACAGTTTTAGTATTATTATGAGTTAATTTGAGCCGCGGATATGAGAGTTTGTTAGTTAGATAGACTGGAGTAATGGAGGGGTGGAGGAGGAAAGAAATCCAGAAGTGTTAATTGGGAGTATATCCTTTATTTACTCAACCCAAAGGCTTGGGATGAGTAAACGGGGGGCGGAGGGGGAAGAGTATGTGGAAGGGTTAGGGAGAGCATAGTAGCAGGGTGAGATGAATGCAGGAGAATTTAGTAGGGTTGTGTGGGAGGTCACAAAGGTAGAGTGAGGTTTGGTGAGTTAGATTTGGAGGGAAGAGCTTAGGCAGAGATATTTAGGAGATGAAAGTGGTAGAAGGGATTTGGGATGAGTCAGAGTGAGAATGGAGGATAGTTTGATAGAGACATGACATAAGAGTGATGAGTAGATAAGTGTGATAAGATGAGAGCAGGAATTCATACATATCTAGTATAACAACCCACTCCCACTAGAGGCACTTTTAGTAAGCCACAATTTAGAGGTGGTTTCAAACCACAGATCCATCCACCTTGGAATAAAAACAGGTATCACACTTCTACAATAGAGGTTCATTTAGAGGTTCATACTGAGGCTGTAACAATAGAGGAAGAGGTAAACTATCTGCCTCTAGAAGTTCCTCCACATCAACAAAACAGTGACTTTTTACAAACCTCCACAGCACATACATCTCCTGTGGGAGGAAGAGTGGTAAATTGTTATCCACAATCACCACAGATCAGTAGGGTCTATCAATCATCCAACATGGCTATTGTCTAGAACTCATTTCCACTCCACCAAACATTCCTCCTTGTTTCCACAAACTCCCCCACGACCATCTTACTCTGTTAAAAGAGGAGTTCTCTTCCGGGGGATCCTCATCAATAGTCATAAACATTGAATATTCCCACCCTGGTGCGGGGACCCCGAAGCATACATAAAATTCACACATGTAAAAGTATGAAATATGCACGAAAAATATATATATAGCATTTTTAGTAGACAATTTTCATACCAAACATGTCTTTTTTAAACAGTCCCTTTCAAAATTACAATAAGAGAAAAAACTTTTCAAAGACCCATAACTGGGCCCAGGGAAAGAAGCAGTAGCAACATCAGTGAAAAAAGAGAAAAAACTACATTGAAAACAATGGAGCATTATTAGCCAATAGGCTGCATGCAGGTTAACACAGGACATCCCTAAAATTCTGCACCGTGCCTTTAAGACCCTGAGCACCTCCAGTATCCCACTATGCCTCAGGGGTGAAGGAGAGGTGACAGTTGGTTCACAGTTAGGTCAGTTCTTTTTTCCGGCTTCTTCTGAGAGGATCCTGGAGCATTGAGCTCTCAGTTTTTCTCAGGAAAATATTAAAAAACAGCGTTTTTTCTACCTTCACTCGACATTTCAACACCTTTGTCTGAGTCAATGGATTTTTTCCTGACTGGAAAATGCCTTCTCATTTTGTGAAGTGCCCTTCCTGTGGGAAGAAGAAGGCCCAGTCTGATCCACACTCTCTCTGTATTGTGTGTTTACCTCAGAGTCACTGCCCTGACACTTGCAGACACTGCAAGAACATGTCAAAAAGTACTCTGAAGGACAGGGAGAAGATCAGACTTCATGGTCTTCATGAGAGACAGAAGACATTGTCCTCTTCGCTTCTCAGGCAGCCAACAAGCCATTCTCAGGAGAGACAGGCTAGATCGACGTCAGCTGGTAGGAAGGTGCCTGTTTGTTCCCCGTCGACGTCATCGCTGCCACTGTCACATCGTCATAGATCGACGTCAACGGCGACCTGACCAGCATCGAGGGATATGACGTTGAAGGTACATAGCCATCATAAGGGCAGATCTCCGTCGACGGCAACGCACCGATCGACGTCGAGCCAGCACCGGCGTGCTCATTCGCAGTCGAAGGCCTCGCACCCCTCGACGGCACGGAAGACGACGTCAAGATCGCCACAACGGCGAGAGCAAAGGCATCCGTCGTCGTCGCCCATCATTCGACGGCGAGGCACACAACGTTGAGCAGGTCGCGGTCAAAGGACCACCGGTCACCGTCGAGGCACTCGACGTCGAGACCAGAGCAGTCCGTGGTACTCCCTTCGTCGTTGCAACTTTCAACGTCGACACAAGTGTTGCCTATCTCACAATGGGCGAATAGCGTCGGCTACCGCCGGCTGATAAGAACACTCCAACAAGTCCAGTGGTCTCCATAAGGAGTGGTTCGTCTGGGTGGTCGAGAGTCGCATCGTCTGGGCACATCGCGCCCATCAACTTATCGCCAAGGTGGTTGGAGAGTCTTAATAAAACTACTGCTTCTCCAGACTCGCAATACTCCAGAATGTACTCACCTTTGGCTTCTCTCCCGAGGACACCATAGCCAACAGCGCGGACAGAACGGGCTCGTTCTGCGTCTCGTTAGTCTGCCACTAGGCCTTGGTGCGCTGCAACGAGATCTCGGAGCAGGTCACGCTCCCAGAGAAGATCCAGATCAAGCTCATGCCGTCACAGAAGGTCTCCTTCTTGGTCCAAATCATCGGGGTCTTCAGTAAGAGGGTACTTCCCCGACTCTAACGGATTCTCCACCAGCTAGAGATTCCCCGGTGGACGACATTACAACTTTTAAGGAGGTGCTTCTCAGGGGGGCACAGAAGCTGAATATTGAAGTCCCGGAGCCTTCAACCTCTTCATCCGTAATCTTTGAAACCCTGCAACACATGGTGGTTTCAAAGAAATTGTTACCGCTGGTGCCTGGTCTTCTTCAACCAACCATGGACACCTTTTTAGCACCAGCCAACCGCTGATCAGCTCCTGCTAGGATCTTAAAGAAATACAAGGCACCTGATCAAGATCCTTTTTTCTCAGGACTGATCCACCGCCAGACTCAGTCCGCAGCCCGGAAGACCCACTCAGTGGCATCATCCTCCACGGTTCCACCGGACAAGGAGAGTAGACACCTGGACTCTCTGGGGAGGAAGATGTGTGGCACAGCGGCTTCCATGATGGTCTCCAGCACCTCCGCACTCCTAGGCAGATACAATCGGTCACTCTGGGACTCACTGTGCAGGTTTACAGAAAAGCTGCCTAGAGAGGACAGGCAGGATTTTCAGGAGATCCTTCAGGAGGGAAGTCTGGTCTCCAATCAGGTTGGCAGCAGATGGTGCAGACTTAGCAGCACATGGTTACGTGCATGGGGTTTGTGCGAGAAGGTCTTCCTGGCTAAGACTCACAGAATTGAAGCAGGAAGCACAGAAGCGTATCCTAAACCTTCAGTTTAACGGAAACTCACTTTTTGGAACCCACACAGATGAGGAGATGGTGCGTATGAAGGCGGAGGTGGACACCGTGAGGGCAGTGGGCCTTGAGAGAAGGAAGGACTTCAGGCGAAGATATAGGCCTTACGACAGGCGCCCGTTCAAACAGAGGGTTCAAACCCCTCATTGGTCCCAAAGGCCACAACAGAGACAAGGGCGTCCACTCTTCCAGTCTCGTAAAGCCACAAGAGACTGGGGTTCAAGCAGACCTCAGCAGTCTACCCCCAAAGCTCCTGCAAAACAAAGAGGGTTTGCTTCCCTTAATACCATGCACCACTCCGATTGGGGGAAGTATCACAGCGTTCATTCACGAGTGGTGTGACATAACAAAAGACAAATGGGTGCTGAACATTGTAAAGAATGGGTACTCTCTTCTTTTCCAGCAACCTCCTCCTCACTTGCCACCAACCAAATGCAATCCGGCTCACATGAGCTTATTACGCAAAGAGGCTCATGCTCTGTTACGTGTAGCAACGGTAGCGGCGCATTTAAGGAAGCCGAAAATCTTCATTTATCCATACCTAAACGACTGGCTACTGAAAGCCTCCTCTCCGGAGCAGGCGAAAAATCATCTGGACATTGTGCTCAGTGTTTTCAGATCTCTAGGTCTACAAGTCAACTACCAGAAGTCCACCCTCATCCCTACACAAACCCTCCACTACCTGGGAGCAATACTGAATACAGAGCTCGAAAGAGTGTATCCTTCGGAGGAACGAACGACTGTTATCAATAAGGAGGAAGTGTCAAGACCTTCTGAGTTCCCACGCACCTACGGATCAGGTGACATCTCTGTTGGGCTCCATGGCCTCTTGCATTTTCATTGTCCCGAATGCCAGATTGCATATGAGGCCTTATCAAGAGGCTCTGGAGAACAACTGGAACCGGCACACAGGCCACTGGGAAGACAGAATGCTTCTTCCGATAGGAGCACGACAATCGTTACGATGGTGGATGCACAGACATCACCTGTCAGTAGGAGTTCCTTTTCATCAGCCGATCCCGTCCGACACTCTGGTAACGGATGCGTCGCTTCAGGGCTGGGGAGCTCATCTAGGTTCCCTTCAAGCTCAGGGTCTGTGGTCCAACAAAGAAAGAGCCTACCACATCAGCCTGCTGGAGCTCAGAGTAGTTCATCTGGCTCTCAAGTATTTTGCTCCATCGATTCAGGGGAAATCTCTCCTAGTACAAACGGACAATGCGACGACAATGTATTATCTGAACAAACAAGGAGGAACGAGATCCCTGCCCCTGTCTCAGGAGTCTCAGGTCATTTGGCATTGGTTCTTAGCGAGGGGAATGTCTCTTCCAGCAATTCACCTCCCAGGGTAGCAAAACGTGGAGGCAGACTTCCTAAGCAGAACCCTTGAGGACACCCACGATTGGGTTCTTCACGACGAGGTCGTCAAAGACATCTTCGTTCAATGGGATCGGCCTCAGTTAGATCTCTTCGCAGACGAGGTAAACAAGAAATGCCCAGACTTCGCGTCCAGGTTCTACCGTCCGGGGTCTCGGGGGAATGCCCTGTTGATCGACTGGTCAGGGAAATTCCTCTACGCCTTTCCACTGATTCCCCTCATACCAGCTGTGATAAACAAACTCTACAGATCCAGCACCAGAATGATTCTCATAGCCCCGCAATGGCCTCGTCAGTTCTGGTACACGGATCTCCTCAACCTATCAGAACAACCGCACAGGAGGCTGCCGTGCAGACCGGATCTCCTTTGCAGGCTGGGAGGCAGGATACTTCACCCCAACCTTCCCTCTCTGAGCTTGACGGCATGGCTCCTGAATTCCTGCAGTATGGGTATCTAGGGCTCTCGCAGGAGTGCATGAACATCTTAAAGGAGTCCAGACGACCTTCTATGCGGCGTTCTTACGCGTTCAAGTGGAAGAGGTTCTACATATGGTGTCGTCATCAAGATCAGAATCCTATACTGGCTCAGGAGGAGGTCATACTGTCTTACCTGCTCCATCTGGCGAAATCGGGTCTGCAAGTGTCATCTATTAAGGTACATTTATCTGCCATTACAGCCTATCGTAAGTCACCTTCTCAGGAATCCTTTTTCACAAGACCAGTAGTCAAGGATTTCTTAGAAGGTTTGAAGAAGGTTTTTCCACCCATTCGAAAACCCTCTCCTCCATGGGAACTAAACATAGTATTATCTAGACTCATGGGCCCTCCTTTGGAACCTATCCACAAAGCTTCTTTGCAACACCTTACGTGGAAGCCCGCTTTCCTCGTAGCCATTACTTCAGTGAGGAGAGTCAGTGAAATTCAGGCTTTGTCCTCCAAGGAACCGTACACGGTTTTCCATGAAAATAGAGTGGTTCTACGAACTCATCCATCATTTTTACCGAAGGTGGTGTCGGATTTTCACATTAATCAGACTATTTCACTAACAACTTTTTTCCCCAATCCGGATACTCCGGAGAAAGCTTTACACTCTCTGGATTTGAAAAGAGTGCTAAAATTTTACTTGGATAAGACCAAATTGATTAGACGATCTCACCACCTATTTGTAAATTACGGTCATATGAGAACAGACGATGCAGCCTCGAAACAAACAATATCTAGATGGATAGTTTCATGCATTGTTACCTCATATCTTTTGGCTAACAAACAGTTATTAGCTAGGCCTAAGGCTCATTCGACAAGAGGAAAAGCGGCTACTGCTGCCCTCCTTAATAATGTTCCAATCTCTGAAATCTGTAAGGCTGCTACATGGAAGTCTGTACATACATTTACTAGGCATTACTGTTTGGACTCCGATGCCAGAGCGGATGCTCAAGTTGGGCAAGCGTCTCTGAGAAATTTGTTTGCATAGTGTATATCTTTTCCTGCGCTTCTATTGGACAGTCCGCAGAGATAGGGGATGGGCTTGCTAATCTATTCTATTGATGAGGATCCCCTGGAAGAGAAGGATAAGTTACTTACCTGTAAATCCTAGTTCTTTTCCAGGGGCATTCTCATCAAAGTCATAAACAACCCACCCTCCTCCCCGGACTCAAGTCTCCTAGAAGTGCAGGACAGACTATCTCTCTGATCTGTTGGATACCTTGTCACGTAAAAAAGAACTGACCTAACTGTGAACCAACTATCACCTCTCCTTCACCCCTGAGGCATGGTGCGATACTGGAGGTGCTCAGGGTCTTAAAGGCACGGTGCCAGAATTTTATGGTTCTCCTGTGTTAACCTGCATGCAGCCTATTGGCTAATAATGCTCCATTGTTTTCAATGTAGTTTTTTCTCTTTTTTCACTGATGTTGCTACTGCTTCTTTACCCGGGCCCAGTTATGGGGCTTTGGAAAGTTTTTTTTCTCTCATTGTAATTTTGAAAGGGACTGTTTAAAAAAACTAACAAAAAAAAAAACTCCATAGAAATAAAGCATTTTAGTCTGTTTATGAATATAGTCTGCATTGCTGTTGTACACACGTATACATGAGTTTGGTATGAAAATTGTCTACTAAAAATGCTATATATATATATTTTTCGTGCATATTTCATACTTTTACATGTGTGTATTTTATGTATGCTCCTGTGTCCCGGCACGAGGGCGGGAATATTCAATGTTGGACTTTGATGAGGATACCCCTGGAAGAGAACTAGGATTTACAGGTAAGTAACTTATCCGTATAGTCCCTTCTCAAAGGGACTACAGAACCAGTACCTGCATCCTAACAAGGGTTAGGAGTATATTTACTAAACTTCCTCAGACCCAAAAAGGACTGTTCATTAAGACCAGTTTTAGATCTCAGGCCTCTCAATCTACACATACTTTCAGTGCATTTCCACATGGTCACTCTCGAAGATGTTATTTCTCCATTACAGAAAGGGGATTACGTGACAGCATTGAATCTCAGAGATGCTTATTCCATATTCCCATGCATCCAGCATATCATAAATATCTAAGATTTTTCACTGCATAAAAGGATTACCAGTTAAAGGTACTACATTTCGGGGTAACAGCAGCCCCAAGAGTATTCACAAAATGCTTTGCATTGGTAGCAGCATTTCTCAGAAAACAACATACACATATTTTCCCATATCTAGACGATTTTGCTCATGAAAGCCAATACCATTTAAACATGCCAGCAACTTGCTCAGTACACAGTAAATCTTCTAAACAATTTGGGGTTCACAATAAATTACCTCAAGTCCCATCTTCAACCCTCAGAAATACAGCTTTATCTGGGAGCAATTCTGAGTACTCAGCATTAGCATATCCAAACCTGATAAAGATTCAAGCTTTTCAAAATCTCATCTCAATTACAGGAGAATCATACTTACACACTGAAGCTAGTGATATAACTGTTGGGAATGATGGCTTCCTGCATAGCCATGATGCAAGACTAAACATGCGTCCTCTGCATCAGTGCCTTTCTCAACATTGGTCTCCGTCACAGGGTCATCTTCAGGATCTAGTGTTGCTGGACCACCAGACTCCCCGGTCTCTGCAGTGGTGGAATCCTATCAACCTTTCAAAAGGGTGGACCTTTCGGGACCCTGTGCCTCAGATCACTCCCACAACAGATGCAAAACAGACAGGCTAGGGGGCTCACCTCAACAACCTCACCATACAGGGGAAATGGGACCCCATTTAACAGACCTATGATATCAATTATTTGGAACTGCTAGCAGTCTTTCTAGCACTCAAAGCATTCCTTACACAAATCTCACACAAGGTAGTGTTCGTCCGTACAGACAATATGGCAACAATGTATTATCTGCAAAAACTGTGGGGTGGGGGGGGGCGAGGCACTCAACTCAATTGTCCCTTCTAGCTCAGACAATTTGGAAATGGGTGATTCACAATCACATTCAGTTACTGGCAGAATATCTACCAGGAATGGACAATCAGTTAGCAGACCTATTAAGTGGGACGCAGCAACAAGGACAAGATTGGAAAATTCACCCACAAGTACTTAACTAATATTTTCAATTGTGGAGAACACCAGAGATAGATCTCTTCGCCACCGCAGAAAACTCAAAATGCCAAAACTTCACATCCAGATACCCACACCCTCAGTCCACGAGCAGTGCTCTATAGATGAATTGGTCAGGGATATTTGCCTATGCTTTTCCGCCTCTCCCACTCATACCATTTCTAATATGCAAATTTAAACAAACATCACTCACCGTGATCCTTTAGCCCCCACATGGGCATGTCAGCCTCGGTACACAACGCTGTATGATCTGTCTGGGGTTCCACATCACAAACTTCCAAACAGACCAGATCTTTTGACTCAAAAGAGAGGTCAAATCAGACATCCAAACCCCAAAGCACTCAATCTTGCATTATGGCTCCTGAAGTCACAGAGTTTGGCTACTTATAACTTCCTTCTGAATATATGGAAATTTTTAAAGAAGCGCGAAGACCTACAACTAGACAGTGTTATGCTGCTAAATGGAAATGTTTTGTATATTAGGGTCAACCTAAAAATATTGATTCACTTAAACCCTCAGTACAAGACATTGTATGTTATTTGTTACATTTGCAAAAGCCAAATCTATCATGCTCTTCTATTAGACTTCATTTAGCAGCCATAGTTGCTTATCTCCAAAACAGATAACATGTCTCTCTCTTTCTAATTCCTGTCATCAAGGCACTTATGGAAGGCCTTAAGAGAGTTATTCACCCAGTGTTCTTCCAGCTCCTGTGTGGAACCTTAACATTGTACTTACCAGACTTGTGGGTCCACCATTTGAACCCATGCACTCCTGTGCTTTACATTTCCTTTCATGAAAGGTTGCCTTTTTAGTAGCAATAACCTCTTTAAGAAGAGTTAGTGAAATACAAGTGTTCACTTTAGAGGAACCCTTCTCCCAAATACATAAGTACAGAACAATCCGAAATTCCTACCGAAGGTTGTTTCACCATTTCATATTAATCAATCAGTGGAGTTGGCAGTCTTTGTCCCACAGCCAGAATCAGTGGCTGAAAGAGCTCTCCATTCACTGAATGTTAAAAGAGCTCTCATGTATTACATTGCCAGGACAAAAAGTTTTAAAACAACTATTTGTAGCCTTTTCAGTGCCTCACAAGGGTAATCCAATTTCAAAGAATGAATTAGCTAGATGGATAGTCACTTGTATCCAAACTTATCTTAAAGCTAAAAGACAACTACCAGTAGCTCCTATAGCACACACTACCAGGATAAAAGGTGCCTTTATGGACTTTTTAGGAAACATTCCAGTAGCAGATATTTGTAAAGCTGCTACTTGGTCTACGCTACATACATTTACTAAACACTACTGTGTAGATTTTCTAGTTAGTCAACAAGCAAATGTTGGCCAAGCAGTCCTTATGACATTATTTCAAGCTACTCCAACTCCTACACACTAGCCACCAATTATTTGGGAGGGGACTGCTTTACAGTCTATGCAAAATATGTATATATAAAGCTACACATTCTATCAAACAGAAAATGTTACTTACCAAGTAGACATCTATTTGTGGCATGTCATGCTGTAGATTCACATGTGCCCTCCTTTCCCCCTGAAGCCTGTGGTCGTTGTAGTACAACATATTGTAAATATGTACGTACATTGCATGGATATCTCTTTTATTTACTATTTACTGATACATATATATACTCTTTAATTCACCCGCCTGTGGGAAAACAGTCTAACAAAAGACTGGATGCCCAAGCGCGGTATCACCGAGAGGAGGAGTCCTTCAGTCTTGTGACCCCAAAATATTCTTCGAAGAAAAACAACTTGTAACATTCTGAGCCTAACACTAGATGGCCGACTTATGCAAAGGATGTGAATCTACAGCACTACATGCCCCAAACAGATGTCTACTGGGCAAGTAACATTTTCCTTTTTTCATGGTGGAACATTTACTTTTTTCCTTATTTATTTTTAAGGGCTTTGACATATGATTTTTCTTTCATTTAAATCATGTGGGCATTAGTTGTTTTTTTCTTTTGTAGAGTTTGTGTTTACATCGAAGTTCTTTACTGTTTACCATGCAGGGAGGTCCTTAAGATATTGAAGGTTTTGATAATTGTTTAATTGAAAAAAGAATCTTTGATCTCCTGGTTAGGTTGCTTAGGAAAATCTTCCCATTTTTTAATGGCACAGTTTGCCAGTAAGAGCTCTTTGCTTACTTTTAGATTAAAGATTGGCAAAAATGTAGCAGTTTAGGTATTCTGTTGTGAAACCAACCTGGAGGTATCTCCTCTTTTTGCATGGGCCTTTCAGACCTTTTAAGTTTGGTCATTGGTTTGTATGTATCTATCTAGTTTGGTTTAGTATCATGTTTTAAGTTTTCTCCACTTTGTTCCAATTGAGGCTTTCAGAGGAGTTTTTAGCATAGAAATTTCATCCACATCCAAGGGATTATTCACTTGCGCAATGTGAGAGTTCAATGTTTCAAGACTTGTATCTGTATTAGTTCTAGTTGCACTGTTTTTCGACATGTTGTCTACCTGGAAAGCTGTGAATGAAACTTTATAAAATCAGTTAGTGATATTCTTGGTCTTTCAAAGTAAGTTGGAAAGGATTTTGTCAACAGTCTTGAAAAACATTACTTTGATTTGCTTTTTTTGATAGTGTACACAAAAGATTGATCACAAGGAAGGAAACTTATAAACTGGACCAGGGCTGACAGTCTGGATGCATGCATTTGAGACATTTAGGTGAAGATTACTGCAAAGAAAATTAGGAGTTTGGTGAGGAGAAAATGGTTGAAGACCAGGTTGAGCAGAGGGTGAATACCTTCTATGTCAGAGGCAAAATGTCAGTATTATCTCTTGGACAAATCGTAGATATTTTTCATTGCTTCAGCAGCTTTCCATCACCAGGTTGAGCAAAGGGTGAATATTTCTTCAAATCCTTTTTCTTCTTTGAAAGCTGATAAAATAGTGCTTTTCAGACAGTGCTTCATATCTGTGTGTTATACAAGGGTTAGATGTCCCCCTTTCTTACGTGCCCTGAAAGGTCCCTTTTTCTGCAAAATGTGAATCCGCACATGTTGCACGCATGGTCAACATGCTCCATGCACATGGTCAGCCCTGATACTTTTTAGATTTTTTAATGCTTTTTTTTTATTGTTCTTCCCACAAATCCTCTCTTGATACTCATCTCCTTTCACACATGGTAGCTTATGCTGCAGCTCTCTTGCTTTAAGCTGAACCTGTCATGCCATTGATCGCTTGCAGCAGCTGACCCCCCTAACCTCTGTCTCTCTTTAGCTGTGGAATCATCTGAAGCACACCAGTTTGAGGTCACTCCAGAGCTACAAAGTAAGAGTGTACTGATCCCACAAGAAAACCTGGATTTCATCTTTGGCAAATATTAGTTAAGGGACTGACTTTGGGTTCCTAACCACTGGGTGTGATCCTTAATAACATTTCTTCTGGTTTGGAAACTAGCCATCTTGCCCAGTAACCCTCATTTTCTGCCTGAAGGTCATTCTTAACCAACAGTAACAAAGTTGTGTGAAGAAACCCAGGCAATGTGAAAATGCTCAAACTCAAAACTCTGACTTCATGTTTCATTAAGTACTGCTTGCTATTCTTCAGAGAATTGGAGGCAACATGCTTGGAAATCATGGGCCCTCCATAGACCAAACCATCTTTCCTCCAGAAACCATATTACACATTGAAGTCATTGCGGAGGTGTCATGCCATCTGTGCAGTTTTGGATTTGGCTGCTGAGAGTTTAAATGCATCTTCCGGGATGGGTGTGGCCAGGCAGGGCTAAGCCTCTCTTTGCCCCTCTAATTCTAGAACTTATAGCCCAGAACTCCTCATATGGCCTATTTATCAGAGTCAACGCATGATCAGGTATTTCAATCTGTTAATTTCTCCTACACCTCCACAGCTCAGTCGAGAAGGTAGCCTAACTATAGGAAAAAATACTGAGGACGGCCCGCCCTATTGGTTTGGCACCATACCAGGGTCCCTAAAACACAGGGGGCCAAATACAGCAATCTTTTTCAGCGGTTACTTCAGTTCCATAGACATGTCGAGCCAAATAGTATGTGAACTCATCTCCAAACCTGCAGTCTCTCATTAAAGAAAGTTGTCTGCACCGGATCCTAACCTGACGCTTTTCATAGTTGTAGGCTTCTGAATTTGAAGGCACAGTATCTCAAAGTAACCACCACTTAGTTTTCGGTCATCAAATAACAAGGATTATCTATTCAGCTTTCAAATAACACCTTTTGTCCTGGCGAATTGGAGCTTTGGATGCATGCGTCTTTGCTCCCATATTGTTGTCACTATTTCACGTGTTCCAGTCCCATCATTTTCCCTGCATTCATCTGTTAGCCACGTCCCTCAAAGGACCAGGAGAAGCTATACCTGTTGGCTCCTTAATGGGCCTTAGTTTCCTTCATTCATAGGATGAAGACATTCCAAATGGAAGATCATCTTTTTGTCCGTTTCACTGGTGGGGAGAAAGGAAAGGCAGCAATGCAAAACCAGACCTTATTACAGTGGATTTCTTTTTGCATAAAACTGTCTTATACATTGACCTAAAAGGTCCCTACTTGAGGGTCTTCGTCTAATCTACCTAGTCAAAGGCTACTACAACTGCTGTGGCTTGAGGTATTCCTTTTTGATGTCTGACAAGCTGCCATGTGGACATCCATTCATATATTCACCAGGCAGACCTGTATGTACTTGCAGATCCTTAGGGGGGGATCATTTTACCCTCTCTGTCCTTCAGGTCTTCCTGGTTTAGAATTAGCTTTATTCAAAACTTTCTATACCCTGGCTGAGAACATTTTGTGAAGGGATTCATATTCATTTGATTGCTGCCATTACTGCTGCCAAGCCTCTTCCCAGAGGTGTTATGGTCATGTACATCCTCTTGGCAGTCATATGGTAGTCCTCGCTTACATCTGCCATGTACTACAGCTCATGTTATAGTCACACTGTAATGGCTACTTTAACTGAGCTGTGCTGCATGATTTCCTTTGTTGACTGGCACTAACCAGTCCCAAGTTATGACCTTGAGACATATAAATGATGTGAGGAATCTGCAAGAAGCTAATGCCCATGATTAATAAGATCACAATTTATACAAGCATGTTTCAGGCTGTATTTGTATGCCATAGCTCTAGGTTTCTCTCTGAATGCCGCAGTGAGCAATAAAGAAAAATAAAATAAAGAACTGATATACCCTGGGGGAAGTCATGTCCAGAAACAGAGTTCCATTGTAGCCCAGTGGTGCCATCTGGTGGTGGTGGAAAGCCATTGGCGTGGTAAAGTTGTCCAGACCTGTCTGAAGCCTGGAGGGAGTATTTATTGTGTGAGATCCTTGTGGGAAGATTATATATTCATCAGAAATATTGTTACCTAAGGTAAGTAACTTTTCCTTCTTGTGACTCACCTGGATTAGATGTGCAGGTTGATACCCAGAAGCAAACCTAAATTACCACCGGGGCTTAGCAAAATATTCCTGGGGAGTCAATCTCCCTTGTTCCCCTTCCAGGTGTCATTAATGCCATCAGAGGATATCTAATGGGTCTTAAATTCTTGTTACCTTTGATTAGGCTTGCTACTCTGTCTTGGGTCTGCATCCTTATTCTAGCGAGATTAAAGCATAAGCTTTTTGAGCAAGAGCCTTACGTGAGATGAAGGTACTTTCATGCAAGATAACTTTGTTGGTGGCCTCAACATGGACCAAATGCAATGTTTATTAGCAGTCCATTCCCCCTTAGAAATATTTTCATTATTTTGCTGTAACTGCATGAGCTTAAGAACACATTCGGCCTTTAGCCTAAAGATGGTATCGCAGTTACCTTTGAATGAAGAGATCCTTTGACTTTCTTTCCAAGTTCACTTGCCACCTCAGTTGATGACAGTACACAATATAGGCATCAGCCAAAAGAAGCAGAATACTGTTCAAGACAATCAAGCCACTGCATCAGCCTCCTGCCAGATCCACCTATACCTTACTCCACAGAAAAGAACAATGCCATCAGCTCTTCAGTCAAACAGTAGATAGGAACCAACAGCACATTTATACCACGAAGCCTGCTTCATCTTACACCCATCCCTTACCGTAGAGAATCACACAACGGTCAGCCTTCTAAGCCTTAACCCTCCCAGACCTTTCTGACATACTCCAGTCCCCCAAAGACTCTTCTTATGAAGATGTTTTCCCATTCTCTTTCATCAAAGTTCTCTCTGGGGATTCTCCCTTACCCCTCATTTGACATTTTTAGTGCCTCCCCGCCCCCCACACTCAATACATCTTCCTAGAAGCTCTCAAAACTGGCACAATCCTCCTACTCCTGAAGAAACCTACACTAGACCACAATGACCTTGTCAACTACCATACCCCTCATTTTCAAGATTATTGAAAAAGCAGTCCATGTCCAACTCCAAGATCACATCGATTCTAACCATCTCCTGCACAACTACGTCTAACTTCAGATTGTGCTGATGCATGGACACCGCCACCTCCCACATCATAGATAAAACCCTCTTGACCACAAATGATGCCCCTGTCTCCTTATATTGCTGAACCTCTCAGCTGCTTTCCAGTTGACTATCCCACCCTCATACACAACATCGAGTCGCGAAAGGGATTTACCGGCAGTGTCCTTCACTCCTACCTTCCCAGCTGACACAAGCTTGTTCACATGGGCACCTCCAGGTCATAAATGATCCCTATCACATTAGAAGACCCCCCCCATGGCCCCATACCATTGCCTGTCATCTTCAAGCTTTTATGGAGCCTTTAGGCACTCTGCTCACCGAGAACAGCATCAAGACTCGCCAATATTCTGATGGTATACAATTTTACTTGAACATATCCTCTGCGTCAGACTTCCAAATCATCTAACACTGCTTGCACATGATCCAGATCTGGATGTCCAGCACCTACCTGAAGCTCAGCCCAACCAAGACAAAATTCCTTTTATTTTCCACAACACAACCTGTCTCAATCACATGAACCTTGGTGGTTTCAACTCCCAACTGTAATCGAATGCCAAATCACATGAATTCATCACCCTGGACACCAGCCTCACCCTCTGTGGACGCATTGCCAAGCAGCAGAGACAGCCTGGTACCAGCTCTCTCTTCTAATGAAAGTCAAACCTTTTCTTCCAGAGAGCGAACTCAGAACTGCTATTCAAATCCTTGTACAATTGCATCTGGATATTGATAATGTCTTACTCTGTGGCCTCCCAGACTTCACACTGGCACCCCTTAGGCATATCCTATATACAGCAGAGCTTCATATCTGGGACCTGAAGAAATGTGATCCGATCACCCCCATCCTGATAGAACTCCATTGGCTCCCCTTGCCAGTCCACACCTTCTTCAAAATTAACTGCATCATTTACAAAATAATCACAATCAGCACTCCCAATTAACTTGCAGACAAGCTCACTATCTCTGGTGGTTCCTGGCACACCCCAAACCAGGAAATGGTCAGACTGTAAGCTAAGAAGTGTAAAAAAGAAATAAACAAGACCACAAGCACTTTTCATCTATGCACACAGCTACTTCAATTTAGGGTTGATTTCAAGACTCACCAAAGACAATCGGATAGACAATTAGCTTTTTGTGGTGTTCTGTGGGGCAAAGATTTGTGAAGTGGTGCAGAAAAAGACCTTGTCAAGGTGGAGTGTTCTCTGTGTTAAGGCCTGTTATTCACTGGCTAAGAAGTAGACTCCAGAATGACAAAGGACTCATTTCACCAGACCCAAAGCTGATACTGCTGCTTTGGGATGCAAAGGGCCTGTTCTTGACATCTGTCAGGGTGTGACATAAGAGTCATTGCACACGTTCACAGACCAATGCTGCCTACAATGGTCCAATGGGAAGGGTATTTTACTTGTTCGGGCCTGCAGGTACTTTTGGTCTGAGTTCACTCCATAGACCCTCCGCCTTTTGAGAGGTACTATGTTGGCATCTATTCTAAAGGTGAGAAATGTGCACTTAGAAGTGTCCATCAGAAGAACAAGTTACCTTTGGTAAGACACTTCCTGGTGCATACTCGTTCCTCACCGGCCTCATTCTGTGGCGTGACCTCTTTTAAACACCTAAATACACCCAAATGTAGAGATCTGCACACTGATACCACTGTTGTTGGACTCTGCATCCGAAGGGGCAGAAAGAGTCAAGCAATGAAGTGACATTGACATGCAGGGGTGGTGCTTCTTTGCTGTTCTGCTCTGTCACTTTGGTGGAATGCCATCTAGCGACACGTGGGAGCACTGTTATGAAAACTTTCAGATCCAATCTGGTTCCTAGGGAATAGTCTAAAGGTGAACACCTGGTTAGAGTAGAAGCTAGAAGAAGCATTACCAAAGGTAAGTAACTTGTTCTTTTTACTTCTGTGTTTTGATAATTTTTGAGTTGATGCAACAGATGCCAGTTTTTGAACGTATGTTTTTCAATTAATAGATCCAACAACTGTCTAAAAAAGCAATTGAAGATCTGCTTCGAAGAGGCGCTTATGGAGCCATCATGGATGAAGAGGATGAGGGTTCCAAATTCTGTGAAGAAGATATTGACCAGATTTTGCAGCGTCGAACTAAAACCATAACAATTGAATCTGAAGGAAGAGGTTCCACATTTGCAAAGGTAACACGTTTTCAAGGTTGGAAAGTAACTGTCTGATCACACTCTTTGGGCCACAAGGGTGATACTCTTGAGAAAGACACAGATGTATTTATATCGGAGCTGCTCTGGGAGCTCTCCAGTGAAACAGAAAATCAGGTTTATGAACCACATAATGCATTCCAAAACTCACTTGAAGGATAATAAATGTTATGCTTAAAAACATGATGGAAGAAACCATAGTCAGACAGCAAATTGCAAAGTTAGAGGATTCCTAATATATACTTATAATGGACATTATTCTATCTGGATAGCCTTTATCCTTAAAATATATACCTAAAGATTCTGGAAACACTTTGCACTCTGTCATGGTTGTTGGGAGAGCCACTTGCGTCCCAGGTGTCACGCTGGTGTTAAGCAGAGATTAGGTCTAATGACTAAGTACATGTGGCACTTAGTCATTAGTGGAGGCTTTATCCTCCCTTCCCTAGAACCCCCATGTAGGAAGCTGGCTCTGTATATACTATATCAAAGTGAGATATAGTGTGCATAGAATCCAGGGGTTCCCCAGAGGCAATAATAGATAATACTAATGCTCTATTTGTGGTAGTGTGGTCGAGCAGTTAGGCGTATCAGAGTGCAGTGTTAAGCATTTGTTGTACATACACAAACAATAGAAGAAACATACACTCAATGACTGAACTCCAGACCAATAGGATTTTATATAGAAAAAAATGTTTTCTTCATTTATTTCTGTAACCACAAGATTCAATTTGCAGGTAAGTACATTAAATTAAAGGTACTTTGCATAGGTGTGATCGGGACTTTGAATGGAATCAGCAATGCATACAGTTTTTCTTAAAATGGCAAAAAGCTATTTTAAAAGTGGGCACAGTGCAATTTTCGACAGTTCCTGGGGGAAGAAAGTACAGCACAGTTTTGAAGGTAAGTAACCAACTTACAGATTCAGGGGGTCATTCCAACCCTGGCGGTCATCGACCGCCAGGGTGGATGACCACAGAAGCACCGCCAACAGGCTGACGGTGCTTCCCTGCCCATTCTGACCGCGGCGGTAAAGCGGCGGTCAGAAAAGGGAATCCAGCGGTTTCCTGACGGATTTCCCCTGTCTGGGCTGAATCTCCATGGCGGCGCTGCAAGCAGTGCTGCCATGGAGATTCCGACCCCCTTCCCGCCACCCTGTTTCTGGCGGTTTTTACCGCCAGGAACAGGATGGCAGGAACGGGTGTCGTGGGGCCCCTGCACTGCCCATGCCACTGGCATGGGCAGTGCAGGGGCCCCCTAACAGGGCCCCAGCATGATTTTCACTGTCTGCTTTGCAGACAGTGAAAATTGCGACGGGGGCAACTGCACCCGTCGCACCCCTGCAACACCGCCGGCTCCATTTGGAGCCGGCTTCTGGGTTGCAGGGCCTTTCCCGCTGGGCCGGCGGGCGCTCCCTTGGCGGGCGCCCGCTGGCCCAGCGGGAAAGCCAGGATGGCCTCCGCGGTCTTTTGACCGCGGAGCGGTCATTTGACGAAACTTGGAATGACCCCCTCAGTTTCCGAGGCATAGGTAGGCCACCATTGGGAGTTCAATATAACCCCAAACACCCAGCACCAGCAGCACAAGGCTGGTTAGGTGCAGAGGTCAAACAGGAGCCAAAATAACGTGGCCCCTATGGATACGGGGTACTGCTTGCAACTGCTTGCAGTTAAGTACCTGGGTTGTCGGAGGGAAGACCAGGGGGTTTGAGAGGAGCACTGAGGGGGCCACAAGTAGGCACCAACAGCACCCTTGGGGTGGCGGGCAGGCGGGTGCAGGGTGCAAAGAGTGTGTTGGGTACCCAATGGAACTCTATGGGGGGACCCCGCGGGTCACTTTGGCGCTGCAGGCAAGGCACAGAGGGGCTCCTCGGACAAGCCACCAACTGGATAGGGAGGAGGGCTGCCTGCTGGTCACTGCTGCACTGGTGGTCTGTTTCTCTCGAGTCGGGGGGGCTGCGGGTGCGGTGCTTCTCCTGGCGTCATATATCTTCGTCCTGGGCAGTCACGGTCAGGGGAGTCCTCGGGATTCCCTCTGCAGGCGTTGTTGTGGAGGGGTGGAGAGGCCAGCCCAGGGTGGACACTTAGTTGGAATCGTCTGGGGATCCTCTCTGGATAGTTGGGCCACCTGGACACGGAAGGTGGGCGTCTGTGCAGATTGGTTTTGGACTCACGTTTCTGGAGTGAGGTGGGAAGTCCCTTGGAAGTAGTTTTCTCTTCTTGTTCGAGGGGTCCGCTGTCCACTGGAGTTTTTTGGTCCTCTGGGTAGCAGGCAGTCCCATGGAGGCTTTTCAGGGGTTGCTGGTCCTGCAGAACGCGTTGCTTTCCTTGTGCAGGGTCTTTGAAGCAGGAGACGGGACGGTAGGGCTGGGGCCAAGTCAGGAATCTTCCTGGCTTGGTTCAGGGAGCCCTTAAATACTAAATTTAGGGTCATTTTAGGTGTTAGAGGGTAGTACCCAATGGCTTCTGTCCCTGAGGGTGGCTACACCCTCCTTGTATCTACTCCCTTTGGGGACGGGGCACATCCTTACTCCTATTGGCCCAGATCCTCCAAACCAAGATGGAGGCTTCTGCAGGGAGGGTGTCACCTCAGCTCTGGACACCTTAGGGGTGGTCCTGGCTGAGGTGGTAACTCCTCCCTGTTTTCCCTATCTTTCCCTCTGGACTTGCCACCAAAAGTGGGGCTTTGTCTGGGGGGGCGGACATCTCCACTAGCTGGAGTGCCCTGGGGCACTGCAACACGAGACTTGAGCCTTTGAGGCTCACCGCCAGGCGTTACTGCTCCTGCAAACCTCCACCCAGGGCAGGCTTTGTTTCTGACCACAGAGTGCACAAAGGCACTCATCCCATGTGGTCAGAAACTCCTCTGGAAGTGGCAGACTGGCACAGACCGGTCAGTCCTACAATACCATGTTTGCTAACATACCGGGGGAATCTCTAAGATGCTCTCTGTGTGCATTTTTCAATGATTTTCACACTGGCATTAGTGTGGGTTTATTGTGCTGAAAAGTTTGATACAAACTTCCCAGTATTAAGTGGAGCCATTATTGCACTGTGGAATTTGTAATGACAAACTCCGAGACCATATACATAATATGGCTAGCCTGCACTTACAACGTCTAAGAATTAACTTAGACACTTTAGGGGCATATTGCTCATGCAGCTATGCCCTCACCTGTGGTTTAGTGCGCCCTGCCTTAGGGCCGTAAGGCCTGCTAGAGGGTTGACTTACCTATGCCACAGGCAGTGATTTTGGGGGCATGGCGCCCTGAGTGGGGTGCCATGTCAACTAGCACACCCAAGCTGCAAGGCAGTGTGCATGGGCTGAGTGAGGGGTCCCCCAGGGTGGCACAATACATGTTGCAGCCCTTGGGGACCGGGCCCTGGCCACAGGGCCCTTGGTACCATGGGTACCTTTTACAAGGGGCTGAACTGTGTGCCAGGGCTGTGCAATTGTGGAAACAAAGGTACAGTTTTAGGGAAAGAACACTGGTGCTGGGGTCTGGTTAGCAGGATCCCAACACACCTTCAATCAAGGTTTGCATCAACACTAGGCAAAAAGTGGGGGCAACAATGCAAACAGTGGCAGTTTCCTACACCCCTTCTTCCCCAACACACGTGTGACTATGCAGTACACTCTGCCTGATATTTAGCAGTTAGTTACAGTGGGCGTAAAGGTTCTAATTTGCTTACTTTTCATGTTGTATTGTATTTTCAACTTGAGAAAATTATTTAGAGACTTGCATCAGATGTGATAACTTGGTGTAAAAAGATTGTCACCAATATTGCAGTATGTTTTTTGTGAGAATGATAGACAAGTCAGAAGCTTGCCGTGGGATGACTTTGAAAGCCCAGAGCTGTAGAAAAAAAAATCCACATCATGGATTTAGCATTTGCTTGGGTACGAGCCCCGAGGGGGCACTGAGGGCACCTACTTGGGGGTGATTGTGTGCACTCTTGAAACCAAGTCTCCCGTCTGAGTTTTTCAATAAAACCAACATAAAAAATCATAGGTAAAAGTGATTGGGGTTTCAAAGTTAATAAAAGTTTCCCAGGTATAGACTTTCTTCCGATAAAGAGAAGTTGAAAGGACCTACTCTAATCAGAAGAGGGGCAGGATCTAGTTCTGGAGTTGTCTTGGATAACGTCTTCAGGTTCCTGATTTGAACAGGCCTTTGGTGAGAGCAGGCAATCCATTAGAGTTCTTGTGGAGTCTTTGTTGTACCAGGTAAAGTCATTCAGGGATGAGATTTGTACTGTTGTGAGTGAGTGGGAAGCTGAGTTCTGCTGTCTTCACCCTGCCTATTGTGTAGCACATGTCTCGGGCAGTGGCGCAGCTGTTGACTCTGTAGTGCAGCAGAAGTTCATTGTTCATCATGTTATGAAGTTTTCACTTAAAGCTGTAAAGTCCAAGTGAGGATGGGTGCCTGGGAGCCAAGGCTCCACCACCTGATGCTTAGGGCGCCAGCATCGTCAGCATTGTTTGGTGGCACCATTGAAACCTTTGAATATACCTATGGTCAAGAATATTCTTTACTTACCATCCAGAGCAGGCATAATTTCTTTACAGTCCGAGGACCAGTAAGACAGGCTTGATTGAGGATTACCTTTGCTGAATCAAATCTCCTTATTACTGCACAGTGATTTAAGTGAAGGGACTGTATACAATATGCAGGTTGTATTTGAAACCATTAATCAAGCAGTTTGGTTGATTTGGTTCTCTTAAAGTGCTACTTGATTATAATTCTCATTAAGTTATTTTGAGGCATGCTTCTCTGGCTTGGAAGCGCATGTGCTTGAAAAGATAACTGATAGGGGTGTGCAATTCCTGTCACCCGATGTCCAGGGCATTTCCTTCGGGTTCGAGGGCAACAGGTTTTCATGTTCATTGGATATGCAGTTATCTGTGGACTCTGCTTGCAATACTGACTGTGTCCAGTGTAAAAGTGTGACAATAAGAATTTTATTGAAACCAATGCAAGCAATACAATAGTATGCATTGGGGTACTCGCCTAACATTCTATCGTTCCAGGGTGATGCACAGCGCAAGAGACGCAAGGCCAGATCGTACAGTGCATTCTGGTCATTCTGACTGTGCGATGGCAGTAGGAGCATAGAAAGCAACCGGTAGTGCAACTCCATTATTATGAAGGTAGCAATAGGTACATCTCTGCAACGTGTGACAGAGGAAAGAGGGGGTAACTTGTGCGAGTTCCCCATAAGGTCCAGTTCCCATTAATGATGCCCATCATAGGTCATGGGCGGCACAGGAGTGTGCAAGGACCATAACAGTGAGTCTGCACTATCTCTCTCAGGTGTAGTTGGCGGGAGGACAGGGAATAAGGGAGGAGAGGGGTGGGTATTCCCAACATGAGATAAAGGTTCTTGATCAGCGCATATTCAAGTAGGCATAGCACAGTGCTATAGTGTGTTGCCCCCTCGCTTAAGAAATGGGTGCTAGACGGATTCAAACATAACCTTAATATCCTGGAGTTGGTACACAACTCTCTCATATGAAGCTACTTTATACATTCCAGTCAACCACTCGTAATGTGTGGGTAGGTGAGGCGAGCGCCACTTGCGCAGAATACAAAGCTTCGCCGTGGTCAAAGCGGTCAGTAACAGTCGAAGGTCATGGGTTGAGAGGTCAGACAGGTCATCTGTATCATGCAGCATAATAAAGGGTTTTGGGAATGGAGAGGGTTGGGAAAATATAAGTCAAAGGGTGTTGTCCATGTGAGTCCAAAGGCGGGAGATATCTGGGCAGTCACATAGAATGTGTGTGATGTCACAGTCCATTTGTGCGCATCTCCAGCATCATGTGTAATGGGGGCTGGAGGCTGCAAGTTTCTGAGGGGTTCCAGTACCAATGGTTTAATATTTTGAAGAGGCAGAATTTCATTTGTAATTGCACCTCCCATGTACCTCTGTCCAGATTTTCTATCATTGCAACCCAGTCCTCGTCAGTATATTGCACTTGCAAAGTGTCAGGTCTATGTGTTCAAGGTGGGGCAGTAGGGGTTGAGAATGAAGGTGCTGGATTATTGAGTTTTATAAAGTCCTGATTTCACCCTTTTGATTGTACCCCAAGTTGCCAGGTAATGTGTAGGAGAACCAATAACGTACTATGGCCTGCACCCTAGGATACTATGTAGACCACGTTGCAGTTGGGTATAGCATCAGTATTGTGATGGGCAGCCTGAATGCCACCTCTAGGCAGGCAGAGGGCTTTAACTCCCCTTTTTGGATGAAGTCCTTTGGGATCTGAATCCCCACTGAGTCCCAGTCTTTCCAATGTAAGTGGTGACCATCCACCCAAATGTCTGCATTGCTCTGGAGAGGGGCAGTAAAATGCAGTCAGGCAGGATGATGCAATAATTTATTAAAATTATTCAAGAGTCTCACCATTGTGTGCACTATAAGATTGGAGGTTGGTGATGCCAGTGATTTATGTTGATAGATGATTTTCAGACCAGAGACACTTTGGGTCATGGCACGCTCCAGTCTAACCGAGAAAGGGGGATTAAAGGACCTCTGGTCGATATACGCCAGTTGAGCCAAAATGCAAAGACTGTTAAGTGTTCTATACTTTCCACCCCTAGGCTACCATATTTCCTTTGTGCTATTGAGAAGGACAAGTGAGGTCTCACTTACCCCATATAAAAGATTTGATACCTTTGTCTGTTTCTCCAAGGTTCGCAGGCATTACGTACCAGAAGAGGCAGCATGCCCAGGAGATAAGTGAAGTGGGGGATTATGACCATCTTAATCGCTTGTGTACTCCCCCAAAAGGAGACAGTGAGATGTGTCCACATCTGGCAGTCAGCATTTCTTTTGGCTTTAAAGGGGTCCAGACTATTGGAGACCATGCCTCCTAAGCCTGTATTGACAAGGATACCAAGCTATTTAATTCTGTGTTACTTTTGTTGAAACCGGAATCTACCTGGGACGAATCCCACTTGGGTATCACAGATCAAGCTCAGGATCACTCACTTCAGCAGTGTTGCAAAGATACAAAGATTTTTGTGTTTGTGTTCAAGAGAGATTGGGCGGTAACTACCACACAACAGTGGGTCTTTGCCTGGCTTACATAGAGCTGTGATCACCGCTGTGTTGGCTCTGAGGAGGAGAGAGCCATTCTGCTCAGTTTCCTGGAAGACTACATGAAGCGAGTCAACCACATCATCTGAGCCATCGGTAAAATTCCCCCGATAAACTGTCCTTGCCAGGAGCTTTATTATAACGTACATTGGAAATGGCCTGGACCACTTCCTCTTTGGTGATCTCCGTGGCGAGGAGGCTCCTGCCATTGTTTTTCAGGCTAGGAAGATGTATATTGGCTAAGAAAGTTTCCAAGCAGTTTGCATGGTCATGAAGTTCGGAAATATATAATTTAATGTAGAAAGCTCTGAAAGTGTCTGCTATGCCTTGTAGGTTATGAATTGTTTACTAGCACTGCCCTTAATGGCTGGAACAGTAGCCGCGGATTCCCTTTGCCGTAGGAGTCACCTGCATTTTTCCCCCTGTTCGTAATGACGGGCTGTAACCCTGTAAGGGGTGTATTCTGCTTTGGATGTATAGAGTGTGAGTTAAGCTCCTAGAGCATATCTGTTTGCCACCAATGGCCGCAGCAAGTATGCTCTGGTATGGGTTTTAATGTCTCGTTCCAAGGAGTTTTGGCGTTGAGCTAGAAGTTTGTTGGCCATCTCCGCATCCCTCATCAGCTGCACACGTGCACCACCCCAGAAGGCCTGGGGAGAGGAGACGGTCCCACGGTTATCAGAAAGCTAGGAAGCCATCTTGAATCATAGTTGTTTTTTCTCTTGAGAGGATCAGTAGCATGCTGTGTTAAAATGCCAGTAGTTACATATTGGAAACTGTATTTTACAGACAATGGTCAGTCATACTGGAGAGTGGTTTGACAGTGAACTCCCAAGAATGGTACAGTCTCGGATGGTGAGCGAGGCTGGGTGGGTGACAAGGAAGTAATCCAGCCGAGATTGTGTACTGTGGACTGCAGAAAGGGAAGAATGTTTCTTGTCTGTCAGATGCAAGAGGTACCAGATTTCAAAGTCCATGGTCATTGTAGAGGTCAAACCTGAAAGTACTGTCCACTTAATTAGGTTTATCTATGGGGTACGTCCGGTCCATAATCCGGCCTGGTGCCAAACTCCAGTCCCTCCTAACAAAATATGGGGGGGCCAACAATCTCAGTTAAGTCTTTAAGGACAGGAAAGAGAATTTAGGGCCTGTGGGGACATAAGCTGAGCCGATCCCTAGGGTCCTACAGCTATGTTTAAGCTTCTCTACTGCGTAGCAGCCCTCATCGTCTGTCCAAATCTGAAGCACTGTAAAATGTAATGTTTTATGTATGAGGATGGCCTCGCCACTTTTCCTGTGGGGGTGTGGGGAAATATGAAAGGATGATGTGGAAGAGGCATCGGGCGATTTGTAGCTAAAAATGATCTTCCGTACCCATGTCCCTCTTAAGTTTTTCAGCCTCTTTAGGGGAGAGGTGAGTTACTTGTTGGAGGGCAATGTCTTGCTTTCTGCAAAGCTGGATAGTTCAGTACCTTTATGGTTTGTCAGTCCATTAATGTTGAGCACAACCATCATGAGGGGCCTGGATTTCATGGTTTGATGTATAGGATGGTGGGATGTGATGTACCCAGGAATGTCGTTGACAGTAGTTAGGGATGGCTAATCACTAACTCACAAGTGGCAGGCTTATAGATGAGCGTCAGGAGGTGAGGAGAAGGTGGTCAAAAGGAAAAGCATTGAAAGGGAGAAGAGGTGAAGATAACAATGGGGGGGGAGAGAACAAAAGGAAGAGGAAGGGGCCACAGATAGTGGGTGAAGAGAGGACCTCTGATGGGAGTCAGAGGCCAGGCAGGGATTGGGGCTTACGATTATCAATTGGAAGGCTCTTGATGCAGTTGCAGAGGTGAAAGCGTTTACAGCTTACTAAACTGTATCGGCTGGGGTCTAGGCTGTCCAGTGGGTACATAGCCACTGGGAGGGAGTGGCAAGTGCCAGTGGGAAGCGATAACAATAGACTGAAATTAAATGTGTGGCTGCCTTGGCCGAATAGGTTTGGCAGTGGGGATGGAGTTTGGTGAGGGAGAGAAAACTGTACAAGAATATGAATGCAAATGTAAGCCATACCATTAGAAAGTGGAGGCGTGGTCAGGTGCAGTTGGCAAAATACAGTTGGTAAAATGCAATAGCCAAAATACAGTTGGCAAGATACAATTGGCACAGTACAATACAATTAACTTGGAGGAACCACAGCCAGGCAGAAAAGGCATAAGATATACAGGTCTAGGCGTTCAAATAATTGCGGCAGTCCTGGTGGTCAGGTTGATCTTCATAAGGGACTGTTATAGGGTCTGGGAGTGGGGCTCAGGAAGCAGCCTTCATAGGGGGATATAAGGCACAGTCACAGCTAAGTTGGATAAGGAAGGGGAGAAAAGCATATATGAGCAGTAAAGCCCATTGGGGCAGCAGAGAGGATGGACTGAGGCATCAGCGGAATAACGGAGAGAAGAGATACAGTGTGTCAGAGAGGCTCGAGTATGTGGCAAAGTTGGGGGTGGGGTCAGTTAGCAAGGTGGTAGACGTCATTGGCCAGATGGGGGAGTATCGTCAGAGGAGGGGATCGAGAACAGTGAAGGCTGACCAGACAGTCAACCGCATTGCAGAGTGTAGCTACATGGTGCAAAACACCAATAAGCACTCCAAACAATTTCAAGCATATAGAGTATTGAATACATTGGAAACCCGGTAAACAGTTGAGATCCCGAAGGGCAGCCTGCATAACATAACAGTAAGATCGCTTGTGTGGGGTGGGGCAGGGCAAAAGGTAGGGCAGAAGGGGGGAATCTTGAATGAAGACTCCTTAGTGCAGAGCCTTAGAAGCAAGAGATTGCGATGGGAGTGGGGGGAGGGGGTGGATGGTGGGTGTGTAATAGTGGGGGAATGGGGAGGGCCACCAGGTATGGTGGGGGGATTAGGGAAGTGGGAGGGATAAAAAATTAAATGTTACCACTGAACACTACTGAGCTTTATTGAAGTTAAGTAGTTCAATTGTTAAATGTGCATCTCCGATGCAGTTCATGGGGGCAGGCCAAAAGCGTCGCTTGGAGAAGATACCGGCTTCAGAGGGGACCAGAATTTATCCCTGTCCTCAGAATGGGTCCACCTTTTCTCGTTCCTGAGGTTTCTGAAAAAGCAGGCCTGCTGGTGTCCATGACTTTGCGTATCATGTGGAGGAGCAACACAGGAATCCACGTCAGTGGGTAGGGAGCGTGAAATGTCCATACTGGACTCATTCAGGGAGTCTAGAAAAAATGGCAGGCCCTGTGGGTCATGCAAATCTCTTGCGCGCCCACATATGATGACCTACATGATGGCCGGCTACACATACCATACTTGATGTCCCACTTATTTAACTGGAAGCGAAGAGCAAGAAAGGCCCGCTGTCTGGTGTTGGTATATCTGAGGAAAGGACGGCTGCATTATGGATCCTATATCCATCCATGGCAAATGGGTTATGTTTGGGTTATGGGTTATGTTTGTGAGCTTTCATAAAGATCTGTCAAGTATGGGAATGTTGTAGAACTCAAGCAGTGATGAGGTGGGCTCTGGTGGTTCTGGGCACTGGTGAGTAGCGGTCCCATATGCTCTGTGCTCTTTGGTTTTCAAGAGGGTGGATAAAGGTCAATCCAGTCAGTTTCTGGATGACCTCGAGCAACAACACTTGTGTATCACATTTCCAGTGTCTCAGGGATTCCTTGAAAACAAATGTTGTCCCAACGATATTGGTACTCCAGACGTCTTGATGGACAGTCTCCAGGTCCGTCAGCATTACCTCTGCAGTAGTGATGCATTGATTCATTGAATTTACGCTTGCTTGGAAAAGCCCCATATCTGTTTTTATACTCTTTCAATCCTGGGTAAGATCCCTAATTTTAAAGTCCATGGCTGATAGGTGAGTACCAACACAGGTGATTTATTTTAGGATAAAATGTGATAGAGACATCAAGCTGCAGATTCCTTACCTTCGAATTTTGCCCCAGGCACCAGACTGGATCTGGAACTTTTTTCTGGTAGTACCTCTGCACCTTGGTAGAGGGCATCGTGCAAATCTGTAGTGATGTCGTCCACTGGATGTGATGTCAGCGGAGCCCATATAATCCCCTTCCTGAAGCTCTGACGTTGTTCCTTCTTTCCTGTGCTGCAACATGGATGTGGAGTTCCTCAGGCCAAGCTGGCCTATCTCGACAAAACTTATTTTGTTGAGGAAACAGTCTGCCCCTTTTTTCTTCATCTCCTCAGGGTTTAAATCTTGTCGGTCCAGTGGCAGGCAGATGTCTGCCACGAACCCTCATACGATTTGTATGTGGTGCCTCAGAGAACAACACAACTCTGATGATTGCGGCTCCTGTTTATAGGAAGGTAGTATCTTTCTGGCATAGTTACCTCAACTTTTTGCCAGTTGTCAGTGTGTTTTGACCGTAGCACACTGCGATCCTGATAACCAGGACCCCAGTGTCTGTGCTCTCTCCTCCAAATGTGATTACTGGTACATTTTTTACACCCACAATTGGTATACTGGTGCACCGGTGTAAGTCCATAGTATATGGTACTTGGGTACACAGGCCATTGGTACACCAGGGGTGGCCTATGGGCTGCAGCATGTATTGTGCTTCCCATGAGAGCCTTTGCAAACTGTTTCTGCAGGCCTGCCATTAAAGCCTTCGTGAAATGGTGCATACACCCTTCAACCACTGATAAAAGGCGTGCCTTATATCCTGGTCACTGCACTTAGACACTATGTCACCCCTCTGGTAGGCCCTTCAGCCTATGGGCAGGGTGCATGTCTCTAAGTATGAGGGTACCCTTGCATGAGCAGGGTACCCCTTCAAACCCCAGACTCCATTCCCTCGGGTTTGTAAGTGCAAGGAAGCCATCTTATGTTATGTAGTGGACACTGCTCAATACGGTTTTACAACTACATAATGCCTTCTCCGAACTTAGGCTTGTTTGGTATCATGCAACTATGCCCATTCCAGTGTTAGTTGCATGATCCCCTGTACTCTGGGGGGATGCCTATGCAGCCTTATGGGCTTACAGCCCACGCTCTTGCCAATCCTAGACAGTGCTGCCCTCCTGCTGTTGAGCTGGACTCAAGCAGCAGAAGGCAGAATAAAGGATTTCCTGCAAGGGAGGATTGTGACCACCTCCCCCTTTGTATTAAGTGTCTATGGGCTGGGGTGGTGTGGCCTCTGAACACCACCAGTCTGCTTTGAGGGACACATTTGGTGCCCACATTGCATAATCCGGTTTGCACTGGTTCAGGAACTCCCGGATTCCACTCTGCAACAAAACTGCACAACGGACAGGGGAGTGACGACCCTCTGTCCAGCTCCTCTCCTAGGGAGGTGCACAGAGCTCTGCCAGGTTACTGGTTGATTCTGCCATCTTGGAAACAAGGTAGGCAGAAGCTCCTGGGGGTATCTGATTGGTTAGGCCAGGTAGAGGACGTCCCTGATCTCCTCTGGCAGATGGGTCACTTCAGAGAGTGACCAACCCCCTTTTAGGGTTACTTAAGGGCTCCCCAAGGGTAAGCCCTCAGATTCATCGAGCTAAGAGTCTCCAAGGAACTCTCTGCAACACATCTTCTGCTCCTGGCTTCTGGAACCGCTGCTGGTCTGCTCTGGAACTGAAAAAGACTGTATCCAGTTAGGAGGGCTCCCACTGCAACATTGTTTCTCCAGCTCCTGCAAGATTTATGCAGCATCCGTGGCTGTGCATCCTCCAGGGTCACAAGAACTCTGCCTGCAACCAAGAAGCAAGAAGGAATCCCCTTGGATTGAAAGATTCACTCCCCTGCATCTGCAGGCATATCAAGACCATGATGACGACTGGCTAGTGGATCCTGCTGTACCACAGACAGCGTGAAGGCTCAGCTCAAAGTTGGTGGTTCTGTGATCCTCTTCGGAACCCTCTTCTCTTCTGATCCACTTGGGACACTGGGCCCCTGCTGCAGCCACTGGAACAGCACACCTGTGCACTGCAACTGTTGCTGTTGCCAAGGCTTGTTTGCTGTTCCTCCAATGAGATCTTCAGGCTACAAGAAGCCCTAGCACTCTGCAACATCAGCTTCCACTCTGCAGCTTTTGTGACGTGGGACTTCTGTTTTATTGTGCTGTTGAGGCCTCCCTGCGACTGTTGCCAGTGAGTCACTTGTGGGGGCTTCATCGACTCCGGCTGGCTTTCTATTCTGCTTAAGGCCTGCCTTGACTCTCTTCCAAGGGTCGATTCACTAGGACCTTGCTGGTCCGTAAAAACCTACAACTTACCTTGCAACTACTATTCACATTTGCCAAGGCTTGTTGATGGCCCTGTTGGCCACTGACCCTCCTTCAGTGTGGCGACAGACGTAGGATAGCTCTTGGACGGGTTCAAGGATCCCCAGCATCCCCCTGGAATCAGCAGCTGGACTTCTTCCTTCACTGTCCTGTAGGTACTTCAACTCCAAGAGGGTGGGCATTGCCTACCTACACCGCCTCAACATCTCTGAGTAGTCCGGACATTGTCCCCTTCTTTTTCAGGTTTTTCACGTCCGGAATCCACCTTTTGGTTCCACAGGCTAGGCCCGCAGGTCGCGACAGCACCTAGACAACCAAGGCTTCCATTTACTTCATCAAGGGTTTCCGGCGCCACTTTACCACTATCCACCTGGGATCCCTGGTGTAGGTTCTTTGGTCTTCTCAGCATCCACGGGTGGCGGGGGCACCTTCCAACCTTCTTTGTGCCAACTTGTTTCCTCGGGGTCCACTGGGAAGGGACCTGAATCCATAAAAATCCAATCCCGTCTCTTTTGTGTTAGCCTATGGGACACCCGGTTCGATAACAACTCTGCACCCTAGTGCCTGTGGGATTTCTAGTACTTACCGCTGTTAATTTCCTACTCCCCCAGCCCCTGGGATCCTAACACACTTAGGTTGGGAACCTCCATTCTTATACCACTTTCTTAGTATATGGTCTGACACTCCTCCCCACCCCCCAATTGGGACCCTTTTTTTATTTTTGTGTTGATATCGCCAGGTGGAGATATTCCAAGGTTAGTAAAGCTTTAGTGTTTTAGTAAAGAATCCTTTATTTTTGCAACACCTGGTGTGGTTCTTGTAGGAAAGTACCCTCTTTTTGGCATGGTTCCTCCCACTTTTTGCCTGCTATCACTGTGTTTTAACTTTTCACTGGGATCCTGCTAATCAGGACCCCAGTGACTGTGCTCTCTCCCTCTAAATTTGATTGCTTAGGACTTAGCACGCCCCACAATTAGCATACTGGTGCCCCCATGTATGCCCCTAGTATACAGTACTTGGGTACCCAGGGCATTGGGGCACCAGGGATTCCCCATGGGCTGCAGCATGTATTGTGCCACCCATGAGACCTCGAGCAAAAATGTGTCTGCAGGCCTGCCATTGCAGCCTGCTTGAAAAGGTGCATGGACCCTATTGCTACAGGTCACTTCACCAGGTCACCGTAAGTCACCCCTATGGCAGGCCCTCCTAGCCCAGAGGGTAGGGTACAAGTACCAGTGTGTGAGGGCACCCCTGCATGGGCAGAGGTGCCACCACAACATCCAGCTCCATTTTCCTGGAATTCCTGAGTGTGGGGAAGCCATTTTACGCATGTACTTGTCACAGCTGTGTCCAGCTATACAACTCCCAACCTGAGCATGTTTGGTATCAAACATGTCAGAATCATGCCCCAGCATTGTTGCCAGTATTGGTTGTATGATTCACTGCACTCTGGACACCCGGCATTTCTCCTGCCAATCTTATGGGGTTTTCCGGGCAACCTGCACTGCTGCTATCTACAGACAGGTTTTTCCCCTCCTGCTGCTTGAACAGCTGAAGTTCAGGAAAGCAGAACAAAGTATTTCCTTTGGGAGTGGGAAGCAACAACCTCTTCCTTTGGAAATAGGTGTTACATGGCTTGGGAGGGGTAGCTTCTCTAAACCACCGGTATGCTCACCACACACCCGACCAGCTTCCTACAGTTCTTTCTTGTGAATGGTTACTAACTAACTTTTGTGGTATTGCATGTGCTTTACTCTCCTCCTAGGTAAGCTTTTAACTGCTCACCTCAGCTACCCCTAGAGAGCTTATGCTAGCTGGACACCTAAACACTATCCCTAAGGGTTGCCTGGACTCACTGTAGGATGCCTCACCATAGGTGTACACCATAAACTGAGCAAGCCTCCTACACGGTCTTTGGGGCAGGTTTGTGGTTTGGTGCTGTGCATGCCAGATTGATTCTCCTCCAGGCCAAAGTGCCCAGCGTCCTGTGATTTGTTTTATCTGTTGCCTGGCAAGTCCTTGCTTTGGGCACAAAGGTTGTATTTGGGACCTTTTGGCCTTCTTATGGTTGTTTGATCAGGCCTCATTGTTTAAGTGCAATTTTTTTGAAAGGGCTAAAGCATATGTTCCCACTTTCTCCTTTTGTGATACCCCAGTGGACCCTAATCTTGTCCTTACTAATTTTGTGTACTCCACTCGAGGCACTCTGCAGCTGTTCTTTACGGCTACTTACATCAAGACTGTTCCTCGTCACCATTACCTCAGCACAGTCTGTGAGTGAGCAACAGGCTCTGTGTGTTAATCTGCCGTAGATCACCTTCTCAAGAGACAAGGTGGTTCTGTGAACTATGTCAGTCGTTCTGCTGAAAGTTGTGATGCTGTTCCACGTCTGTCAAGCCATCACCCTGCGGGCGTTCTGTGGTCTGCCTCACCCCACTGTACCAAAGAAGCTTGTTATGGGGTTCTCCATATTGAGTAAAAGCAAAGATGTGTTAAAGAGAACCATCTTCCACTGGGTTGTGCTCTGCATTAATATCTGCAATGCGCTGATGAGGAAGCTGTCTCCAGGTCTGCGGGCTCATTCTACCACAGCCAAAGGTGGAGTCCCTGTCCTAGACATCTGTTAGGCAGCTACCTGGGTGTCCCTCTATACGTCATAAATCATTATTGTCTGGAGAGCCAGGTCTGTTGAGAAGGGCACTTTGCTCCCTCTGTCCTGTAGGACTTTAGTCCATTCGCAGACCCGCCTTCAGTAGTTACTGCTGTCGTATCTAGTCAGAATGTGAGGAATATGAAGCTAGAGGTCTCTATCAGAAGAACAAGTTACTTATCTTAGGTAATGCACTTTCTGTTAAAGACTGTCTAGCTGCAGATTCCTCATCGACCCTTCATCCTCCCAGTTTTTTGATTGGAGTATATCAATTAATAAGATCCAAAGTCTACCAATCTGCACATTGATCACATCAATTTGGTTTTGAGGCCTGCATCCAGGCATGTGCAACCTCCACCTATCTCTGAGATTGAGTGGACACAGTTGAATGCTTTCAACCTTCCTTCCTTCCTAAGTGGTTGTTGTCTTCTTGGCAGTCAGGTGTCTCCCAACCAGATCTGCATTTTTCGGCCATTGGGATAAGTTTGTTACCTGCTGGGCTTATAAACAGATATGCTTTGTCATAAAATGAGTTGTTTGTGTTTTCCTAGCACAGCGAACCCTTGCACCTTTTTGTGGTTGGGGTACTAGCCATCTTTATTTAAATTTCCTATTGTTATGTAGTTCCTCAAAGGATTACATGTTTTCTTCTTCGTATTTTCTGATGCCCCAAAGGGACTTGAATTTGATCCTCACATTCCTTAGATTACCTTTAGAGCCCTTCTATAGATTGTTCTCTCAGACTCCTTACCCTCAAGACATTCTGTACTGTTGCTATAACATGAGCATGACAGGCCAGCAAGCTACAGGTCCTTTCTGTTAATTCAGATTATATTTGTTTCTACTCAGACAAGCTGGTCCTACGGACTCGAGCTTCCTTTCTTCTGAAGATGGTGGCTCCATTTCAAGTTTGTCAGAACATCACTCTTCCAGTGTTCTTTGCTCCACATCACTCCTCTAAGGAGGAGGTTAGACTTTGCCGGTTGGATTGAAAAGAGCCCTCAGCTTATATAACAATCTTACCAAAGACCACGGAATGGACAATCAGCTCTTTATCAGGTTCACTGGAGAGATGAAAGGCATGGTTGTACAGAAAAGGACCATATTGTGCTGGATCGTAATCTGTATTAAGATCTGCAGTGCACTGGCCAAAAAGCAGCCCGTGATGGCTTGAAAGCTTATTCTACTAGCCAAGGATTCTACACTTTGTGTTGGCCTGTGGGGTGCCTCTTTGAGACTCTTGTAAGGCCACTACATATGTTGCATCACTTTGCTTGGTCGGTCCTCCAGGACTTTTTGGTTCGAGCCAGTTCACAGACCCACCAACTGGGAGGTACTGCTCTGCTATATGTTCTAAGATGAGGAAGCTGCTGTTAGAAATCTCAATGAGAAGAACAAGTTTCTTACCTTTGGTAATGCTCTTTCTGTTGGAGAGACTATCCAGCTGCAGATTGATTCCTCACCAACCCTCCATCCTCCCCGTTCTGTGAGTGGACTCTATCCATTACTAATAAGCTCCTTAGTCTAGAAATCTGCATACTGGTCAACTGATTTGTTTCTGCGACTGGGGGCATGGACAGAATTGACAGGTATATGCAAAGAATTACAGAATTGACAGGTATATGCAGAGAATTACAGATCTGATAAAGACTTCCAGCCGCAGATTTCTTACCTTAGAATTTCCCAGACTGGATCCAGAAACTTTTGCTTGAGCAGTACCCCTCTGCGTGCTGTTGAGTGGCTTTGTTCGGTTCTGCGTCATTGTCTGCTTGATTAGCGCTGGAAGCGACTTTGTAATCACCTATAGAGGCGTCACCCAGGAACGCAGATGTCCGTTCTCTTCATTTCGCACCAGTTGGCACTGATCTGGAGATGAGCTACCCCTTGTCTCTTTTTGACAGGTTTTTTTTTTTTTTTTTAAACTTTTTGTTGCTATTTTTGATAATGTCCAAGGATGTCCTCCAGGAAGATAGGTTTCAAGCTGCGTGGTGCATGTCACCGCACCATGCCGGTAACTGACCTGCACTTGGTGTGCTTATAGTGTCTCGAGCTTGACCACTATTTGAAGTTCTGTTTGGACTGCCGGACCATAACACAGAAAGCTTTGGGGGAGTGGTTCTTAAAGCAGCTGCGGCCCGGCAGTCAATGCCAGTTAGTGCAACTCCCAGGTCTCTGTCATGATCAAGATGGTGGTCACGGAACTCCTCCGGGAGCCCCAAGTCCTCCCGGTACACTCTGGGAACTTGTCGTATAAGTGGACTTCGGCTTCACCTCATCGATCAGCCAGCATGATGAGTGAGGAACATTTGCGTTCCAGGCACGGTTCGGCAGAGCTGTTCTCAGGTCTGAATCCGCACCTCCCCCTATTTCCAGGAGCTGGAGCGACCCCCCACTCAGTTGAAAAACTGAGTGCCTTGTCAGGGGTGTGGAATTTATTAAAATATCTACTTGTCCAGGGGACAGGTTGCTTCTCAAATCTACTTGTCCTGTAAAAAGATCTACTTGTCCCTTTGGTGCCATGTAGTGTGGCGACAAATTATGGCAGCAATTAATAGCCTCTCTGATTATGCCAGGGCTACTACCATAGTAGGGCTTGAATACTTGGAGTTTCAATCCCTACTGTAGAAATTTCCTTATTTTGCCACCTTTCTGCAGATCTGCATACTGGGGCTGGAGGAAGCAGTAAGCAATAGTTCCAGGGCTGGGAATGCCTTTGAGTCTGCAAACCTACTAACCTGCATGTTTTAAAGATTTTTACCAGCTTCTCTCTAATATTTTCCCATAATAAGAAAGGTTGGACATTTACTCCTGACAATGGCAGAATTAGAACTTCTTCCAGGGTTGGGAAGAAAGTGGCTGGAGGGAAAATGAACTTGCAAATGCTCAATAGATTTTCACATGAGCAAATCTACACATCGTATTTACCCACGCTAAAATACAGTTCACAAATATTTTATAGGGGTACGACATATACCATGGGTGCACTTTTGTGACTTTCTTTAAGAATTTGGGGCCACAAGTAGGTAGGTTCAGATTTGTGACCTGCAAATTGCGAGTCGCAAATCCGAATGTAGGATGGTGTCCTTGACACCATCTGTGATTCGCAAGGGCTTCGCAAATGCCCACATCATGAATAATCATGAGGTGGGTCGCAATTTGCGACCCCCTCACGAATGGTGGCCTGCTGGAGACAGCAGACCACCATGTCTGTGACTGCTTTTCAATAAAGCAGTTTTTTTTGTAATGCAGCCCGTTTTCCTTAAAGGAAAACGAGATGCATAACAAAAACGAAAAATGAAACGTTTTCGTTTCATTTTTTCAGAGCAGGCAGTGGTCCACAGGACACTGCTTGCTCTGAATTTTTTTTTACAGTGACATGCACAATGGGAAAGGGGTCCCATGGGGATCCCTTCCCTTTTGCGAAAGTGTTAGCACCCATTTGAAATGGGTGCAAACTGCGATTGGTTTGCGCCCGCGTTCGCGGTCACAAAACAATCCTACATTGCACTGCGAGTTGCAATTAGGAAGGGAACACCTCTTACTAATTGCGAGTCGCAAACCCGTTTTGTGATTCGGTAACCAGGTTACTGAATCGCAAAACTGGGTTTGTGCATCGCAATGTGCTTTTTGCACGTCGCAAACAGCGAAAGTCGCTGTTTGCGACATGCAAAAAGCTACCTACATGTGGGTCTTGGTCCCTAATTAGGTCTGGTGTTAACAAAGACATTTTGTTTTTATTAAACTTCTATTTCTCTCTCTTTTGTCTGGCTTTACTGTGAGTGATCGCATTCTGCTCTTCCACAAGGAGCATATTGCCACACAAAGTAGTTTTGTTCAGTGTCAGGAACTACAGTGGCAATCAGTGACGTAACGAAACTGGAGGGTGCCCCTTTGCAAAGAACATGGAGGAGCACCCTCTCCAGACTCACTCAGGGCAGGTGCTGTGCTGACGGGGCCCCCTGGAGGGCGGCTGCGGGGCCTTTGTTATGCCGCTGGTGGCAACGTGTGCTTTAAGAGTTCAAAAACTTTTTGGGGGGGTTTTGCCAATGTTTGTTACAATGTTGAGGGCCTGGTAGCTGCCACAACAATAAAGTGTTACAAAAGCCATGTCAAAACAAGACACGCATTGATAAAACTAAAAGACTTATAAAAATATGTCAGATCAGTTGGCTTTGTCAGTGTTTGTTTATTTTCATGCTTCCCATAATAGTGTTGAAAATGGTTACACTGATTTTCCATTAGAAATATTTTTGGGAAATACTAGCATGCATCAACACATTTTACTAAATGACACTTCATTTGCATATAATCAGAGAGCATTCTGGGAGCATTATACTTAGCCTCTTAGCCTAAACTTTTCAAACATGTGTGTACACGTTTTATTTTTTTGTACTGGAACCAACGTCAGTAGTGAAGTGTGACCTTAAAACATTTATTTACAGCACGCACCCTAATAATGAAGGCTTTCAAATAATGAACCATAAATACAAGTTCGAACAGCATTATCCTTTGGAAACACATTATCTCAACTGCAGAGAGTTCAACTCTCTGTAAACAGGCAGCCAAAGGGTTTGTGCTGCAGGGGGTTGGGCCTACTTGTCCCAAGGACAAAGTAAACATAAAAACTTGTTGCCCTTGACCCCAAACAAGATGTCCCGGGCGTCGGGCGATAGGAATTCCACATCCCTGCTCGTATTTGAGCAGGACGACCCTACTGGAGCGCCTTCGGACCCCGCTCCACACTGACAGCTCTACTCCGATGGGTCTCACAGATCTGACCTGGATCGGCACTAGTCGTGCCAACGTGAACTTCTCCAGCACCTACGCCGATGCTCCCGGTGCCACCAGCTTCCACTGCCGACAGGGTCTATTGTTCCTAGGTCATTGCATGGAGCAGCCAGGCATGAAGGAAGCGAGGGAGGGGTCACTGGACCCTTTAAAGTACCAATTAGAGACACTAAATTCATTAGATTGGTAGGAGGAATTAGGAAATGCCAGTGGACTGGACACCTCCCCAGATATTGGCATGCTTTTTCCACCTACCATGTCTATGCAGGAGGGATCATCCTATGCACTGGTGGTGAAGAGAGCAGCAGAGGTCCTTGACTTCGTACTTTGCTCTGTGGCGGTCAAGCCTAAGCTCTTGACTGTAGTGCTTCAGCCTGGGGCTTCCTCATCCGAACCCTTCTTGCCCTTTAATGAAGCACTGACTGATGTGCTTCTGGGAACTTGGTCCAAGCCCAGCACAGGGGCTCCTGTAAGCAGGACAATAGCTCGCTGCCATTGCCCTGCCCCGGGTAATTCTAGTTTCCTCACCCAACACCCCACCCCTGAGAGCTTGGTAGCCTAAGCCTCAACTTCCATGGCACATTCCCTGCCGCTCCCCCAGACAGGGAATCCAAGAGGCTGGATAACTTAGGCAGTAAGATGTTTTCTTCCACCAGCCTAGCATTGCGGTTGCATGCCTGTTGGGCCGTTATTCACACCCCTTGTGAGATATGGTTACGCATATGCTGCCACAGGTCCCAGAGGAGGCCCGGGCCATCCTTTTCCAAGCAGTGAAGGACAGAAGGGATGCACCGAGGTTCACCATTAGGTGTGGTTTGGATATGACTGTCTCACTGGGCAGAGCGGTTTCCTCGACAGTCGCCTTGAGTCACCACCCCTGGCTGATAACATCTGGCTTTTTGGGTGATGCCAAGGCCACCCTCATGGACATGCCCTTTGACAGGACTCGCCTCTTTGGAGAGAAGACAGACTTGGCGCTGGAGTGTTTCAAGCACTAGCAGGCTACAGCTAAGTCCTTGACCTATACGTGATACCTCACCCCTTTCATGGCTATGGAAGGGGCATGTCACCACACCAGCCCTATGCCACCATCCTGCGCAATCTGCCCAAGCTGTGCGGGGACGTGGTACGTTCCGACCACTTGATACTGGTAGACAGAAGTCGTCCGCCACCAACCCCCAGGCAACTGCAGCCTCTAAGCCCTTCTAGTCAGTCTGGTTCTGCAAGACCATGGGTGCCCAGTTGAAGGGAGAATCCAACATCATCTCCTCCACTGGCAGTCCATTACATCGGAGAAATAGGTCTTGCTGATCATTCAGAGTGGCTATTCCCTTCCTTTCCAATCTTTCTCTCCCTCAATACAGCCAACACAAGATCAACTGATGGAGGATCATATATCTTTTCTCCCAGAGGAGGTTGTAGCTCTCTTGGTTAAGGTAACTATATAGAATGTTCCAATATCAGAAGTAGGCAGTGTTTGTTATTCCCCTACTTTCTGATTCTCAAAAACCAGGGTCTTCGCCCTCTTTTAGACCTCCAAACTGTCAATCTCTTCTTCAAAAAAAAAAGTTCAGGATGCTCAATTTGGCTCAGGTCTTGTCTGCCCTAGACAAAGGATACTGCTTGGTAGCGTTGGATTTGCAGGATACATATTTTCAAATTCCCATCCTGCCTGCCCACAGATGTTACCTATAGATCAAGGTAGGCCACGAGCAGTTTGAGTTCACAGTGTTCCCCTTTGGCCTTACCAACGCCCCTTAGGTGTTCACCAACCTGATGGAGATGGTGGCAACTCATCTGCGCAGATCAGGGGTTTCAGTCTCCCCCCTACCTTGACGAATGGCAGTTGAAGGCTAGCTCGCTGCATTTGCTGGGATTCACTATAAACATGCTTAAGTCACACCTGACTCCTCAGACGCTCCCTTTCATCAGAGCAGTTCTGGACACAGTGCAGTTTCAGGCTTTTCATGCAGGATATTCAGGCTATGATACTGATGTTTCAGCCTCTGTCCTGGATTTCAGTAAGAATGACTCTCAGGCTACTGGGCCTCACAGCCTACTGTATCCTGCTTGTGCATCATGCCAGATGGCATATTAGGGCTCTGCAGTGGGACCTTAAATTCCAGGTCACGCAGCACCAGGGGAATCGCTGACAGTATCCAGATCTCAGAGGGAAATGCAAAAGACCTGCAGTGGTGGCTGATGAACCGCATTTGAGTCAAAGGCGGACGCCTCTCCCTTGCCCAGCCAGATCTGACAGTAGTGACATGAGTCACTCATGGGATAGGACGGGCATCTGGGAGAAGTAGAGATCAGAGGGCTCTTGTCTCTGGTGGAATCTGGACTCCACATCAGCTTGTTGGAGCGCCATGTGATCAGGCTAGCATTGAAAGCATTTCTTCCCTCTGTCAAGGGGAAGTTGGTGCAGGTGTTCATGGACAACACCACTGCAATGTGGTACTGCAACAAGTAGGGTGGGGTGAAGTTGTGGACACTTTGTCAAAATGACCTGCACCTCTGGACATGGCTGAAACACCAGGGCAGGCAAATTCAGCCATCAATGCCTGGTATATCACAAATGGCATCTCCATTCGGAGGTGGCGCAAGGACTCTTTCAGCAGTGGAGTTAGCCATGGTTAGATCTGTTCCCCTCTGAAGAGAAGGCACAATGTCAGCAGTTTTGTGTGTTGGAGTTTCCAAAGACGCTTTTAGTCTTGAGTGGAATTCAGGCCTCCTGTATGCATTTCGGTCCGTACCACTTCTGCCCAGAGTTCTCAAGAAGATCAGGAATAACCGGGCCCAAGTTATCCTTGTGGCTCCGGACTGGGCACGGCGAGTCTGGTATCCGGAGCTTCTGAAAATGAGCTTTGATCCTCCGATCAGGCTGCCCCTTTGGGAGAATCTTCCGTTGCAGCAGCAAGGAAGGGTTCTGCAGCCAAACCTGTCAACTTCCAGCCTCCTTGCGTGGCGATTGAGCGGCAACTGTTGATAGTTTTTGTCCTTCCTACTGAAGTCTGCAACGTTATCTTGGTAGCCAGACATCCCTCCACTATAATAGTATACACCTGCCGATGGCAAACATATGTAAATTGTGTACAGAAAAGTCTTTTCGGCCCTCATTCTGCCTCTTTCCAATATTTTTCTCTTCGTTCCTACCCTTGCCCAGCAGGGCTCTACTCTGGTCATTCTTGTACGTTATCCCTCTGCTTTGCCTGCCTTTCTGCAGCTGCCTGACAGACCCTCTTTATGTAAGTCCCCTGTTGTAAGTAAGCTTATCAAAGGGCTTGTACATATGGTTCCCCCCACACCCTTTAGGATGCCTCAGTGGGATCTTAATCTAGTTCTCACATACCACACGTGTGCTCCCTTCGAGACTCTGCACTATTGTCCCCACTGGCTGCTTACCATCAAGACAGCCTTCCTAGTGGCAATAACATCTGCTCAGAGGGTTAATGAGCTACAGGATTTAGAATTTTCTCCTTTTCTATCTGTGTTCTCTGACAACGTGGTACGTTGAACTGGGGCCTCTTTCCTTCCCGAAAGTGCTGACACCATTCTATCTTGGGCAGTCTGTCACCCTGCTCATCTTTTACGCTCCTCCACATCCCTCTAAAGAAGAGGAGCGCCTCCACCGTCTCCACCCAAAAAGAGAGTTGTCATTTTACCATGACCACACGAGTGCCGGGTGGATGACCAACTCTTCATGGGCTATGTAGGAAGTAAAAACTGTTGGTCAGTACAGAAACAAACCATTTCACTCTGGAGCTGTCTCTGTATCAAGATCTGTTAAGCCCTGGCTCAATAGCTGTCTCCTGAGGGCTTAAGGGCCCACTCCACCAGAGGGAAAGCTGCAACCACAACGTTATCTCGTGGAGTCCCAGTCCTGGACAACTGTCAGGCAGAAATGTGGGCATCCCTGCACACATTTGCCAAACACTACTGCCTGGCGGTCAGGTTCGTAGGGATGGGTCCTGCAGGTCTTTTGTAGTTTCGAAAATTTCAAAACAGCCCACCGCCAGGAGGATATGGCTTGGGTATTTATTCAAAGGTAAGGAATGTGCAGCTAGAATTCTGTATCAGGTGAACAAGTTACTTACCTTTAGTAATGCATTATCTGGTAGAGAATATATTTAGCTGCAGGTTCCTTACACCCACCCATGCCCCCCACTCTGCAGGCAGGTTTCTAGGGTTAGGATTAATACCTTTGAGGGTCCTAGCATGGACACTGTAGGAAAGCAACCTTTTTGGCATGGTTAGCCCTGACTCTTTGCCTGGCATCTGATGTGGTTTTGACTGAAAGTACACTGGGTTCCTACTAACCAGGTCTCCAGTACCAGATCTTTCCCTAAAGTGATACTGCTGTTTCTCTCAATTGGCACCACTTTTAGCACCCACTATACTAAGGGTTTAGGGTACTAAAGAAGATCCCTGATGCATGAATTGTGCCCCCCCCCATAGACCTTGCACCCAGCACACACAGTGCTGCCATCGCAGGCTGCTTGTCTTGGTGCAGATAAAATTGAAAACACAACCTGTCACACATCCCCCTGTGCTATATCCCTTACCACTGCAATAATATTGAAAGTCTCCCTACACAAGGTCTACAGCCCTAAAGCAAGGTGCATTATATCATATGTGAGGACATGTCTGCATGAGCAGATATGGCCTTACTATGTCTTTGTCAATTTTTAGACATAGTAATTGAACAGGAAAGCCATTTTGAGTACATGTGCTGGACAGAGGTCATTACGAGTTCCCCAGCTACACGATGGGTCCACTGAAACTAGGGATGTTTGTTATCATTCATCTCGTATTAATGAGCCCTCACTGAATCCAGTGATGGATTTATTAATACATGCACTTTGAGGGCACCTTAGAAGTGCCCCCTGAAAACTTACCAGAACTGCTAATGTGTTAACTGACTGGTCTAAACCAGTACAACCACCCTAGACATATTACTGACCTATTGAGGTGAGCGCCAGTGCTCTCAGATATCAGGAACAAAAGTCTGCTCTGGGCGAAGATGTTATCGCCTCTTCCAGGCAGGATGGACATTCCAGGGAGGGAAGCTTTAAAGGCCAAGCCACCTTTGTGATACGACCCAGGTCTCTCCAGATGGTGGAGATGACCAGTTCCCTGTCCTGATCCAACTTTCTGGCAGCAAGACAGGCGGGAAAATTTATAAGATTAGTATATGTGACCACCTCATGACAGACCCACTCTTAAGGTGGACACCACTTTTTAAATTCCTCCATCTTGTCTTGGATGGAATTATTATTCTAGGTCAGGATTATTCCCACTTCCCAGCGGAAGTGGTCATATAGAGGGTATAGGCACCCTAAAGGTAGGCAGCCCCTTTGGCTGCTGCCTGACACTCCCTGTAATTCCCATAAATTGAATATTTAGGTGGCACCCCTGAACCTAAGAACTCAGATTCAGCAGATAAAGATAAGAAGGACAAAGAAGAGCCACTTGCCTGGTGAGAACAGCAGAAGAGCTGTGGGCATTTTTGGCACAAACCCCTACCTGCCAGCACATCTCTTGTCATTCGTGACAGAGTGACTCGTCCTGAAAACTGGAGAACTACCAAAGCCTCGGGTAGCCTGCCAGCACTTCAAAACACACCACCAACCTCCCTTGGAGTAAAGAGCTACATTCCTGCAGTCAGCAGGCACTAAAGAACAGAGTCCGGTCCACCGTCTCGCAAACCGTGCAGACACCGCAGATTATCAGGAAGGAGCTACCCACTCTCTGGAGGACCACCCCCCTCCCCACCCTCAAGGATTCTTACCGCACCCACACCAAGCAGCCATCGAGGGACGTTGGCAACTCTGAGAACCACCTTGTGACTGGCCCAGATGCCCTGATTTTACACCTGCCAGCTGGTTGACCCAGATTGCGTGGAGCCCTTTTGCGCATAAAGCCCAGCCTGAGTCCCGAAGAAACAGCTGTGCCCTCTTGCTCAAAGGCCCCTTGCAACCCCAAACCCCATTCAGGAGGTCTGACTTGTCCGCAAATCCCCCCGTGCAGCCAGTTTTTAGGTGCCTCCCCCCTTTTCTTGTAGCGCCCAGCGACAAGCACCCCAGCACCCTGCTCCCGCTGTACTGCAGGTTGTACTTTGGACCTTGGGTCCCTACTTCTCCAAACCCAGAAGGTGAACCCCCAAAACTGTACTTACCTTTTATGCATTATTGGCCTTTCTCTCCATAGGATTGCATGGTGTGTAAAGGCACATAGGTTTGAGTTCTACTTACCTGTATGTTTTAAACACAAAATCAGTACTTACTGTTTTGCAAAGTTCTTGGTTTTAAAATATATCTATACACAAAGAAGTGTTATTTTTCTAAATTGGTCTCACATTTATAGCTTTAGTCTGTGTCTCATTTATTGCCTCTGTGAGTACAACTAATGCTTAGCACTCCACTCTGATAAGCCTAGCTGATTGCCCACACTACCACAAAAACGAGTGTTAGGGTTATCTACTGTAGGAAAGTAGGAGCTTTGCCCCACTTTTTGCCTGACGTCAGTGTGATTTGACTGTAGTACATTGGGATCCTGCTTACCAGGATCTCAGTGTTGGTGTTCTCTCCCCTAAATTTGGTTGGGAAGTATTTCTTGCACCCCACAATTGCCATACTGGTGTACCGCTGTAAGTCCCTGGTTTACGGTACTTAGGTACCCAGGGCATTGGCACACCAGGGATCCCCCATGGGCTCCAGCATGTATTATGCCATCCGTGGGGAGCCCATGCAAGCTGTCTTTACAGGCCTGCCATTGCAGCATGTATGAAATGGTGCATGCTCCTTTCACCCCAGATATAAGGTTTACCTTATCACGGTCCCTGCACTTCTGATCCTTTGTCACCCTTAAGGTAGGCCCTTCAGTCCCAGGGCAGGGTGCATGGTTCTGAGTGTGAAGGTACCCCTGCACGAGCAGAGGTACCCCTACAAACCCCAGACTCAATTTTCTTGGCTTTGTAAGTGCGGGAAAGCCATTTTAAGGTAATGTAGTGGACACTGATCATCATGTGATGTCCAACTACATTATGGTTTTACCAAACCTAGTCATGTTTGGTATCAAACATGTTGGAATCATGCACCTCAATCGGTTCCAGTGTTAGTTACATGATACCATGTACTTAGGTGGTTTCTTAGAAGAGCTCCCATGTCTGCCTGTGCAGCCTTGCAGGGTCTGCATGCAAGCCACTGCTGCCGCTGACCCCAGACACTGTTCTGCCCCACCTGCTGCTGAGCTTAACTCGGGCAGGGGAAGGTAGAACAAAGGATTTCTTGCAGAGGAGAGGTGTTACAACCTCTCATTTAGAAATAGGTGTCTCTGGCCTATGATGGTGGTGCCCCTGAGCGCCACCACACTGCTTTGAAGGGGACATTTGGTGCCCTCCTTGCAGAAACCATTTTGCTCCAGTGCAGGAACCCCCGGCTCCTGCTCTGGATCAAAACCACACAAAGGACAGCAAAGTGACACCCCCCCTTCCTAGGGAGTTGCCCAGAACCCTGCCAAGTTGCCACTTGATTCTGCTATCTTGGAAATAAGATGAGCAGAGGCCCCTGGAAACATCTGACTGGTCAGTCCACGAAGTTAGCGCCCTGCCCCCGATAGGTGAGTCTCTGCAAAAGCTGTCCAACCTCCTCCCTGGGCTACTTAAGGGCTCCCCTGAGGGTGGGGACCCTAGATTTGTCTGCAAGAGCAAGATCCATCTGTAAGTCTCTTCTGCAAGACACTTCTGCAACCTGGACACTGAAACCGCTGCTGGACTTCAGTGGGATCCGAGGCAAGACTGCAACAGGTAGAAGGGCTCCTACCGCAACTTTGTCCCCGTGCATTGCAAGAACTCTGCAACCTCGGTATCCATGCATTCTCCAGAGTCGCAAGGACTTAGGACAGCAAGAAGGAATCTCCCTTGGAGTGAAGGAGTCACTCCCCTGCATCTGCAGGCAACTCAACGACGATGGCTGGTTTGTGGATCCTGCTGTCCCAGGGACTCTTCAAGGCTCTACAACACAGGCGGTGGTTCTGTGGCTCACCAGAGGTCTGACCTGTCTTCTTTGCAACTGATAAGTCTGTAGTCCCTCGTCGGAGCTGCTTGGCCGGAACCCCTGTGCACTGCGTCTGTTAGCAGTTGCCAAGGCTTGTTGGCTCTGAAGTCCGAAGGTCTCCTAGCTCCAAGTAGTCCCTGCTCTCTCCTGCTTGCTGAGGGCGGGCCTGACTTACCTACAAAGGTTGAGTCTCCTGGACCTTGCTGGTCCCCAAATTCTGCAACACTCTAGGCAATGTTTTCTTGCTTTCGCTACAGCTTGTTGGTGGTACTGCTGACCACTGACCCCTCTGCAATCCGACGACCGGCATGGGACAGCTTGTGGAAGACTCCTGGGATGTTTCTGCATCGCCTGGATTCCACAGCTGTGCTTCTTTTACCACCGTCCAATAGAGAATCATCTCTGAGAAGGGTGGGCATTGCCGTCCTGCACCCCCTGGGTGTCCCCGGGCGGTCTGGACTCTTCCCTTTTTCCTTAGTTCATCTTTGTCCAGAATTCATGCCTGGCTTCCACCGGCCTGGTCCACGGGTTGCGACAGCAGTTGGACAGCCAAGGTCCCCATTGACTTCAACTGGAGGATCAGACAAAACTTCACCCCTATGCACATGGCACAACCAGTTAGGTACTCCACTTCTCTGGGTATCAACAGGTGGGGGCACTCTTGAACCTCCCTTGTATCAACTGGTTTCCTCAGGGTCCTACGGGAAGGGTCCTAAAACATGAAAAATTCAACTGCAACTTCATGTTATCCTGTGGGCACTGACCTGGGATTACAGCGCTGCACACAGGTGCAGGGGATTCCTAACTACTTAACTTTGGAATTTTAGTGCTTGCCCAGTTCTAAGGGTTCTTGGGTAGGTAGTCTTGGTTGGTAGTGACTTTAACATTCAGTTGTTTTAGTATATGGTTTGTGCTCCCCCACATCCCCCCTCTTCACCCCCCCCCCCTCAAATAAGGGCCCATGTTGTTTCATGCCTTTACCTACCTGTTTCGAAGTATACTTTTGTGTATATGTCTCTGGTTAGGAGATATACAAAGTTAGTTTAGTGCCCGTTATGATAAATAGTGCATTATTTTACTAACACTGGTGTGGTCCTTTCTTGTGTGTACATCACTGACTGATGTATGTGATGTTTGCAATTGCTTTACACCCTCCTGGATAAGCCTTAGCCATTCTGCACAGCTACCCTCTAAGAGCTCTGATTATCTAGAACTACTTACATCATCACTAAGAGTTGCCTGGATGGAGTGCAGGATGCCTCACCTATAGGTATACACCATATACTGAGTCTGCCTCCTATAGCAGTCATCTACACCAGCAGTCAGCAAGCTTGTGGTTCGATGCTACCGCTCAGCACCAGGCAGCCCGCCATTCCTTTCAACGCATCCATCAACTGGGAGCCTGGTGATATAGGTGTCTTGCACCAGTTAACAGCTGAGCAAAGCCTTCCCCAGGTACCATCGGACAGTAAGTCCAAACGACTAGAGGATCGGGGAAGAAAACCTTTTCAGCTGGAAGTATGCCCATTAAGTCATTAAAAACCAAAAGTCTTCTGGCCAGCTGTACCCATGCTTTGTGGGACATGCCCCAAATGTTGTTGCCACATATCCCTCCAGACATGAAAGACCATTATCAGGAGGTCATCGCCCATGAATAGAATGCTTCCGGCCACATTATTAAGTTGAGTTTTGACACTGCTGTCTGTCACCCCGAGCACCTCTTTCTTACTTCTTTGCCATGCTTGTCTCCAGACATTTTACTTATCATATGAAGTCCAGTCCAATTTGTGGATCTCCCTTTGATGGAGTGTGTCTTTTTGGTGATAAGGCGGATTCAGCACTGGCGAGATTCAAAACATCAAGGGCCAGGGCAAGTTCTCGGAAACTTCAGTTTTTACCACCAATCAAGGACTTTCGGTCCTTTTGCCACTTAGGGGGAGGTAGCTCCTTCTGTTCCAGGCACCATCAGCCGCTCTAGAGACAACCCAGTTTCCTCATTCACCAATACAGGAGTCGTTCAAGAGGACATGGAAGTGGATCCATCTTGCAACTCTCCTCCTCCTTCCTCCCCGGTGCCTCATGGAAACAAACTAGCTTGTTGCTCTAACCCACAGCAGAGCCTATGGGAGGTGGGAGTCCCATTTTCTTCCAGCCTGGAAAGCAATTACTTCTGGCCAGTGGGTCCTTCAGATCATAGAAAAGGGCTAAACCCTTCCGTTCATTCAAGTTTCGATTTAAAAAAAAAAAAAAAATAATTCTTCCACCGCGTCCCTCTTTCCCCACCTCCGAACCGTTCGATCATTCCACACCAAGAGGTGGCAATTCTACTCCTAAAAGGAGTGGGTGAGTTGGTGCCTGACTGGGAACTAGGCCAGTATGAGACATCTTTTGTACAAGGTTCCAAAGCCAGGCAACTTTACTTGAAATTCAGGTATGGCACGCTTCTGATTCTTGGGTTTACCTCAAGGTGGAGCGATGGGAACAGCTCTAGCGTCATATGCCCTGCATGCACTCAATCATCAGAAACAATTGCCAACTTTTAATTTTTGTCCAGCTTATAGGGCCCCTCGTAAAAGTTGTATAGTTCCAGTCTCCCATCTTATTGAGGTGAAAAGATGCGAAAGTGCGCTCTGCATTATGAAATCTGATACAAGGATAATAGTGGAGAACATGGCTAAATTAATGCAAGCTGCATGGTTAATTTAGAAAAAATGCTTCATGGTTCCCTCTCTGCTAGGACCATGAGCTAATGTTTTGAGTAGGTATGTGGTGCCTATGCAAATCTGGCACTGATGCTAAATGGTCCTCCTATCCATGACCCTGGTTGTGATAGCCCTAGGCTATTTAGCTTTAGCGTAATGAGTGGCACTTATGTGAAGACGGAGTAAATCAACTTCACAGAAGAGGGAAGATTCTTGTGTAAGTCTATTTTAAGTGTTAACTTATATGGTTTTAAAACTTTGATAACTTATATGGTTTTAAAAGTGTACCTAGATAAGAATTTTATCAAGTTTGTTATTTATCGCCTTTTAATAACGTCAAAACTATTGTTAATCTGAGAATTTGTGGAATGTAATGTGATACTTTTTAATGATGTCTTTTATTGTGCAGGTTTTATGGATTTTTTTTATATCCGAAAGAAACTTAATGATGATTTTAGGAGGCTGGCTAAGTTTGTGGTGTACACCTATAGTGGGGCACCTTATACTGAGTTCAGGCAACCCTTAGTGGTAGTGAATAGGTGTCCAGATAGCAAAAGCTCTTTAGGGGTAGCTGAGACGATCAGCTCAAACTTATCCAGGAGGAATGTAAAGCACTTGCAATACCACAGTAGTCCGACAGTAACTCACTCACAAGAAAGAACCACACAAGAGTTGCAAAAATAAAGGATACTTTATTACAGCACTACAACTAAACTAACATAGGTATATCTCCCTTTGGAGATATATACACACAATATCTGATAGAGACTTTTAGCTGCAGATTCCTTACCTTAGAATTCCCTGGCGTGCGCTTCGAATCTGGAATTTTTCTGCTGAGCATTACCCTGGGCGCGCCATCGGGTGGCGTCGTTCGGGTCCGCATGCGTCGTCCGGCTCCGCGGGCATCGTCAGCGTTGTTGGAGCCGTTTTTGACATCACGGTCTTCTATATATGCACCACCCCCGCGCACGTCTGTCAGTTCTTTTCCTTCCGCGCCGATTAAGCACAGATCCGGGAAGAGCTACCCTTTTTTCTAAGGTTTTGTTGAAGCTTTTAGATTGACTGAGTGATGTCTTCGAGAAAGACTGGATTCAAACCGTGTGGTGCATGTCATCGCACCATGTTGGTTACGGATCCACCCCAGGTGTGTCTCTGGTGCCTTGAAAAGGATCATGATTCGAAGTCGTCCTCCGACTGTCACTCCATGGCTCTGAAGGCCTTGAGACAGAGATCTCTCAAACTTCTAGCGGCCCGGCAGCTGTCTTCGGTTAGTGTGACTCCGAGGAGGTTACGGTCCCGCTCTAGGAGGAGGTCGCGGCACTGCTCCAGGAGCCCCATGTCATTTTCCTTGCATTCGAGGTCTTCGGGCATTCAGGTAAGAGGCACAAAAGCGGACTTCACCACGACCGTCGGCTGATGTGCCGTCCAGGGAACGTCGAAGTTCTGAGCGTGGTTACGTGGAACCGTCGCCAGGGCGAACTCTGCGTCTTCCCCCTTTTCCGGGGAGCGGAGTGACCTCCCGCTCAATTCAAAGAATTTTACGAGGCTATGCACCTTGTTTTTGAGCGGGCTGCACCTTCAAGTTGGTCTTCGGGATCAGCAGGGGCCCCATCGGATTCAACGTCGGCGGCTTCAGCCTCGGTGCCGTTGGGGACCGTGGGATTCAAAAGTGCATCCGGACCGGCTCTGGTATCTCACCTCCTCCGGCGCCGGGCCCGATGTAGACGCTCCCACCACCACCGGCACCCACTGGTGGTGGTATCCCCATCCTCATTCCAGATGATCCGGAACCTGAACGACAACGTTCGACGCAGAGTCCGACTTCGATGGCGCTGATTAGGCCCAGATCCGGGCCTGAGGCTTATTCATAACAGCCAAGCACAGAAGAGGAGTGGGAGGGGTCTGAGGACCCTTTAGAATATGGATTGGAGCATGAACAGGACTTGTATGAGGCTCTAGGGAAAGCCAGTGGATTGGATACTTCTCCAGATGCTAGCATGCCCTCTTCTCCCGCTGTGGCTACCGAGGAGGGTGCATCTTATGCCATGGTGGTGCATATAGGGCAGCTGAGGTCTTGGACCTAGACTTGCCTACGGTGCCAGTCAAGACTAATCTCCTGACGGAGGTGCTTCAGCAGGGGATTGCTACATCGGAGCCAATGTTATCCTTCAAAGAAGCCCTCACAGATGTCCTCCTGGGAACATGGTCCAAACCCAGCTCAGAGGCTCCTGTGAATAGGACAATCAGCTGCTGCTATAGACCTGCTCCAAACAACCCTAGTTTCCTCACCGAACACCCCACCCCGGAGAGTTTGGTGGTCCAAGCCTCTACTTCCTGTGGTGCCTTTCTTTCTGCCCCTCTGGATAGGGAATCCAAGAGGCTGGACCAACTTGGAGAGAAGTTGTTTTCTTCCTCCAACCGGGCATTGAGGTCAGTAAACACCTCTTGCCTATTTGCCCGTTTTTCCCATACTTTATGGGATACGGTAGCACAGGTGCTGCCCCTGATTCCGGAGGGCATACGGGACATGCTCACCCAGGCTGTCAAGGATGGGAGAGATGCAGCCAAGTTTACTATCAGGTGTGGCTTGGACATGACCTACTTGTTGGGCAGGGCGATTCCTTCGACAGTGGCCCTCCGTCCCCACACCTGGCTACGTTCTACTGGCTTTTCAGGGGATGTCCAGTCGAGTTTGATGGACATGCCTTTTGATGGCTCTAGCCTTTTTGGTGAGAAGGCAGACTACGCTTGAGAGCTTCAAGGATTCTCGAGCTACAGCCACATCGTTGGACCTTTCAGCGCCGTCTCGTCAGCAGTCTGTGTCTCGCCCTTTTCGAGGCTTCAGAAGGGGCGTGGTACCACACCAGCCACAATGTAGCCACCGTCCTCTGGCTTCACAGCATCCTGTGCGAGGACGAGGCCGTGGTACCGTCAGACCCATAGGGTCTGGCCAGAGGTCGCCCACCACACAGCCCCCCCTCTTCCGTAGCACCCAAGCCCTCCTAGTATGGTTCTGCAAGACCACATCTGTCCAGTTGGAGGGAGGATTCAATTTTACCTCCCTCACTGGCAGTCCATCACATCAGACAAATGGGTCTTGCTGATCATACAGAAGGACTATTCCCTCCCCTTCCAGTCTTTCCCTCACTTTATCCCTCCGGTAAAAGAACAGCTGATGGAGGATCATTTCATCTTATTCCGCGAGGAAGTTACGGATCTCTTGGCCAAGAAAGCCATTGAAAGGGGCCCAATGTCAGAAGTAGGCAGTGGTTGTTATTCACTCTACTTTCTGATTCCCAAAAAGAACAAGGGCCTTCGCCAAGGGTTCCCCTTAGAGGTTGATAGTGGCAAAATTAGCTAATACTAATGCTCTATTTTGTGGTAGTGTGGTCGAGCAGTAGGCTTATCAGAGGGTACTGTTAAGCATTTGTTGCACAAACGCAGGCAATAAATGAAAACACACACTCAGGCATAACTCCAGGCCAATAGGTTTTTATATAGAAAAATATTATTTTCTTAATTTATTTTAGAACCTCAAGATTCAGAATTTAGGTAGGTACATAAATAGTAAGGTACTTCACATAGGTAAGTATGGAACATTGAATTAAAACAGTAATCTACACAGTTTTTGCAAAAATGTCAATAAGCTATTTTAAAAGCGGACACTGAAAAAATCAACAGTTTCTGGGGGAGGAAAGTATTGGTTAGTTTCTCAGGTCAGTGAAGCACTTACAAGTTCAGTTTCCTGGGCATAGGCAGCCCACCGTTGGGGGTTAAAGTCAACCCCAAACACCCAGCACTAGCAAGACAGGGCCGGTCAGGTGCAGAGGTCAAAGTAGGGCCCAAATAACATAGGCATCTATGGAGAACAGGGGTGCTCTGGTTCCAGTCTGCTAGCAGGTAAGTACCTCTGGAAGCAGACCAGGCGAGTTTTCTAGAGCACAGGGGGGTGGGGGGGGCCCCAAACAGGCACACAAAATACACCCTCAGCGGCACAGGGGCGGCCGGGTGCAGTGTGCAGAGTAGGTGTCTGGTTGTCGATAGGAATCAATGGAGAGACCCGGGGGTCACTCTGGTGATACAGCCAGGGCACAGGGGGGCTTTTCGGGCCAGCCACCGACTGGGCTAGGAAGAGGGCCACCTGCTGGTCACTCCTGCACCAGTGGTTGGTTCCTCTCGGCCCTGGGGACTGCAGGTGCAGTGCTTTTTTCAGGCGTCGGGTTCCTTTGTTACTGGGCAGTCACGGTCAGGGGGAGTGTAAGGAAATGCCTCCTTGGCATGGTAACCCCCTGAATTTTTGCCTTTTGCTGATGCCAAGTTATGATTGAAAGTGTGCTGGGACCCTGCTAACCAGGCCCCAGAACCAGTGTTCTTTTCCTAAACGGTACCTTTGCTTCCCCTATTGGCACAGCCCTGGCATTCAGAAAACTCCCTTGTAACTGGTACCCCTGGTTCCAAAAGCCCTGATGCCAGGGAAGGTCTCTAAGGGCTGCAGCATGTCTTATGCAACCCCGCGGACTCCTCACTCAGCACATGCACAATGCCTCACAGCTTGTGTGTGCTGGTGGGGGAGAAAATGACTAAGTCAACATGGCACTCTCCTCAGAGTGCCACGCCAACCTCACACTGCTTGTGGCATAGGTAAGTCACCCCTCTAGAGGCCTTACAGCCCTAAGGCAGGGTGCACCATACCACAGGTGAGGGCATAGCTGCATG